>NW_028274820.1:5302040-5605071 GCF_037043125.1 Eumetopias jubatus
CTTGTCAGAGTTAAAATGGAAGATGTCATTGTGACGGCCCATGGTCATTGTCAAGATAGCAGCTCCTATAATATTTTGTTGGGTGGTGACAGGACAGGAGAAGCTCACATTATCCACTTCTATTAATTTCAAAAAATCATTTCTTGTTCTAACAACTTGATTGAAGCCATACAAATTGATGCAGAGAAATGAACATCAGCTATGTCTTCATGAAGCTCAGATTCTAACGAACTTGGACAAACGTCCCCTGATTTTTATATAAGGACAGCTCTTGAATGCAGCCACTGAGCAAATGCTCTGGCGGTTTTGACATTTTGTGTCACTGGAGACTATTCTATTCTACAGAAACTATGTGTTTCCTCCGTAGAAAAAAATTAACCAGTATCCTGCCAAACCCAAACACTCTGTCTCATTCATACAGAGTCCAGAGGGAAGTTTAACCCTGTGTTCCATTACCACCCACGACTGGCATGGGTCGCAAAAACACTCAAACAGAGAAACTAAAAGTAAACAGATAAACTCAAGGCTTATCTTACACGGACTTAAATATATTTAAAAACTTCACCCAAAGGAAATGTGTCTTCCCTTGCATTCCAGAATATTCTGTCAATTATTACACTGTAACTGAGCTCTAAAATTCCTTAGAAGTCACATCGAGTCGACTTGTCAGTTTTTGCCTCCTTCCTACAAGAATACTTTTCCCAGACAGTAGTTAGTCATAAATCCTTGCTTTAATGAAATCACTATTAAAAACATACAATTCCAATCCCACTAAAAAGGTATACTTGTGTACTCAATAAAGATAACTAATAATTACTTATGAATAATTTAGTGGGATATACAATCTATGTCCACTAACAGATTGTCCCTTCAGTGATCCTCAAGAAAGACCTCTGTAGACCTTGCTTTCTAATGTGAAATCTCCTTATTTCATTGTTCCCCGGCCAGCCCGTTTCTACATAACACAAGATGGAATGCTAGAGTCAGTCAACAAGTTCATCACATCAGTTGTTTGCTATCATGTGGGAAAATGGTAGCTTGCTCCAAGTTTGATTTGATAGCCAAAACTTGCACTATCAGACAGAAAACAAATTTCCCCTGAGCACATGGCAAAGCACTGCCTTATTCTCCAAGCCACGGAGGAGCAGACCAGAGAAGAAATCAACAGAACTTGACCACCACGGATAATGTACCAAAGCCAGAAATTTCACGTCTGTTATCTATCCTCTCTGGTAGGCAAGCAATGCCCCTAAATTATATAAAATATTCCAAAAGCTCAAGACCATTTCTTTCCTCCAACTTTAATACACAATAGTTTTATTAATCATGCAATTCCTATCTAGAAAATATAAGCACATTGATATTTTCTTGATGTTTCTTGATGTAAAAAAACAAACGACAGGTGATAAAATAATTGGGAGTAATAAAAAGTAACATGTCTACACTTCTTGGACAAAGACATTCAAACAAGCAGATCGGAGGGACAGAAATAAATGTATGGATAGTAGCAATTGCATGGTTTTGTTATCATACCCACAGCAAAAGCCCTTAGTTCCCCCCAGGGGTGTGGGGGAGACTCAGATGTGAAGTCCAACCAGAGCTTGGAGAAGCAGTGTGAAGAACACGGCTGTGGATTCGCCTCTCGCTGGTCCAGCACCAGGGCTGGAGAGGGTGCCCAGGCTTTGGATTCACCATTTCACCCCCACAATCAGATTCCTTGCAAGGATTTTACAAATAGTCTCTGAATCCAGCTTTGCTGGCCTCTCAAATGCTCTCCCCTTCACATTTCCTTCATATTAGGTGATAGTGAGGAAAGGATTCAGTCTCCTTAAATTGGCTTATTAAACAGGCTCCCAAAGCGAGGGATCAAAAGGTAATTCCGAATACTGTCATTTTGGGATGCCCATTACCATAAAAAGGGGTTCCTCACATTTATTTTCTTTTTGGGAAATGTGTTTGTTCAATTGGAATTACATAACCACCACTAAGTGCATTGCAAAAAAAAAAAAAGTTCTTTTTAACATTCCTCAGCTTCAGGATTATTTGATTTGCTAACCTGGCTCACTTTTTCCTGGCATCATAGAGATAGATAAAAAAAAAAAAAAGCAAGTACGAAAACCTTAGGCGGACTTGGGCAACGCAGCGGCCCATGGGCACATGGGGAGAGTGAGTCAGTGCGACACAACTGCAAAGAAAAGAGATTAGTTGTCCCCAAAGCTGCCTCATTCAAGACCAGTTGCCATAGCGGAAAGTGGGCCCACTCGATAAGCAGGTGCAGGTCCCACCCAAGCACTCATTCCATTTGCAAGACTCATAGCACACTTGCTCCAGGCCAGTGAGCTGGTTCTCGGGTCGCAGGGCTCCGCCGCAAGCGTCCGCAGAGGCTGCGCGCGACCCCGCGGCCTGCTTGGGCTGTGCGCGGTTCAGACTCCAGCTCAGGGTCCTGTTAAAGGGCAGGATAGCTCTTCTTCTACTGGGGAAGGTACTCTGCGAGTAAAACCAGAACATGGCGTGTGATCCCTACACACAAAGTGTGGGGCTGGCCGCAGACACCCGGACAGGTCTGGGCTCCAGCAGAACCGCGCGGGCAGGATGCACGCCTGGACTTTAGTTGGGAAGCTGGGGTCTCCACCTCCGGTCGGGTCCCAGCCCGTGCGCTGCAGACCGTACAGGGGAACGCCGGAGAAGAAAGCTGGGGAGGGGGAGAAGATGTCAGGGAAGCCCACAGGGCAGTGCCCTACACACAGCGCTCCTGTTACCGCCGGACCCAGGCGTCTGCGAGGTCCTGGAACCTGCTCCTCCTGCCCGCGGAAAGAGAGGACGGTGTCCGGCATACCGTGGCCGGGTGAGCGCTGACTACTGCAGCGCGGGCAGACGCCCAGCAAGTCAGTGGCGGGACTGGAGTCCGAGGTCGGGTCTCCCACCGCCCTCTCGGCCCCCGGGGCGATGACTCGGAGGTGTTTGAGAAAGGCTCGGACTCGGTGAGGGCTCCGCCCGCGGGGACCCCCAAAAGGGCGCGCGCACACAAACACACCCGCGCGGAATGTGCTTCGGCCTCGGCCTGACACTGTTACCTGGGCAACGACCCGGGCGCACAAAGTACACAACCCCCTTCCGCGGCCGGGCGCAGACCCGCGGGCCGGAGAGGGGGGCGCCCCGGCCCCGGGCTCTCCCCAGTGCCCGTGCCCCTGCCCCGAGTGAGCGCGGTGCGGGCGCGGGCGTCCCTTCCGAGCGGAGTCCCGGCCCGCACGCCGCCCGGCTGCCCCGCCACTTACCCGGTGGGGGGCTTGGCCGCCGAGGCGCGCGGCGCGTCCATGGAGCCGGCGGGCGGGGGGCGCGCGCGGTGCTCGGGCCCGGCCGAGTCAGGCGCTCGCTGCCGCCGCCGCCGCCCTCATTCACTTTTTCCGCGCTGACCCATCGTCCTCCCACGCGGGCCGGCGGAGGACAGCGGCGGGGCGAGCGGACGGAAGGGGCTGGTACGGTCCCGGGCGGGCGGGGGCGCGGGCCGCGCGGGGAGGGGCTGGCGCGGCGCGGGGCGGGGGCGCGGGGAGCAAGGTGCGCCGCGCCCACCGGAGCGCCGCCCCCGCCCACCGTCCCGCCCGCGCCTCTGGAGCTACCCGCCTGGCGCGCCGCGCGCGTCCCGGGACGGGGTTGGCGGCACCTGGGCCCCGGGGTGACACCCCGCCCGCCGCAGCGCCCCTCCCGGGCTTCTCCTGGGCTCCTCCACCCTGCGAGGGAGTGCGCCCCTGTCTGGGCGGCGTGGGGGATCCGGAGGCGCGGGCCGGGCCGGGGCGGGGAGGAGTTGCGAGAGGGGGAACCACCTGCTCTCGGCGAGGCCCTGGAAGGCTGGATGGGCGGACCGGCGGGGAAGGACTGAGATTGGAGAAGGAGAAGCGAGTGACCCGCGTCGCCGGCTCTGCTCTGGCACCCCACGGAACCTTCCTCTGTGGAACAGCAATCTAGGGCGGTGGGTCTCAAAGTGGGTCCCTGACCAGCAGCACCTGGGAACGTGTTAGAAATGCAGATTCGGGGCCCCTGCCAGGCCTGTGGGATCAGAAACAATAGGGGCTGGAGCAGGGCCCAGCAGTGCTTCCAGGAGTTCGCGTTGGGAGCATGCTCCGGTTTGCCAAGCTGGGTCTGCGGGGCGCTGTGGTTGTGGGGCCCCCGCGGGGGATTCCAGTGCAGGCAGCAGGCAAAAATGCCTGGCAGAGGCAGCCCACTCTGGGCCCAGGGCGAGTCAGCTCCAGGTCCCTGATCTACCCCAGCTTCACTCCCACGCTCCTCCTAACCCACAGAAAGCAACAAAAGAGATTTGGATTAGTGTGGAAGTCTGACCTCCAAAACTGAAACTTTCACGTGATTCCAACCACTAGAGTAACAGGTGGAAAAGACGCAGCATAGGTGAGCCTGCAGAATGATGTGCGGTGGAGCCCTGCTCCATTCCTATCTTATGCTTGGATGAGGTATCCCCAGGCCTGCCTGAGCCTTGCTCCCCCTGGGCCTCTGCTTTCTCGTTAACAAAGGGAGACCAGTCTAGAGAATGCAGTCTTTGCCATGACCCACAAGGCCTTCGGCTTCTCCGCTGGTGGGCCCACCCAGAACCCTGTTCCTTCCTTTGCACGTGGCTTTGGAGCTCAGCGGCAGTGCAGCTCGGCCTCTGGGCTGTTCTCCAAATGCCTGAGCACTTTCCCACCGCAGGACTCTGCCTGGGATGCTCTCCACAGGAGTTTCCCTCCTGTTCCCTGCTCCCTGCTCCCTGCACAGAAGGGAAACCTCCCTTGGAAAGCCTCCCATGTGTTTACTTATGTTTGTTTACATTTATAAATAAAATGTTGCTTGTGAACATATGTATAAATTTTGCTTACACTTATATAAATATACAAATAAATTTGGGCGTGTACATTACATGTAAATGGAATGTAAATAGGTAAGGGCGTATCATCTTCAGTATACAGTTTGACTTTGTTCTTGTCATCTCTTCCCCAAAATGTGATCTCCGTGAGTATTGGGCCTTTTGCCTCTTTTATTCTTGGGAGAAGCCCCCCAGCCTCTGGAGCAGTGCCAAGCAGGTGGGGTTAGTGCTCCATAAACAGAGAGTGCACTGAATGAGTGAATTCAACTACTACTCCTTCTACCTCTAGGTTTCTGGGTCAGAGGATCCTTCCCAGGATCAGGAGCCCCCCTTTGCTCTGGATGCCACGTGGGAAAGGACAACCTGAGCAGGACCAGAGCCCAGAAGAGGACCAGGGATGGTGGGCCTGGAGCCAGCTGAGGACCCCAGCAGGAAATCCAGCTCACAGATCACCTGGAACCTGAGGGCCTGGCAAAGGTAGGAGGAGGCTCCTGGTGGGAGGTGGCCGCTAAAACTGGAACCGGAGCTGGTGAAGAGTTTCTCGGCAAGACAGTTCATGTCGAAGGAAAATGATGAGAAGGAGGCAGTATCCCACCTCCGGGCTGAGGTTCGAGGTGCTCTCCAGGGATGAAGGCCTAGAAGGGTCTCAAGTCTCAACCACCAGTTCCTGAAGGCCACCAGGCCTCTCCAACCTTAAAACCCAACAGGCACCACTGGTCAGGAATGGGGTGGAAGGTGGGGTCTGGGAAGAGATGTCACAATGAGGCAGAGAACGGAGTCAGACTTACCACTGGAGCAGGGCTGAGCCCCCAAGGCCTTCAGTGGAGAGTCGGAATAGGCTGGACCTGGCAATCCTGTGGGCCAGCTGTGGGGCTCGGTGCAGAGCCCAGGCAGGAGGCCGGCAGACAGGGGACCAATTTCCCTGTATGTTGCAACACAAATTCCCTTACTGGTGAGGATCCCAGTAGATCCACCAGGGTGGAGGCATTTTCAAAATTGAGCAGTTCAGCAGATTCTTGGGAGCACCTACCATAGGCCAGCCTTTGTGTGTGATGTGGAGACACCCTGCAGACGGAGCTCAAGAAGGGAAACAGAAGACAGACAGGGGCTTAGCTCTTCCAGACAGAGGCTGAGAAGCAGAAGGCTGGGGGCGGTCCCCAAGACTGTTCCGACTGTTGCTGAGTCCTCGAGGAGGACACCCTCCTGTGCTGCCGTATCCGCCGACCTTTTAGAGCGAACAGCACAATCCCAGACAAGGGCATTAATTTTCTTACTGCTTCTCCCCCTGCACACTTTTCAATTCCCTTGACTAAAACTAACACCTTTTCAGATACTGACTACCTCTACGTTATCTATTTCAGGTGTTGGAAATATCCAGGAATGTGCTGACAATTTTTTTTCTTATTAATCTTCTTTATTATTTTACACATCATTCTATTTTTTTTTTTTAAGTGAAACCGCTCAGGAGGTAGATATTAAAGACAAGCTTAATATTCTGGATCTCAAGGTTTTAGACAAATGCTATATGAGGAAGGGGGATGTTTTGTCGAAAGAGATGGAACACACCAGGTTCGAATTTTAGTGATCTTTTTTTTTTGGTCCTTAAAATGTAACTTTTTATTAGTGGCGTGACAAATGTTTTAAAATGACTCTTAAAATGGTGATTAACGTAACAATAAAAAATAAAAAAATAAAATAAAATGACTCTTAAAAAAAAAAGCCTCGATTGGTAGCACTTGCCAGTTTTTTTGTGATATAAATGTTTCCAGGTCAGCCGATTTCCGGTTCCCATCAGGAACACCAGGTCAGAGACAGGCTGCCTGGCTCAAGCACACTGTTGTGGTGACATGGGTCTTGCCTTCCCATGCACTCACTGCCTGAAAGCTGAACCTTTGCCCCTTTCGTGCACAGAGCATGGCTGAGCCTGCTCTGTGTCCCAGGGCACCATGTTGGTCCCTGGCCAGCCCTGGCTGTGGCTCTGGACTACCCTGCTGGCAGCTCTGGACCCGAGGAGCAGGAACCAGGGTGGGGCCCTTTTAGGGACATCTTCCCTTGCTCTGAGCCCAGGCCCCTCCTTGGCTGCTGCCTCCCCTCCCAGACCTCACCTTTCCTCTCTGTGGGCCCACCTGGGGCAGAAACAACCTGTCCATGCTCCACATCCCTTGTGCACTCAGCCCCCCTTGCACTGAGGCGGGGTACCTGGGCCACGCCAAGGGTCACTCCAGCTTCCCCTATGGGAAGGCAAGGAAGAATTCACAGGAAATCTGCCCACTGGTGGAGGCAGCCTCGCCCACCGCAGGGCTTCCTAAACTTGAATATGCGCAAGATGCTCCTGTGATCTCGTTAAAAGACAGATTCTGGCACAGTGGGTCTGGCATTTCCGAAACAGGCTCCCAGCAACGTGGAGGCTGCTGACCAAGGGGCCCCGCTCTGTGTAGCGGCAGGCCCACTCAGCCACAGAGTGACTGAGAGCAGAGCACTTCTTCCTAAACAGCTTTCATGTCCTCCTCTGTATAAGGAATAATCGGGGCCAGAGCCAGGTTTTGCTGGACCTGACTATACAATTTAAGTACCTTTAAAAAGGAAGAAAGTGTACTGTATGATCAATACAATTTGAATCCCAAAGTGGATATTTATTTCGAATGTACCATGGACTGAATTGTACAAAGGCTGAAGCCCGGACCCTCCGTGGGACTAGTACTTGGAAATAGGGCCTTTGCCAGGTAATTAAGGTTCAGTGAGGTCACAAGGAGGAGGGCCTAATTCTATAGGACTGCCGTCCTTACAAGATCAAGAAGAGACACCAGAGCTCACTCCCTCCCCGTTACATTCTCGAGTTTGCTTTGGGTGAGAATTTAATATCTTTTTTTTTTTTTAGAATGCTGAGTGGTTTAAACAGGACTAATTTTACCTGAGATCCTTACCTGACACTCAAAGAAACATTTATGTAGGGTCCTTTATTTTTTATTGAGATATATTTCAAATTCCATAAAATTTACCTCTTTCAAGTATACAGTTCCGTGGTTTTGTAATTCTGTGGCTAAACACAGATTTGCGCAACCATCACCACTACTTAATTTCCGAACATTTTTATCACCCCCCCCAAAATAAACCTTATATCGATTAGCATTCTCTCCTTCTTCCTCCCTCACTCTACCCTCTAGCAACCTCTATTCTTTCTGGGTTCCCCTAGTCCAGACGTTTTACATAAATGTGATCATACGATAATGTGGTTTCTTGGACTTAGCATAAGGTTTTCGAGGTCCATCCATGTTAGAGCATATGCCAGGACTTCGTTCCCTTTTCTTTTTAAAGATTTTATTTATTTATCTGAGAGAGAGAGAGAGCACGAGCAGGGGGAGGGGCAGAGGCAGGGGGAGAAGCAGGCTCCCCGCTGAGCAGAGAGCCCGATGTGGGACTTGATCCCAGGACCCTGAGATCATGACCTGAGCCGAAGGCAGACACTCAACCAACTGAGCCACCCAGGCACCCCATATTTCATTCTTTTTTATGGCCAAGTAATATTCCATGGATGGGCCACAATTTGTTTATAGTCATCAACTGATGAACATTTCAACAATGTCCACTTTTTGTCTCTTATGAATAATACTGCTATGAGCATTCATACGGAAGTTTTTGCGTGGATGTATATTTTGATTTCCCTTTTGTGTGTATCTAAAGTGGAATTGCTGGGTCATAGGCTAATTTCATGTCTCACCCCTCGAGAACTGCCACACTACCTCTCCAAAGTGGTTGTATCATTTTCCACCCCACTGACGTTTCCCCACATCATTGCCAACAATTGTTATTGTATGTCTTTGATTACAGACATCCTGAGGGTTGTGAAGTGGTATCTCAGTGTGGTTTGGGTTTGCATTTCCCGGATGACTAATGACGCCGACCAACTTTTCATGTGCTTCATGACTTTTTGTGTCCCTTCTTTGGAGAAATGTGATTCAAGTCTTTTGCCCATTTTAGAAATTAGGTCCTTCATCTTTATATTTTTGAGTTGAGAGTTCTTTATGTATACTGTGCACAAGTCCTTTATCATATATATGATTTTGCAAATATTTTTTTCCCATACTGTGAGTTGTTCTTTCACATGCTTACGATTTTCTTTCTTTATTTATTTGAGAGAGAGAGAGAGCACTTACCTGAAGGAGGAGAGGGGCAGAGGGAGAGGGAGAGAGAATCTCAAGCAGGCTCACCACTGAGGGTGGAGCCTGATGCAGGCTTGATCTCATGACCCTGAGATCATGACCTGAGGGGAAATCGGGAGTCAGATGCTTAACTGACTGAGCCACCCAGGTGCCCCTGGTCTGTATATTTTTGAGTTGAGAGTTCTTTATGTATTTTGTGCATAGGCCCCCTTATCATATATATAATTTGCAAATATTTTCTCCCATATTGCTACTCTTTCACACTCTTAATGGTGTGTTTTGAAGCACAAAATTTCTTACCTTTGAGGAAGCTCAACTAATCTATTTTCTCATAAGTTGCTTATACTTTCATGTCATATCTAAGAAGCCATTGCTTCCTCCTAGGTGTCTTATGTATTTTAAAGAATCAATCCTTTTGATGATTATTACACTATGCTTTTTCCAAAGCGGTAACTTACAGATAGGGTTAAGCACAGAAAAATTTGGGAACTAGGGATAGCTTATCCTCAGACTCAGCCCTCTCACCATGTACCTTACTCTTTGATTAGGACCTCTTAAAAAATAAATGGTTATAGCTTCACCTCTTGCTCCTTGTCTGGGCTAATTCCATTTGAATACCCATCAGACATTAATCCAAGGGACAGAACCCACACAGTGGTGTCAGATATTAGCACCCTTGGAGGAAATGCAGAGGACGGCTTTGGATTCCCAGGAATTCTGAAACTGCTGTCGGGGGCTGGACGGAGGGCTATCAGGACCCTGCTGCCTCCAAACCTAGACTTCTCTGGCAGTGAAGGAACCAGGTTAGGAACTCAGAGAGAGGAAATAGGACCATGCCGGAACCAGGTATGGGGTGGTAGGTTCTGGGCTGTTCCCGGCTGGCACCTCCGGGAAAGGTTTCATATGTTGGGTCTCAAAATCACAAGTCTGTGGGCTAAATCAGCCCCCATCCCCATCCCTGGCTCCTTTCTTTGGATCACCCTCCGGCGTACCAGAAAATATCCGTCTTTTTTTCTTTCTCTCTCTTCCATAAGAATCATAATAACCAACTTTGTGTACTTGACAGACAATAGGTGTTGGCTAAATCAGTAACTATACTGTTAACATTCAAGAACAAATACTAGATGCCGAGCACTATGTTGAACTCTTAACAACCCTAATCATTTGATGTTTAAAGCAACTCGGAAGATAGGTTCTATTGTCCCCATTTTAGCAATGGAAAAACTAAGAGTTGGGGAGATTAAATCGCCCAAGATTACACAGAGCAAGGATTTGTGCCCAGACATTACCCGGGACCTTATATTCTTGGCCATTATACAAACACAATTGCTTTCATCTGTGCCCAGCACCCGTTTCTCCCGTGAACCATTCAACACAGAGACAGTTCCGGCACTTAGGATTTGTCAGCAAATGTGTGCCGCGCTCACTGCCAAACAGCGAATGGAGAGAATGTGCAGGTCTGGCTCTCCTGCTACTCTGTCAGGAAGCCTTGATTTTAGCCACCAGCTGTCACAATTTTTCTCCTGCCGAGCTCACACTAAGAGCTGTGCTTTCCCATCATGTGCTGTGAAGAGGAACTCTCTCTTCGCCTTTCTGCTGAGACGTTGAGCCTGTGAATTTATGTAACTTTGCACCTACACTGTCAACCCACACAAGGATTATGCAACTGGGTTTAGGATTCCTCTCAGTGTTTTCTGGAAATACGAGCCCTTCAGAACTTGCATCCTCGGACTTTTGACCAAATAGGATTTTCTGACCTGGGCTGTTGGCAGTGAAGGCACTGCCTTTATAAATGATTTTGCCTTCGAGAACTTGCCTGGTTTGGGGGTCAGCTCAAGATTCAGAACGTATGACCATATCTTTTCATGGTTGTTCAGTTTCCTTCAATTCTGATGTTATTCCAAAAACCCAAGCTGGAATTAGCAGCACGGCACATTACCTTTCATACTGCCCTGCGTGCTAAAACTCTGTTCTCTAACACAGTTCAAGAGCGGGGTGGGGTGGGGGATCCAGCCGATGAGATGTAATGATATTTCCAAGTTTCTGATTTATAGGTTTGAATACTGGTGTCTTGTTGTGCCTCCCTTCCAAAGTGATAATCCCATCTTTTTAGTGAGCTTATGGGCCATATTTCCCAAAGAGAAAAAAGAGGAAGAAACAGGGTTCTGTGTTCTTATACTCCCAAACTTTTAGTATTTAGGAGGGCTCTCAGCCGACACCTATTCTGTGTTTATCTTAGGCATCAGGCCAGTCTGGGCATGTGGGGTGTGGACAGAACAGTAATCTGCCAGGGGGTCACATCTCAGGAAGAGCTGAGACACTGCCCGGAAGGAGCTCGTTGTAAAGGGTGGAGGAATAGCTCAAGGAAACCAGGGTTTTGTTATCAGCAGGGCTGGGGGCTTTTAGCCTCATGCAGTGTCACTCTCCAGATTGTCACTGGGTCTAGACCTCTGTGGATTCTTTTGGTTCTGGCAGGTCCAAAAAGCAGTGGCCCCCGAGCCACAGTGCTTTGTGGACAGTGAAGGAAGGAGCTAGCATCAAGGGCAACTGATGGCAGATATGGAAGTTAGAAGTGAGCTATGTTAACAGCAGCGGCGAGGGACAGAGAGACGCAGGAGGGGCTCGGGGGTGCCACCGGGCGTGTAAGAGTACTAATCTATGCAGTGTAAGAACACCCTTGGGAGACTCCCAGAGCTGTCAGCGGCTGGGAGTTTCTGAAGGGTAAAGGAATAGAGGCAGGAACATTCTCATTTGTTACTGTCTTTGGGCATTATTTATTTTGTTATTTTCCCACTTTATTGAGGTAGGATTGACGAATAGCATTGCATATTTAAGGTGCACAACATAATGATTTCGTATGTGTCTATGTGGTGAAATGATCACCCCAGTGTTAATTAACACACTGGTCACCTCACAGAGTTAGAACTGTTTTGTTTTGTGCTGCAAACTTTCGAGATCTACTCTCAGGGATTTTCCTTTCTTTTTTTAGAGAAAGAGCGAGAGCACCAGCTGGGGCAGGGAGAGGGGGAGGGAGAGGGAGAATCTCAAGCAGACTCCATGCCCAGCATGGAGCCTGTCATGGGACTAGACCTCAGGACTCTGAGACCATGAACTGAGTCAAAATCAAGAGTCAGACGCTCAACCGACTGAGCAATCCAGGCGCCCCTCAGGGATATTCAAATATACAGTCCAGTACTGTTAACTGTAGGTACCATTCTGTACGTTACATCCCCAGGACTTACTCATCTTAGAACTGGAAATGTGTTCCCTTCTGACCACCTTCACCCATTTTGCTGCCCATCCCCCACCCCACCCAGCATCTGGCAACCACCAGTCTGTTCCGTATCTATGAGCTTGGTTTTTTTAGATTCCACGTGTAAGTGACAACACACAGCATTTGTCTTTGTCGGACTTATTTCACTCAGCATAACGCCCGGAAGGTCCATCCATCCTGTATCACATGGCAGGATTGCCTTCTTTTTTATGGCTGAATAACATTCCATTGCAAACCTATATCTCTACATGTATATCGCATTTTCTTTACCCATTCATCCATTAATTGACACTTAGGTGTCAATTCCATGTCTTGGCTCTTGTAAATAATGCTGCAGTGAACATGGGGCAGTTATCTCTCCAAGATGCTAATTTAATTTCCTTTAAATATATACGGAAGAGGAATTGCTGGATCATATGGTGGTTCTATTTTTAACTTTTTGAGAACCCTCCAAACTGTTTTCCGGAGTGGCTGTACAGTTTGCATTCCCACCAACAGTGCACAAGGGGTCTTTTTCCTCCACATCCTCGCCTACGCATATTATCTCCTATCTTTTTGATACTAGCCATCCTGACAGGTGCGAGGTGATATCTCATTGTGGCTTTGATTTGCATTTCCCTGATGATGAGTGATGCTGAGCAACTTTTTCTTGTACCCGTGGGCTATTTAAATATCACCTTTGAAAAAAATGTCTATTCAAGTCCTTTGTCCATTTAGAAATTGGGTTATTTGGTTTCTGTTTGCGTGTGTGTTTGTTTGCAATTGAGTCTTATGAGTTTCTTATGTTTTGGATATTAACCCCTTATCAAACAGGTATGTGGTTTGCAAATATCTTCTCCTGTTCTGCAGGTTGCCTTTTCATTTTGTTGATGGTTTCTTTTGTTATTCAGAAGCTTTTTAGTTTGATGTAGTCCCACTTTGCTTGTTTTTGCTTCTGTTGTCGTGCTTTTAGTGTCACTGTCAAGCCCAATGTCAAGGAGCTTTTCCCAATGTTTTATTCTAGGAGTTCTATGGTCCAGGTCTCACATTCAAGTTTTTACTTCTTTTCAAGTTAATTTTTGTGATTGGTGTAAGATAGGGGTCCAGTTTCATTCTTTTATATGTAAATATCCAGTTTTCCCAGCACCATTTATTAGAGAGACTATCTTTTCTCCATTGAGTATTCTTGGCTCCCTTGACAAATATCAGTTGACTGTATATGCATGGGTTTATTTCTGAGCTCCTGATTCTGTTCTATTGATCTTCATGTCTGTAATTGTGCCAATACCATACTGTTTTGATTGCCATTGGTTTGTGGTGTAGTTTGAAGTCAGGAAGCATGATAACTCTAGTTTTGTTCTTCTTTCTCAGGCTGGCTTTGGCATCTGGGGTCTTTTGTGGTTCCATACAAATTTTAGGATTATTTTTTTTTTATTTCTGTAAAAAATGCTATTGGAATACTGATAGGTATCTGTAGATTACTTTGGGTAGTATAAACATTTTAATGATATTATTTCTTCCAAACCATGCACACAGGAAAGCTTTCCATTTGTGTCCTTGAGTTTTTTACATCAGTGTCTTATTGCTTTCAGTGTAGATATCTTTCACCTCCTTGCTTAAACTTATTCATAAGTATTTTATTGTTTTTGATGCTATTATAAATGGGATTGTCTTCTTTGTGTCTTGTTCAGATGTTTTGTTGTTCGTGTATTGAAACACAACTTGTTTTTGTAGGTTGACTTTGTATCCCGCCACTTTATTGAATATGTTCAATAGTTCTAACAGTTTTTTGGTGGAATCTTTAGAATTTTCTGCATATAAGATCATGCCATCTGCAAACAAAGATGATTTTACTTCATCCTTTCTGATTTGGATACCCTTTGTTTCTTTTTAAATTTTTTTAATTTAATTTTTATTTTTAAGTAATCTGTACACCCAACATGGGGCTTGAACTCCAACCCTGAGATCAAGAGTCACACACTTTACCAAGTGAGCCAGCCAGGTGCCCCACTTTTTTTTTTTTTTTTTTTTTTTTTACTAATTTCTTCCTAGAATTCCAGTACTATGTTGAAAGGAGTGGTGAGGGTGAGCACCCTTCTCTTGCTCCTGATTGTAGAAGAAATGCTTTCATCGTTCACTACTGAGGATGACATTACCTGTAGGCTTGCCCTACACGGCCAGAGTTTCCTCTGTTCACTTTGTTGAGAGTTTTTAATCAGGAACGGATGTTGGGTTTTGTCAGATGCCCTTTTTGCAGCTATTGAAAAGATCATGTGATTTTAACCCTTCATCCTATCACTGTGAGGTATCACACTTATTGATTTGCAGATGTTGAACCATCCTTGCATCCCAGAAGTAAATCCCACCTGGTCATGGTGTATGATCCTTATAATGTGCTAGTGAATTTACTTTGCTAGTTTTCAGTTGAGAATTTTTGCATCTATGTTCATCAGGCATACGGGCCTGCAGTTTTCTTCTCCTGTGGTGTTCTTACCTGGCTTTGCTATTGGGGAAGTGTTGGCTTCATAACGTGAGTTTGGGAGCATTCATTCTACTTCGATCTTTTTGGAGGAGTTTGTGAAGGACTGGAGTTAATTCTTTTAATGTTTGGTAGAATTCACCAGTGAAGCTGTCTGGTCTAGTCTTTTCTTACTGATTCCATCTCCTTACTCATTGTTGTTCTGTTCAGATTTTCTATTTCCTCATGACTCAGTCTCCTTAGGTTGGGTGTTTCTAGGAATGGATCCATTTTTCATAGGTTGTCCAATTTGCTGGTGCAGAATTGTTCAAGGCAGACTCTTATGATCTTATGTATTCCTGTGGTGTCAATTGTAATGTCTCTTCTTTCATTTATAACTTTGAGTCCTGTCTATATCTTTCCTTTTTTTTTTTTTTTTTTTTGGTGCGTCTAGCTAAAGTTTTGTCAATTTTGCTTATCTTTTCAAAAGATCAACTCTTGGTTTTATTAGTCTTTTCAATTGTTTTCCTTTTCTCTTTTTTGTTTACCTCTGCTCTAATCTGTATTATTTCCCTTTCTCCCACTAATTTTGGGCGTAGTTTGCTTTTTTTTTTTCCCCTAGTTCCTCGTGGTATAAAGTGAAGCTGTTTGCTTGAGATCTCTCATTTTCCTTGATGTGTGCATTTATCATGATAAACTTCCCTGTTAGCACTTCTTTTGCTACATCCTAGAAGTTTTGGTATATTGTGTTTCCACTGCCGTTTTTCCCAAGATCCTTTTTTCATTTTCACTTTTGCTTTAGCCTTTGATCCATTGGTTCTTTAGGAATGTGCTTAATTTCCATGTATTTGTGAATCTTCTAGCTATCCTTCTGTTATGAATTTATACTTCCATTTCCATTGGGGTCAGAGAAGATATCTGATACAATTTCTATCTTCTTGAATTTGTTGAGACTGGTTTTGTGGCCTAACATGTGGTCCATCTTGGAGAACGTTCCATGTGTACTTGAGAAGAATATGAGTTCTGTAGCCGTTGAATGGAATATTTCGTTTATGCCTGTTATGTCCATTTGGTCTACAGTGTTGTTTAAATCTAGCTTTTACTTTTTTTTTTAAAGATTTTATTTATTTATTTGAGAGAGAGAGAGAATGAGAGATAGAGAGCATGAGAGGGAAGAGGGTCAGAGGGAGAAGCAGACTCCCTGCTGAGCAGGGAGCCCGATGCGGGACTCGATCCCGGGACTCCAGGATCATGACCTGAGCCGAAGGCAGTCGCTTAACCAACTGAGCCACCCAGGTGCCCTACATTTTACTTTTTGATTCTCTGTGTGGATGAGCTATCCATTGCCGAGAGTGGGGTTTTAAAGTCCCCAGCAGTATTTTATTGCTGTTTATTTCTCTTTTTAGTTCTATTACTATTTGCCCTAAATGTTTAGGTGATCTGATGTTGGGTGCTAGTTGAGCATTATTTTTTTTTTTATTATTGTTTGGGTATGGTTGACACACAACATCACACTAGTTTCAGGTGTATGACGTAGTGATTCACCAAGTTTGTACATGATGCTATGTTCACCACAATTGTAGCTAACATCTGTCACCATATGTCACTGTTACAGTATCATTAACTATATTCCTTAAGCTGTGCCTTTTATTCCTGTGACTTATTCATTCCATACCTGGAGGCCTGCGTCTTCCACTCCCCCTCACCCACTTTGCCGATCTCCTCCCCCCACAATCATCACTTTGTTCTCTGTAATTTGTATTTCTGATTCTGCTTCTTGTTTGTTTATTCATTTTTTTAGATTCCACATATAAGTGAAATCATGTGGTATTTGTCTTTCTCAGTCTGATTTATTTCACTTAGCATCATACTGTCTAGGCCCATCCATGTTGTCCCAAATGGCAGGATTGTGTCCTTTTCTTAAAGCTGCATAGTATTTTATTACATATGTGTATATATCTCACATATGCCTAGTTGTGTACTATTCTTGTTTCCAGGCTATTGTAGCCTAGGAAACCCCAGGTCTATAACAAACATATTCTCCAGGAGTGTTTTTTGAGAATCTGCTGATTCATAATGACAGATATATTGGTATAAGCTTCTGGCTTTCTCTAGAAAGATATCTCAGAAGGGAGGCCTCTGCTTTCATGCATGTCTTTATGGCAAGGGGTCACTATTTACCTGGAAACTTTTCGCTCACCAAGAACAGAAAGATAGGTAACTTTCCCCAAGAGCTGCTGCATATTGCCTACTGAGTCAGAAGGGTCATGGCTGAATTGAGATGCCACTGCCCAGACAAGGATTTCCTGGTGCACCTCTCTCCTGTGCCCAGCAGAAGAACATCACTTTTCTCCTTGCCAGGGACTTGTGCATTTTCTTAAAGTGAAAAAGCAGACTGGAATCTTAGCCTTGAATGCGGCAGGCCTATTGTGTTCCATATTGCAATCCCATTTTTTCTTTTCTTTCACTGATTGAATGAAAAACCAAGCATGGAGATAGTTCTCAGACAGAACAAGTGTCAACACAGGCCAGAATTGTGCAGAATTATCTCCTTCCCACGCTCCCAGGTTAAAAATTTGCCCGAGTTAACAAATGTCTCACATGCATGTAGCCTCTGGAATGTTTACACCTCTGTACATATTACTTTTGTTTTTCCAGTTAGTCACTTGACCATCACATGCCTCCTTGGCCGTGAGTCAACTCCTCCATCTTGAGGCTCCCACTCCTGGTGGCTTATCCAAGAATCCCATAGAGTAAGTGGGGTAAACAGGTCAGATCTTACTCAGTGGGGGCAGTGCCCGTCGACGGTATGACAGGTTGCTGCCAACCTGTGTAGAAGTGGAAGCTTGCACTTCCTGGTAACCTCCCAGGCATCTGCCCGGCATATATCAGACTCCAGGACTCTAGGGGAGAGGATGGATTCCTGGACTCTAGAACAGGGGCCCCATCTCCAGCGATGCTTCAACCAGGGCAAAACGATGGGTTGAAGTCACACAGAGAACAATCACTCTCACAAGGTCACCCCTCTGGGGCCAAAGGGACCTGTTTGTCCCGTATTTTCACAACTCATGAAAGCACCAAGTGACCCTGGGAAGAATGAGGGGGGTGTGATTCTGGGTGGCTGGGCTTCCACCTGGCCTTTGTGGCAGCCACCCCCTCTCTGAAGAGGAGGAAATGGCAAAACTTGCACGTGGGGCAGGTGGCCCCGACACACGAGGCCACACGGAGCAGCATGACCTACTGTCCCAACACTAGTCCAGGGCGGATGCAAAACTCAGCCATTCTCATCTAGGGATGGAGCAGGGCAGGGTGGGGGCTGAAGAGCTACCCAGAAGTGGTGGCAAGACCCCAGCGACTAAGAGGGAGAGGCAGCGGAACGGGACTGCGGCAGCCTGCTCCATTAGCATCTGTCTCCTGCTGGGGATTGGCAGCGACAGGACACGTCTCCCTGCCTCATGTCAGCCTCTTCTTCCTTCACTTCCACCAGAGACCGTCTTCAGGCTCCCAGGGCCCAGCAGCGTGAAGTCCAGGGGAAATGACAAGGCAGGCCTTTGGCTCGAAAGCCGAGTGGAGGTCAGGGTGGGTGAAGATGCAGCTAGAGGTACTAAAATAGAAAGCTTTCCCTTTTTTTTTTTCCATCGTCTGTCTTTCAACTTGCCACAGTGTTTTTACATGTCAGTTCCGGTCATCCTAAGTAAAGAAAAACCAAAAATGCTAAAGCGTCAGCATGACTATTAACACTAGCTTTATATTGTGTAATGTCAGTTTTAAGTGGGAGTGGAATTTAATTTGTGTGAGAGCTCATCCATATGACACGCGGGCATTCCGTGGCTCGTATGTGACACACGTGTATTCCGTGGTTCATACGTGTGTGCACGTTTTCTTCATAGCAGAGCCGTGGAAGCTGCACAAAACAAACTCTGCTGTTTTCATAGTTCACTTCCTGACACACGCACATCTTGCCCATGGATGGGTAAGGAAGGACTGAGCAGGACCGATGGGTTGTCCTATCTTTCCATTTCGTTGTGTGACATCATCTTCGGGGCAAGAGGTCGGCTGAGGATAACTAACCTGCAAGTATAAATCAGTAGATGAGGCAGAAGAGGAAAAACTCAGGGCTTCTCTTCCTGTCAATGGAGAGTTGAGTCTTGTGGGTTGCCCCGGTTATTTGCAGGGAATCTGTGTGTGTGTGTGTGTGTGTGTGTACATGTATGTGCATTTGTGTATATGTGTATACATGTGTTTATGGATATGCTTTTGCATGCATGTACTGATGTGCGTGTGCATGTGTGTAGAGACACGTGTATGTGTGTGTTTCATATATGTATGTGTGTGCATGCACACGTTTGCCTGTGTGTGTATGCATGTGTGTATGTGTGTGTGTGTGTGTGTGCCTATGTGTATGAGAGTGTGTGTATTGCACAAGAGTGCATGCAGTTGAGTTGAGGAAAGAGTAAGGGATGGATTTCCCTTTTCCAAAGTATAATCTCTTTAAAGAGTTTTAAGCGAATACAGGGAAAGGTCCCCAGGCAATATCCTGAGCTCTAGAACCAGGAGGAGTGGAGGTGCATCTCCCACGTAGAGAGAGATGGCCTCTCTGTGCTCTAGGCTGCAAGGGACTAGGAACAAAGCAAAGTGTCTGTGGGTGCTCTGGCCGTGGAGACCATAAGATTTCCAGGCTCAGAACCACTACCAAGACACACACAGAAAACTGGCACGCTCAAATGTTTGTCATCTCAGACGACATGGTTACAAGTACTGGCATATTTCACTGTAGTTACTCTAGGTGGAAGAGAGATCAAATAAATCGGAAAAGCCTAAACTCCCAAGTGATAAGGAGTCGATTCCAGAAACTTGACGAGCTGGTCCACGATTGTTTCTCGGTCCTGTGAGTTGCAAGTGTACAGTAGTCAGCCCCCAATTTTGGACTTCAATCTCTATTCCCTCTTCATTGTTTCGGTCACTTAGCAGCTCTAGTGGATGAGAATAAACATAGGAATGATGTTTTCAGGGCCAAGGAAAACCCCCAGAGGCCATTTGAACCAACCTAGTTTAGCCTGACAGACATGCTTAATGCCTAAGAGGAAGTAGGCACAACATGCCTCCCTCTTCCTTCAGTGAGGCCAGAAAATGACCCAGCAGTTTCGTGACACTCAGACCAATGCTTCAAACACTCACAATTTCTCACCTGGACCACAGTGCCAGCCTCCAATGGCTTCTTCTAGCTCCTATAATGTTCAGACTGCCTTAGAATGACCTGACTGGACGCGAGTCCTGCCCCAAGCTACCTACCGACATCACTCTCCCGGATGATTCTTCACTGGCTCCCATTGCCTGAAAAAAGTCAAATCTAAGCACTGTGTGTAACACTCAGGGCCCTTCCTAAATCTGGCCTCCACTTTGCCCTCAGGATTTTCAGTAGGATTGGATATGCCTAGCCCTGTCACGTGGGGTTGAGATTACTTAGGTCCCAGGAGCTAGAAACCTGGCAGGGACTCCAATCCAATATTCATTCATTCATTCATTCATTCATTCATTCATTTATGAGGAGAGTGCATGTGAGTGGGGGGAGGAGCAGAGGGAGAGGGAAAGAGAATCTCAAGCAGATTCTGTGCTTAGCGTGGAGCCCTACATGGGGCTCGATCTCACGACCCTGAGATCATGACCTGAGCGGAAACCAGGAGTTGAGAGGTCAACTGACTGAGCCACCCAGGCACCCCTCCAATCCGATTTTTAAATGTTGAAATTACTTAGACGCTTTAAAGCACTGTGCGGACTATACCAAACATATCTGCAGGGCATATACAACACAGATAGACTGGCAATTTTGAACCCAGGAGAGGAACATGCTAAAGTTGAAAATTTCCTTACTGCCTTTCCTCCACCTACCTTGGAGTTTATTGTTCTTCTAACCACAAGTCAAGGAGAACACTGTACCCCAATGACAGCAGGATGGATGTATGTTCTTTCCAAGTGGACAGGAGATAGTCTTCAAGGCAAAAAAAAAAAAAAAAAAAAATTCTGGACCATAAAACATAAAAGGATTCAGATCTCAAAAAACACAAAAGGATTCAAATCATGCAAAGTGTGTTCTGTGACCACAACAGAAGTAAATTAGAAACCAGCGACAAAGTCAGTATCTGGAAAACGCCAAATATTTGGAAAATAAATGCCACACATATAAATAAGTCAGAGGTAAAATAAGAAGTCAAAACGGATATTAGAAAATGTTTTGATTTGAATGAGAATGAAAACACACGTATAAATTCTGTCGGAAGCTGGTAGGTCAGCCTGAGGACAGAAAACAGTAAAGAACTGTATTAGGAAAGAAGCAAGATTTCCATGAGGTGACTTCAGTTTCCACTTTAAGAAACTGGAACAAGGAATGCAAAGTAAATCCAAACTAAGCAGATGAAATAATAAAGAGCAGAGAGGAAATAAATAAAATAGAATGCAGCCAAACTTCAGAGAAAAATCAATGAAACCAAACATCGGCTCTTCGAGATCAGTAAGAGTGGCAAACCTCTAGACAGGCTAATCAGGAAAACCAAGAGAAAAGACAGAAATTAGGGCCACCTGGAATGAGAGAGGTCACACCACTAGATTCTACAGATATTAAGAAATAAATAAAAACACCATGGACGTTTTCCTAATAGAATTGACAGCTTAGATAAAGTGGACAAATTTCATGAAAGACACAAACTGCCAAAGCACATTCAGAAAGAAATCGCCTACAATTCCCAGAATCTGTTAATGGCTTTGAATTTGTAAACAAAAGCCTTCTTACAAAGAAAATTCCAGGCCCAGATGGTTTCACTGGTGAGGTTCACAAACACTGAAAGAAGAATTAATAACTCTACAGAAACTCCTCCACAAAGTGGAAGAGGAGGAAATGTTCCCCAGCTCATTCACTGAGGCCACAACCAGAGAAAAATATTTTAAGAGGATTTAAAAAAAGGATAACCGATGCCCTTCATGAGCATAGCTGTAAAAAGTCTTAGCAAAACTTTAGCAAATTGAATTCAATAATACGTTTTTTTTTTAAATGTAATGTGATGAAATAGTGACCAAGTGGATTTATCTTAAGAATGAGAAGTTGCTTTAACGTTCAAAATTTAATTGTGTGTTTTGTTTCACCATGTCAATAAAATAAAAAGTAAAAACCATATGATCATCTCAATTAATGCAGAAAAGGCAAGTAAAAGTCAAACATCCAGTCCTGATTTAAATATAGAACACTGAGCAAATTAGGAACTTAAGTGAATTTGCTCAACTTGATCAAGACACACCAGGAGATGGGAGAAGACGCTGTTGGAAGCCGTCAGGTCTGGAGAGAGCAGAATTAAAATTCTGAATTACAAGGGCACATCGATCACTGCTGACATCTCAGGGGTATCCATGGGGACTCAGGGAAAGTGTTTTATGGAGGAGAGATACCAAGGGCTTCAGCCACAGGGTGAGGGGCACACACGCTTTTCTGTAGGATACTCACTGTTGCCTCTAAGATCTCTTGTTCGGTCCTATGGAGGGTCCATCCTTCGTGGCTCCAGAGAATGGGAGCTAAGAACCTGGGGTATGCGGGGGAGGGAGCCAGCTTTGGGGAGCACCAGGCTGACAACTGCCAAAAAACAAAATTCAACTGAGTAAAGTTGAAAAATCTGAAGATATAATTGGCTTTATTAAATGATTCATGAATCTGGCAGCATCCCACCTAGCAAGGAGAAGTGAGCTCCAGTGAGCTCCACAAAAGAGAGGTTTTTAAAGGCAGCGAGAGGGCATTACAAGAGAAGAAGAAAGATATTTTTCAGCAAGGAATGCATTGCTTAGGCAAGGTTGCCTTCCTGAGGGGAGCAGAAGGGGTGTATCAGTACATTGCCTAGTATTGACCTGGAAATTCCATGTAGGCTGGTTAAACATTGCATTCCTGGGGGTGGAAACCGTGGTTGGGTTAGGTCTTCATTCTTGGCTTCCTGACTTGGGTCCTTGACCTAAGTGACACCATTTTGGGGCCTGAGGTTTTCTTTTCCAACTGTGAGTTGGCTTTAATGGTCCCACAGATGCCTGGGGAGAGAGAGGCCGAAGCCTCTGCTTACAGACTAGGCTTGTTCTCTCCAGAAGCCAGCTTCCAGAACTGTTCGTATCTCTGCTAAGAGCAAAGAGAGAGGCCCATAGCCACGCAGTGACATCAACCCACTGGCCATTTGCTCTGTCCTGTGACTGTCCTATCCAAGACTGAGAGGACCCAATAAAGCAAGAGTACACTCGGGAGAAAATATTTCAGCTCTGACTCATGGGACTCAATTCGTCATCACCACTGTCTCTTCTGGACATCTCGGTCCCTGCACTGGTATGCCTTCACACGCTTTTTCCAGGTTTTTCTCCTGGATGAGGCTGCCCGAGGTGCCCAGGCTGACTGCCCTTTTTGGAGCTGATAGAGCTGTGTTGCCTGGCCATGCACTCAGATACTACCTGGACGGACTCTTTTCTGGCATCTTCTCATTTTGTTCAACAGAAATGTGCCACAGTTGCCCATCCTGTTCCAGGACCTGCAGTAAGCAAGGAGAGACAAAGGTGAATGGGATAATATCTGTATCCTGCTGCAGAGAAGCTGGAAGGTCCTCCTTAGGGACCCTAATGGTGATTCAGGGTTACAGACCCACCAAAACAGCCTGGGCATCTTTGCTGGATCCATGACCCGTGGAACGTCTCACGCTGAACCAGGAGTTTGCAATGTATTTTTGATCTGGAGCTGGCTGTAACCTTGGGGATACATGCTGCCTTTCAGGATGAATCTAAAAGTTCCTTTTTTTAAATTTTTTTATTTTACAGGACAGAAGAAAGTAAGCTGATGTCTGCTGTCCCAAAGAATGAAAGGTGCTCAGGCAAAGTCAGCCCAGGCAGTGCAGAGTCTGACCCCAGGAGCCACCTGCGGAGCCAAGAGCATGTTCTGGAAGCTGGTTTCTGGAGAGAACAAGCCTAATCATGTGAACCTTTTGAAAATGGAGTTTTGAAGCCAAAGAAGTAGCTGAGAGATAGAGTCAAAGTGCAGGAGATGAGGCAGCTAAAAACCCAGGTCTCCAGAGTCGGGGAGCAGGGAGAAGCACAGATGCGGAGGCCAGGTGTGGGGGAAGAGAAGAGCAGAGCCGGAGGGGCCAGGACACCTGCATCCCAGGAGCAAACTGCTCTGATGCCTAAAAGTGCAGGTCCTTTGCCTTTTGCTCTATGCCCCTGGACTCTGCGTTGCAACACAGCCAATGTCCCCGATGATTGGGTGCTGCTTCTGGCTTCTGCATTCTGAGACTCAGGCTCCAGGGTGCACCACCACGCTTATGTTCCTTCCCATTCCTGAATGAGAGGGCGTGGGAAGGGAATGGTGCCAGAATCCTTTGCAATTAAAACCAAAACAAAACCAAATCTCCAGGTGATGTCCTCTGATCCACGGAGGCTGCAGTCAGCCACTCCAGGGCCCTGGAGGGCATTCCCAGCCCACCCCCATCGCTGGCCCTCCCACCCACCTCCTGGCCTCCCCTGCAGGCACCTGGCCCTGTGCCCTCCCCGCATTGGAGAAACGGGCAGGGACTGGAGGAAAGCACACGACCAGGGAGAATGAACTCTGAGTTGAGGACCACGCACCTCGAGGGAGCCCTGGGCTCTGTTTTCCTGGGGGATTCGCTGGCCACCCTCCAAGGGATCATTTCACATCCTTTGGCATCTCCCAGACCCCACTTCCTTCCCCACCACTCTCTCTTCTCTTATGACCTTGCTCATCCATTCTTGAGGAAGTAAGTCAGAGGAAAAGCCATTTCTCATGTGCTGCAATCTGTCAGCCTACCTGGGTCCCTAGGAAGCCGCCTTCATCTTGCTCAAGAGGGTAGGGGGTTGCTCCTGAGGGCCCTGCCGGCCACTCAGGTTGCTGTTCCAGCAATTCTGTGCTCCTGCCCCCAATCCCCAGATTTCTCTCTGTACCGGATCGCTCCCACTGCAAGCCAAGATGCTGGAGTATGGTCCATTTAAATACCCTCTGCAGACGCCTTATCCTCTTGGGCTTCTGCCGCTTTGCTCTCCCTTACAGCCAACCTCCTTCAAAGAACTGTCCGAGCGGCGCCTGGGTGGCTCAGTCATTAAGCGTCTGCCTTCGGCTCAGGTCGTGATCCCGGGGTCCTGGGATCAAGCCCCGCATCGGGCTCCCTGCTCAGCAGGAAGCCTGCTTCTCCCTCTCCCACTCCCCCCGCTTGTGTTCCCTCTCTCGCTGTGTCTCTCTCTGTCAAATAAATAAATAAAATATTAAAATAAAAAAAAAAAGAACTGCCCGGGCTTGCGGGACCCAGCCTCACCTCCCCGTTCCCCACACAGCTCCAGATTCCACCTCACCTGCCCCTTCCCCCAGACACGATCACCCGCCCACGGGCAAAGCAAACTCAGCACGGGTCTCACCTCCCATGCAGCCCTCTCTGAAATGCGTGTGTTTAAAATGATAAAAATGTAAAGACGGCATCAAGAGCAGTAAGGAGGAATAAGTTACAACCCCCATGCCGTTCTAAAACACTAACTAGAACTTTAATATTTTTTACATTTAAAAATAACACTTTGAAATGTTTTCAAATTATTTTTCTGTATTTTATTTATTTACTTGTTTGAGAGAGAGAGAGAGAGCGCGCGCACATGAGCAGGGGGAGGGGCAGAGGGAAAGAATCTCAAGCAGATTCTGTGCTGAGTATGGAGCCTGACGCCAGGCTCCACCCCACAACGGGGAGCTCAGGACCTGAGCTGAAACCAAGAGTCGGACTTAACGGACTGAGCCAACCAGGTGAAAACCGAAACGCTTTCAAATCATTTTAGACTTACACGTTAGTTGCAAATATGGCCCAGAGAGTCCTTGTGTAGTTAGCATGTTACATCACAATAGCACCACCATGAAAACCAGAACACTGCTATTGGCAATGTATTATGTACGGATGTATGTGTGTATATGTATCAACTAAGCCTCAACTTCAGCTGAAATTCACCCGTTCTTTCCCTGATGTCCATGTACCATCATGGACTTCTAGAATTCTTAAGCTGACCGGTTACTATGTGACAGATATTTTATTTTTTAAACATATTAACTTACTAAAAATCCTCAAAACCCCTCCTGAAGTAATGATTTACCCCCACTTCACAGAGGAGGAGACACGGCATTAAATCATTGACTGCGTTCACACAGGTAGAGTGGGGACAGAGCTGGGACTCGAGGCTTGCTCTGGGACTCAGCAGCCCACACTCAGACACGATTACTGGCTCCTCCAGGAGAGACTCAGGGCTGGACACCTCCTGGGGGCCCTTCCCAGCCACAGTTCTGGGGGCAGAAGACACCTGATGGGGCTTTTCTGGGGGGGGGCAAGCTGAGGCACCTTTGGAGTGCAGGGCTTTGAGAAAAGACAAAACACCCACTTGACAGATCACCTCCCACTGTGCGACTCTTAGGGTCGATCGGAAAGTAAAAATAAAATTCTAGATGATGCTGTTTAGGCCAAACTCACTTTCGGGACCGGACTCTCTTCAACTTAGCTCCATGTTCTACTTGGGCCTAGTTTTATCTTAAGGTGGAAACCATAAACCTGAAAGATGTCAGCGAGTCAGAAATGTTTGAATTATGAGCAGCTAGATGGAGAACAATATCAAACAGGAAAACGTGGCATAGGGAAAAATGAATAGTCTGTTGTGAAAGCTATTGGTTCTGGACTGTCCTTGGAAGTTAATGATAATGCACACATTGCAAACAACCTGTTAATAAGCGTTCGGGTTTGTTAATAAGTGGACTGTAGAGGGGCGCCTGGGTGGCTCAGGCGGTAAGGGTCTGCCTTCGGCTCAGGTCATGATCCCCGGGTCCTGGGATCGAGTCCCACGTCGGGCTCCCCGCTCCGCGGGAAGCCTGCTTCTCCCGCTCCCCCTGCTTGTGTTCCTGTTCTCGCTGTCTCTCTCTCTCTCTGTCGAATAAATAAATAAAATCTTTAAAAAAAAAAAAAAACAAGTGGAGTGTAGATACGGGGCTGTTCAACTCAACTCCCTTACATAACCATTAATTGCTGTATTTTCTCTTACACCCAAGACACATTAGTGAAGCCTCATGGTTCTTTTCTTTCACATAGAAAATGATTTCACATTCCATTAAATATTGACCCATGTCACATTTGTTCTTGTTTCTCACTTTTGAACATCTTGAACAAGGAACGATTTCCGGAGATATATACTAGTTTGCCAGGGGGAAAATGCATGGCGAGCATTACCCAGAGAGTGGCTATCAATGGATCACTGATACGCAGAGTAACAGAACAGGTGTTCTTCAGTGGCTGGACCTGGGCCCAGTATTGTTTAACATCTTTATCAATGACCTGGGTGAGACGGAATGGAAAGCATGCTTTGTACACGTGCAGCTGATACAGAGCTATGTGGGGACAAATCGGGCCCCCGCATAGGGGGTTGTAATTCCAATTGACCTTGGCAGGTAGTGGTTTTCACAATTCAGCAACATGCAATAGACGAGATTCCATGAGTGGAGAACAGTTAGGAGAGAGAGAGAACTATAAAGACAGAAGAGAGGGCTTTTGATTCTTCAGTGGTTTGCCAGCTGCTGGGGGACCAGGGCAGGAACACAGCAAAGACTGTGGCCTGGGAGAGCAGGTGATCTCTTCTGCAGGCAGCCCACATGGTGATTTCTTAGGAAAAGGAAGAGAGCATTGCCCAAATGTAAATTTCTTAGAGCTGTACCAGGCTCAGAGATTTGCGGAAGGGTTGAAGAGAGAGAGGTGGTGCAAGGTGTGGATGACTTGACCCAACAAAGGATGCATCTGCAGGTTAGTCTGGGAGGAACAAAGCCAAATCTGTCCCTCTTATGAACGGTTATACGACCGAGTGGGGCTGAACAAGAAGGCATGATTTTGTAATCCCACGGAAAATAAATAACACAAGCAAGCGCAAGTAAATAAATGAATTCTTTAAGGTCATGTAAGGTATATGCCAGTACAGCTAAGAGATAAATTATAAATATAGAACATGTGGAACTAAGTGTACGTAACATAGAAAAAGCTATAGAGTTGTGACTTTTAAGAGAACCCCGAATCTTGTGTTTGGAGACTGAAGAAAGCCAAAAATCCTGCCATACTCATCACATTTCCTTTGAGAGCTGAACAAACAGGAAACAAAGAAGTAGATAAATACATACATATTTACCTAAATAAGGTGTGGGTAGAGGATGGGATCTCCTGTAGTCTATTGAGCTACCGTTCACGGTTCATAAAATTCACACTTTTAAAGTCCTCCTGGGACTGCAGGTAGACCAAAGCCCTTGTTAGCCTATGAATGAGGTAGCAGGAAACCACCGAAAACAGTTAACAAACTGGATTTGGTTAGCTTAAAGAGCAGAAAAGCTCAGACCCAGAATTTCCAGAGGCAAACAGTGGATTTCCTAACTGTAAAAGTTGCTAAAGGAGGAAATGAAGTTACTGCCACAAAGACTTTTGAAATTCAGATAAATTCTGATTTTTATGTGTGCTTACATGACAGTAAGATTATACCCTAAGATCTTAGGCCTTTGTGTGTGTGTGTTATTTGGTTCTGCTCTGTTATTTGTAAGCTCTCTGATTGTGTTACGTTGCGAATGGCAAACTCACAGAAAGGAGCAATCGAGAAGCAGGAAAGCAAATTGTTATTAGCCATTTGGGCCAGCGTAAAATGTAAAGATTTTCTCAGACTCTGACAAAATAGTCATATGAGCAGTTGAGTGTTTCTTCTGTCCTTCGTTGAATAGCAGTGCTCAATGTTGGGGTTTTTAATCGGCTGTCATCATGAAACCAGATGGCATAAAATGATGCAACGGGAAACATCAGTTCTCCCGCCAACAGGGCGAGAAGTGGGCTCTGGTCAATCTCAAGCAGGCCTAGCTGGGTAGAACCAGACCAATGATCGTCCATGGTCACTGTGATGGGCTTGCCCTTCTGGTGATCTGTCCTGCTATTACTCACTGTGGAGAACCTGCCTTCCCGCCCTGAAAAGAAAGACCCTTTCCTCAGTTGTATGATAACATCTGAGTGTTCCCCCTTTCTCCCACTTTCGATGAAGGGGAAACAAATAGAATGTGGACAGCAGCTGTGGGGGTATTTCACAGATGGTGGTAACTGATCTACAAAAGCCTTTTGTTTCCAGGTACCCTGCCATCTGACAGGTGTTGATGGTCCAGTGGACTCAACAGTTGGCAAGCTGGTTACCATCCCCGGTGAAGTTCGAGGCTCAGATCCGTACTGCCCCAAGGGAGAAAAGCCCTCAGTTGAGAGGGTGGGGGGCCACAAGGGGGCCAGGCAGCTCTGCATGGACAGCTATCCACTTCACATGATCAGGACCCAGAGTTCTCTTTGATCTGTTTCACAGTGTAAAGGTGATTCCCAAAGTTTCTTTCAATTCAGATGAAAATGCAAAAAGGTATCAACTCTCAGTAGGCTGATAAATGAGCCTTCCATAATTTCCACTCTCTCCTACATTTGCAACCCCCTCTGCTTCATTGTCTCCTTCACCTCCGAAGCTGAAAGGGAGCGAGCATCCACCCAGCAAAAACGTGCCAAATGCCCCCTCCAGTACAGATGCCCCTGAAAACAGCAGAAATTAATACAAAAACAAAACAAAACAAAACAGTGTTCTACTCCCAATGAAAGGAATGAAAAACTGAAAGAGGAAGTCAGGAAGCATTGCTTCCATTTGGAAATTTCTAAAGAACGTTAGATTACGGGGGCTCAGTCGGTTAGGTGTCTGACTCTTGATTTTCACCTCAGGTCCTGATCTCAGGGTTGTGAGATCGAGCCCCATGTTAGACTCTGCACTCAGCACGGTGTCTGCTTAAAGTTCTCCCTCTGCCTCTGCCCCTCCCCCCACTCACGCTCTCTCTTTTTCTATAAAATAAATAAAGAAGATCTTAAAGAAAAGAATATTAGGTTATGGCTTCTCGGTTTAACTTTTGTACTTGGATATATCTTTAACATCTAATATAGATTCTAACCAACTTTGACAAGCAGCTGCAGATTGGAATGGTTGTTATTACATTATTTTGACCTCAGCAACAAATTTCCATTAGAGAATTTGCACATGCCATTAGAATCCAAGCTGAAATAATATGTTAACATTGACATATGACCACTGGCCAGGTGTCTTGGACATTTAACAAAGTTTTTTACATACAGAATTCTTCCATTGAATTATTTTACATATATCCATTAGGCCTCTCTAGTAAGTTGGAAAGGCATGATCTATTTATGTGTACACACACACACACACACACACACACGCATTAAAACAGTTCAACAAAATGTGGTGAGTGCTTATTTCTGATGACGGGATTTATGGCTATTTTAAACTTTAAAATGTTATTGTATTGTTTGATATACATATGCATATGTGTCATTTTTTATAGAATTGAAGAATTGCTTAAAAAGTACTTGAAAATATCAACAGAGATTCAGCGTTCTTCGCTTCTCAGTGATGAAACTAAGGGGGTGAGCATATTAAAGAGACATTTTCAAGTGATTAGATTGAGGAAACAAGCATGATTCATTCATTCATCCAATCTTCCATTATTTAAAAGTTCATTCATGCAAGTGGCCCCTGGGTGGCTCAGCTGGCTGAGCGCAGACTCTCGATTTCGGCTCAGGTAATGACCTCAGGGTCTTGACATCAAAACTGGAGTCCAGCTCCACCCTCAGTGGTAAGTCTGCTTGAGATTCTCTCTCTCTCTTCCTCTGGCCCTCCTCCTCCAGCTCACACACTCCCTCTCTCTAAAATAAGTAAATAAATCTTTAGAAAAAAGTTCATTCATGCGATCTATCACATAGTGGACCCATTACAGGTCCGAAAATGAGACTAGTTGGGGATACACAGTCAATAATACAGAATGCTCGAATTAGGAATGTTCTGCTAAAATATTAATCTAAAAAGATCACACAATTGAGCATAACTTCCAGGGAGAGGCTGTACTCTGGGCAGGCACCTCAGGGGAGGTGGTGGGCATGGGCCAAAGGCTTCCATCGGCTGGAGACCTGAGTGAGGGACTCATGTGGTGGCAGATCCCATCTATTAAATAAGCTAAGAAAAATGTCAGTCATGGGGGTGCATAGGTGGCTCCGTCGGCTAAACATCTGACTTTGGTTCAGGTCATGATCGTCCATGTCCTGGGATTGAGCCCCTGTGTCAGGCTCCCTGCTCAGCAGACAGCCTGCTTTTCTGCATCCCTCTGCCCCTCACCCTGCTCATGCTCTCCCTCTGTCAAATAAATAAATAAAATCCTCAAAAAAAGTCAGTCAGGGACCCACCCTAGGAATTACATGAACTGCTTATATGAATGATTCTGTTAGTGAATGAAGAAATCAGCAATAAAAATTTTTAAAAATCCTTGTTTTTATGCAAAATATGTCAGAGACAGACACTTTGGATTACTTCCTGTGGCTTGCCAATCATAAGAAAAGACTCTGGCTGGCCAGTGTAGTTAAAAAAAATAAAGTTATAGTGAAGACTTGGTTAGAATATGTGTACTCTTCGTAGTCCTTTACATAAATTACTATGTGAATAAGATATATTCTTGACAATACCATTCACTGAAAAGATAGGCAAGTATTTTATTTTGAAAGTAAAGTGTAAAAAGAGAAAAGGTCGCTGACCTCCATTCGGTTTTCCCAGCTCCTGTCCTCAGCTCCTTCTAAATTGGTGGGAACATTTTCCCATGACAGACTTCACTAATTACTGGTTTGGGCGATCACTTTCCGTCACATAATAAGAAATTATACATTAAGATTGTTACCAGTGGGATAGTGTGATTACATATTCTCTTCAAATACAGGGTGTTAAGGAAATGTTTTTCTGGGCGTTATGTCACTGTAGAAGGGTGCTGTTCCATTATGAATTTTTAAAACTTTTTAAAATGTAAGCTCTAGACCAACATGGGGCTCGTACTCAGGACCCTGAGATCAAGAGTCGCATGCTCTACCGACCAAGAGAACCAGGTGGCTCCATTAAGAATTTTTTAAATCAGTTTTTTTTTTTTTTTGTAGACATACATTGGTGAAGGACACATATTTAAAAATGCTCTCCCTCTCCTTTTTGCTGGGAAAGAATTGGGGAAGATAACAGGTCAGAGGATCTCTGGCTTCTCTGCTCCAAGATACAGTAATTAAACTCCATCCCTCTTACTCATGTGCAATTTAGGCACATTTCCGAAGAAAAGAGGAGTAGATGGTGGTTTGGTTGGATGGATGGGGTTATTCACTAACCAACGGGCTTGCACTGATGTTAACAGAAGAAAGAGATCAACATTCCCTGCCACGGTTCTTGATTCCACAACAATTCTTTAGCACACCGACGGTCACAGGTATGACCACTGACACACCGTCAGGCCAGCTGCCTGCAGTTCAGAGCTTCGTGTCGAGCCACACAGAACGGTGAGCACATATGTACTGCAGTGTCTCTTTTTGGATCTGATGTTCCCATGACACATGATACAGTCTGTCCAGTGGCAGGGTTGTTCACGTTTCAGGTCTGAGCTCTGATAGCACCTTCCAAATAAGGAAGAGGGCAGCAGGGTGCGTGTTGTGAAGGCAGGTGTTGAGTTTCAATCCATGAGGAAGAACGTAGGGGATCCCTGGTGTCAAGTTCGCCTTGGCATCCCTTCCCTTCCGGAAACTTCAGATACTCAGGGACCTGTGCAGTAATTCCTTGTTCCATGAGCAAATCTTTCCCCTGGGGTGTAGCGGCCTCACTTCAACTTACACATGCGGGCATGTATGCTAAGCTGCATTTGGTAACTTCTTAGGTTTAAATTTGCTTGCTGTGCCTACCAGTGACACTAATTTAAAGCAGATAGTGACATGCGTGGATTACCCCACAATCCCTTGTCAACTGTGAAAGTGCAAATAGAACCCGAGGGCAGACAGTTTGTTTACTGGCTACAGTGCTGCATTTGAAGTTAGACACATAGCTCATAATTATCAGTGATAGAAACTAGGGCACATCACTTAGAGCTTCTAAGTCTCCCTTTTCCCAGTCTATAAAATGGGACAAAGAATAATGAATGTCTTGTAGAGTTGTTACGAAACAGCAAAGTCTGATAGACTGTAGATTGCCAAACTCATCTAAGGAATGACTGTGTGACAAGGAGTGTATTTCCTCATGTACCATTTAACTGACTGCTAGGGAAAATCTGAGCAAAAATCTCACAGAAAACTGTGCTAGGATGGGAATCAGCCATGACTCCGTGGTCTCTCTGCAAATCTCAGCTGTGTTGTACGTGGATGCTTGAATTTCAGGCTCACTTCTTAAAAACCTTGATCTCAGTTTGGAAGTAACCTCAAAAAGCCATAGTGTCCAAATACTGCCCTACAATTTTATTTTAATTTTTTAAAGAATTTTTTAAATTTTTAAGTAATCTCTACACCCAACATGGGGCTCAAACTTGCAACCCCATGAGATCAAGAGTCGCATGCTCTACTGGTTGAGTCAGCCAGGTGCCCCTACACTACAATTTTATGTATTTTTTTATTTTTATTTTTAAAAATATTTTATTTATTTATTTGAGAGAGAGAGAGAGAGAGGGCGAACGGCAAAGGGGGAGGGAGAGGGACAAGCAGAGTCCACGCCCAGTGCCCAGCCCCATACAGGGCTCAATCTGACTCCAAGATCATTACCCGAGTGAAACTAAGAGTCAGCCACCCAAATGATTGAGCCACACAGGCACCCCCACACTACATTTTAGAGATTCCATAGCTTTGGTCCAAAAAAGGTGAATTGACCTTGAGAGGAGGCTGCATCCTGACCATTGGGCTCAGGATCCCCAGGAGAAATGGTGGCCTCAAGCCACATCAGCTCTATACCCTTTGCCTTCAGACTGACGGCTGTCTCTGATTCCATTTTTTTCTGGCTATGATTTGTTTTGCATGTAGCAAAGACACCTCCTGTTGGTTATGACTAACATCTCTTCTTGGCATCGATACACCTCATCACAGTTTAAGAAGTTGAGGGGCACCTGGGTGGCTCCATCGTTAAACATCTGCATTTGGCTCAGGTCATGATCCCAGCGTCCTGGGATCGAGCCCCGCATCGGGCTCTCTGCTCAGCGGGAAGCCTGCTTCTCCCTCTCCCACTGCCCCTGCTTGTGTTCCCTCTCTCGCTGTCTCTCTCTCTCTCTCTCTGTCAAATAAATAAATAAAATCTTAAAAAAAAAAGTTGATAACCTGGTTTCTACGTTGCCCTCTTGTGGATTTGTTTAATGGAAATCATCCTCTTTAAACAAATTTGTATGGGCTTACACATACGCAGAAACTTCCACCTGAAGCCTGATGATAAAACACTGAACTGAGATGGGTTTACGGTGGAAAAGGAACCTGGCCTGGCCACACACCATGGCCCACCCACTTCCTTCGTTGAAATCCTACCGCCTGGTTTTTGGCTAGTCCTCCCTGCACTACCAGAGAGTACCAGAGGTGCTGACACACACACACACACACACACACACACACACACACACACACACACCCTTGCCGACCCCGCTGCTCCTGGAGACCTCACTAATAATCACTGTACAGGTGTGCTCGCTGGGTTTTAACAATCGGAATGCTGAACCCCCAGAGGGTAAGAAATGAAGATAAATTTTAGAAGTGGCGGTTGAATGTGACAGGGTAGTAGTTCAGTTCATTAAGCGACCTTTCCCAGACTATCGGGTGACACTGTGTCATTGGATGAGATGTCGATTCTCCAAGTAGCAGCATGTGGGAAAATTTACTTGGGATTTTGTTCCACTTTGACCCTGATCCATAACCATTTTCTGCAACACCAGCCTGAAACTGGCAGCTTGGGAGGCTTTGCTGTCCAAATTCCTGCACTTTACCTGCTAGACAGGTTTCCCTTGGGTGGAGGAGTTTGACAAAGACAGCCTTTATCCGTCACCTAGAGTAGTTCCACTTAACCATTGTTCATTTTGGTATGACCACTTGTTGGCAAAAATCCAGGATTCCCTAACTGAATGAAAACTTTGTTTACAAGGTTTCCCAAATGTATCACATTTATAAAAATTAAAACAAATTGTATTTGAGTCACAAATATGAGCCTCAGTTCGACCACAAAGGATATAGTCATTAAAAAACAAAGAAATCTAGAGGGAGGAGAGAGCCAGAGTGAGCTTTCAAAGTACTATGTTGCTATTGTTTCTATTGTTGGTTTAAACTAATGTTTTTATCTCAAAGTGCTACTTCTTTGAGTTAATCCTTTAGATCGGCTTTCATTTACTAAGTGTTTATTAATTACCAATGGATTTATTGAGTGCCTACTATGTTTCTCGAATCTCTTCCAGGCACTGGGAACTCTGAGCTAGATCAGAAGTCACTTCTGCTGGAAAGGGCCTTCTGATCCATAGCTCATCTCTTTGGAGTTGTGTTATTCTGTTTAAAAAAAAAAAAATGTGTCCCATTCACCTAATAAAATCTTGTTTTCAGTTTACAACTTGCATTGGCCGTCTGATTAAGCTCGTTTCTTATTTACCTAAATTTTGTTGTGTGTGTACATGTGGGCAAGCGCACAATTCTTAAAGTTCTTCATGAGTATTTTTTTTTAAAGGTTTTTTTTATTTATCTGAGAGAGAGAGAGAGAGTATGAACAGGGTGAGGGGCAGAGGAAGAAGCAGACTCTCTGCTGAGCAGGGAGCCTGATGCGGGGCTCGATTCCAGGACCCTGAGATCAGGACCTGAGCTGAAGGCAGACCTTAAACGACTGAGCCACCCAGGTGCCCCGAGTTCTTCATGAGTTTTTTAAAATGTGTATACCTTCACTCAAAATGTAGAACAGACACACTTCCAGTATCCTGGAAGGCTCTCTGTGCCCTCCCTATCACCAGAGGAAACACTATGTATTCTCTGTGAATGGCTTATTTTACTGGGAGATTCATCCCTGAAGTCACGTGTACCATCTGTGGAGTTCCATGTAGTAGACATTTGTCCTTTGTATTGCTCTGCAATATTCTGTTTTATGATTACATCATAATTTATTTATCCAGTCTATACTTTTTTTTAAACAGAGAGAGAGAGAGAGAGAGACCACACAGAGGAGGAGTGGAGGGAGGGAGAGAAAGAGTCCCCAGCAGACTCCCCGAAGTGCGTGGAGCCTGATGGGGGCCTCGATCTCCCAACCCTGACATCACGCCCTGAGCCAAAATCAAGAGTCGGATGCCCAACGGACTGAGCCACCCAGGCGCCCCAGTATCTGGTCTATTCTTGATTCATATTTGGGTTGGTTTTAGTTTTTGTCTATTACGAATGAAGCTGCTATGCACATTCTGGTGAGTGTGTTTTTGTGGACACAAGCATTCACTTCTCTTAGTGTTACATCTGGGAATAAAATTACTGGACCACAGAGTCAGCATATGTCCAGCTGCAGAAGCTACCCACAGTTTTCTGAAGTGGCTGTACCAGTTCACATCCCCACCAACGAGGTATGAGAGACCAAAGTGATCCACACTCTCACTGTACTTGGGTTGTCATTCTTATAAATTTCAACCATTCTGATATGTTTATAGAGGAGTCTCACTGTGTTTTATGGTGGAGCACTGCCCTGGTGACTCACGCTCATCATAATTGAATAAGTGCATTTTCTGGTTTCTACATCTGGCTCTTATGAATTTGGTTAATGTGAATCATTGCCCTTGATCAAATCAGCGCTGGGCTCACAGAAAACGTTGAGTTTCTACTTGGAAAGCTGAGGATAGACCCCAAACTGGGACGATGTTACAGTGGCGAGGTGAGCTCAAGAGGGGGCTTGCAGATGGCCATGCCCCATTGTCATGGACGTGATTCTTTGTCTATTCCAGAATGATGCTCAGTGGATTAAAGGTCCATCCCCTGAGCTCCTTCCTCATATTGTCCAGCTTCTTTAACTTGTGGTCCCTAGATCCTAACTCCATATTTCTGTGCAAGCTTCCCTTCTCCAGCCCTCCCTATCATGTGGGTCCCTCTGCTCTTCACACACAAAACACAGACTGGAATGCAGTGAGGCCCAGTGGCTTTTTCTTCCCATTTCTCAGCCTCACTTGTCATGGGACACTGATGGTGCTCCTCCCCTCGCTGCTGTCCACGAAGCTGGGTTTCCCAATCTCCCTACCCTCTGACCACTCCTTCACTCATTTCCTTGCTGACATTTGATTCACTACTCGTTCTTTAATGAGGGAGCCCCCAATCTCTGTCTTTGACCCTGTTCACCCCACATACATACACTCACCAGACAGCTCAACCATGAGTGTGGTTCCCATGTCCAGGCTGACAACCCTTAAATCTGCACTCTGACTTAGATCCAGGGATGGTTCTGAAACATCCTGGTCTATGATGCAAAATTTAACCTCTCTTCAAAAGCAGTCATGCGATGCAATGTGTATGGTCTATCTTTGGCTTGTGGCATGTGGGTAGTTTCCACCCGGCAGAAGGGATACTTCTGGTTTGATCTCATCATAGCTGGAGGATTTTAACTGGGTCTCGACATAGAGGCCGCTTACGGAGCTGGTAAGAAGGAAGGACCGAGATTGAAAGACCATGTGAGTAAAATCGTAGAGGTGAGCTAGTTCAGGTGAGTAGACTGTCCTGGCCACTTTGAGCTCAGCCCTCCTTGTAGCCTCTAACAGCTCACTGCAATGTACGGACACCTTTCCGCTCTCCTGTCATCGTTCCTTCAGGATCATGTCTCTCCCCCACAGTGGCCGAACACTACGTAGGGTCCTCATTTCTGTTCTCAGCACCTGCCTGCCACACCTTCTTAGAGGTGGTGATCCCTTAGTCATATTTCAGATGTCGGGAAAAAAGAATGAGTTGTCCATTTATAACCTTAGTGACTGTGCTTAGAACAGAAATGAGGAATCTAAACAGAATTCTGGGCTTGGCTATTAGGTGCTAGCCTGTAAATATGTTGGCTGAACCATGGCTATGATGTAGATACCTTGCCATTCCCATCTAATTATGGACACAGAAACACTTCCTCACTTATTCCCAGGCCCTCACAGTTTGGATTATAAAATATGTATATTTTTCAAGATTGAACTTGATTTTAAAAAATTACCTTGGCCAGGGGCGCCTGGGTGGCTCAGTTGGTTAAGCGACTGCCTTCGGCTCGGGTCATGATCCTGGAGTCCCGGGATCGAGTCCCGCATCGGGCTCCCTGCTCAGCAGGGAGTCTGCTTCTCCCTCTGACCCTCTTCCCTCTCATGCTCTCTCTCTCTCTCTATCTCATTCTCTCTCAAATAAATAAATAAAAAATCTTAAAAAAATTACCTTGGCCATTAAGCAAATCTGGTCTTTAGCCATAATATTCATGTTGTGTCTAAGGAGAATAAAGTTTGCAAAATGGAGCCTCAGTGACAGCTCTGTGCGATGCTGTGATCACTCTGAGCTTGAGGGGCTTGGGCCTCTTCCCCACTCCAGTCCAAACACACCACCTTTTATGAACTCATACTTTGGGGTTCTAGGCAACATCTTACTTGAAAGCTCACTTTCTGCTACTAGAAAAACAGTTTTAAACAATTAGACTACGTTTCTTTTTTAAATTATTTTTTCTTTATTTAGAGAGAGTGGAGGGGAGAGGGGCAGAGGGAGATGGAAAGAGAGAAACTCTAGCAGACTCCACTCTCAGCTCAGAGCTCGACATGGGGCTTTATCTCAGGACTCCGAGATCATGACTTGAGCCAAATTTAAGAGTTGGATGCCTAGCTGACTGAGCCACCCTGACACCCCAACAATTAGACTGGTTTGTTAAAACATATATTAATTTGTGAATGGTGAAACAATGATTAATATGCTTTTCTGCTTCTTATGTTCTTCTGTATACTCCTGGACATAGAACCCACATCATTACTTTTAGGGGGCTTTCCTTTTCTTGCGGGAAACTTCTACTGAGAGAGAACTTTTCAAGCACACACCTAAAGATTGGTTTCTTCTGGAGTACAAGGGAAGTGTCCGCCTCTGATTCTTCCAGTAAAAAATCAAACAAAAATTGTGTTTGTCTTCTGGTATTCCTGGGACATTTCAAGTATTTCAGAAAATAAAGATACATATTACATATATGTGTGTGTGTGTATATATATATAAACACATATGTCATATTTTTGTGTATTCTATACAGATCCTCTGACATTAGCACCTTTGATGCGGAAATAGAACTACTACTATTGGTTAAGTACAGACATTGTATCCGGAGCATGGAGACCCATGGATTGGACAGAATGTGTCAATCATTGTGTCCTTCCTTGTCCTGAAGATAACGCTCCTCCCAGGTAATGCAGAGAAATGTGCTAATGTCCAGACTGCACGGCTGGGAGACTGACTGTCCCCTCCTGCGTCCTAAAGGTGGCCCTGAGCATCAGTGATGTGTGTTGATGACCATGGACCGGCTGGAGGGCAGTGACTCAGGAGCAGTGTGGCCTGCCCTTAGGGGATTCTCTCTTTCCTGGGGGCCCTGGATCTTGCCCGGATCGGTCTTATGCCTTTCTTTCCCTTCATGCATAAGCAACCACACTCTCTCTCCCCTCCACCCCCCACCCCACTGCTTCCTTTCCTCACTCACCTTTGACCTGCCTTCAATGTGCCACCTTGGTTATTCATTGCCTTACTGTGGCCCTGGAGCAGACAGTGACATGTTAATCCCTTCTCTGTCCCTCAGGTCCTTCTAGAAAACTGTAACGAGGTGGGTAGAGAGCCAGAGGCAACTAAGTGAGGGCCTCAGTAAAGCCATGACCTCACTCTGCCTTTTGTTGAGGATGGAAGGTGTGCTTGACCATGTTCTCCTTATCTACTGAAATGCACATTAACCCACAGAGAAACAGAGGGACTGTTTTACCTACCGTTTGGGCAAACGCAGTAAGTAAATGGTGGCTCTAACTCAAGTCAAGTATGACTTTTCACTCCCTTTGAACATGTCAGTTTGCAAATCTCCCTGCTTGGCTGGTCTGACATAAGTGATCCCATAGTGGAAAATGTCAGCAACATCCAACACTTTCGGACGGGAGAAGCCATTCTGCGTTCAAACACCCGACTCTCTAGCCTAATACGCATCATTTTATCAGGCTTGCTTTAATGCTCTCCTTTTAGCTTGCTAAATAGGAAAACATTCATTTTTATTGCCCTCTAGTGATGAATGGTTGCAAACACTTAACCACCAAAGCATTTTACTGATACTAAGCTGTATTGAAAGTCCCATTGTTTCATTCTGCATATAAAGGTAATGCACACTTAAGATAGAAAAATACAGTGTATCTGGACCTGTCTTTTGACATGCAGGGGTATTTGTCCAAATGCCTACTCCGTGAGTCTGAGGGGACCTCCACGCCCATCTCGAACTTCCGGTTACCCCAGGAATCCGCCCCCGCCACAGTGGGGGGTGGGGATTCCTCCTGCTAGCAGCTCCAGCCAAAGTCTTCAAGATCTCCCCAACCTCTCCCTTTCTCCCATATCCCGCACCCTATTCTGGTGTCCCTACTTCCAAAATAAGTGTCCTGGAATCCGGGCTGTTCTTGACATGACTGATTCCACCGCGCTGATCCAAGACACTTGTCATCTCCCGCCCGGATTTTGGCAAGAGTCTTCTTGCTGGTCTGCCTGCTTCCAGTGTTATCCACCGAAAGTCTGTCTCCCGCAGGGCAGCAGAGCGCTATCCTTTTAAAACAGAAAAATCCAGGAGTGTCCTCTTTACTCTCAAAGCCTTCCCAAGACTCTTCATCTCATTCAGACCAAAAGCCAAAGTTGCCGAAATGGCCTGTCAGCCCTCAGGATCTGACCACTGGCTATTTTTTTTTTTTTTTTATCTTACCTCTTACTATACTCCCTGGTTATCCACGGGTGTGCTGCAAATGTTTAACTGGCACCCCAGGTGAAAGGGCCCTGATTTGTACCATTTGTCGGTTTCCATGGTGTTCATTCTCCCATTATGGCCAATTCCAAGCTACCAGTGTGAAGTCCACTTGCACACAAAATTCTGAGATGTTTCGTAGTGGACCTTGGCTCGCTGGTACGGCAGCTGCAGCACTTGACTGACACCCATTCCAGGAGCTCAGCTTGGCCACGTGGGCTCCTTGCTCATCCCTGAACGTGACAGGTGTGTTCTCACCTCCTCTCTCCGTGCCTGGTCTTTCTGCTTGGAATGCTCTTCCTTCTGCAGTTATGGGGTTTAATCCTGTTCTTTCTTCCAGTTGCCTTACAGAGAGATCTTCTCTTACTAGAATATTTAAAACTGCGCTTCCTAATCACCATCCCCTGCCTAATGTTTGCTTGGTATTCATCATCATCTGACATATTATTATTTTTTCTTCTTCTTATTTTGTTTAAAGATTGTGTTTTTAAGTAGTCTCTACACCCAGCGTGGGGCTCAAACTTACAATCCTGACATCAAGAGTCACACGCTTCACTGACTGAGCCAGCCGGGTGACATCTTATTAATCCATTTACCTGTTGTTCTGGGCTGATTGTGTCCTTCTCTTTCCCCCCAGATTCCTATCTTGAGATCAGGATGTGACCATATCTGGATATAGGGTCTTTAAAGAGGTAAGTAAGTTAAAATAAGCAGTGCCCTGTGGGAAATCTAGGTCCACCGTGGGAGGGACACAGGAGGTGGGGCTGCGAAAACTATGCCCGAATCCTTAGTAGACATAGACATATCACCGAGTCTCCACTCAGAGCTCCTGGAAGAAGAGCTCTCTTCAAGTGACATCATAGGGTGCTTCCCTACCTGCTTGCTGTGCATCCTGTCCATGAAGATTCAGAGCCTTATGCTCTTTTTTTCAAGTGTCTGGCACTCAAGAGGCTGACCATGCTTCTCCTCTGCTCCTTGTCCACAGGTATGTGACACTATGCTTGCCCTTACCTCGAACTTGTTCCCCAGACCCCAGCACGGGCAGAGTTACAGAGGCCCTGCTACTTTGGAGCAAGCGTCAGGGACTAGAATCAGGGTCAATAAATGGTTTTCTGGGCTGATACTGCTTTCTGCATATGAGGATAAAATCATGATCCCAGGGGTTGCCAGTTGGCTGGTGTGGCTCCTGGGAGTATCTTGATGTTTTATTTGCCTCAGATCCTTTTGGAACTTGGAGAGCATATATAAATACATTAATTTTCTAGTATTTTTAATTTTTAGTTTTTAGTATTTAAGAATTAAGAAGCAATTGTGCTCCACTCACTCAAGAATGAATAGGTCTGGGCCCTAATCTTTAATGCATATTAACATCACAAAAGGAGAGACAGACTCCAGGGAAGCACACAAATGATCTGTGTATTTTCATCAAAAAACTCCGAATTAGAGGAAGGCCCAGAAAATGCATGCTCAGGGGACGTGCTGGACACCACCACAGGATGTGTGCGTTCAGCAACGTGCAGGCTTGCAGAAACTCTACCAGAGACATGACCCTGGGTCCTTCAGCAAATTCACGTCAAGGAAAAAACCAGAGATCTTTAGGAGCCCTATCAACCAACTGCAAGTGTCGACATTTTTAGGAGCTGACTCAAAAAAGAAACTCAGAAACAAAAGACACATTCAGAGACATTTGAATGCTGCCCGGATATTGGCTGGCTGGCATAAAGAATCAGTGTTAATTTTTAGGGGAGTGATTGTGATTATTTTCGTCAGGGAGAATTTATCTGTTAGAAATGCTAAAATATGTACGGATGAAATGATCCGGTGTTGGGGGCTGTTTGGTGCAATCTGGAGCGCGAAGGATGGGCGGGAGAGAAGGTTCACGCTGGCTGTGAGCTGCCGACGTGGGGTGATGGGCAAAGGGGAGTTCATTTTGCGATTTTTCTCTATTTTTGTATCTGTTTAGAAATGTTCACATTGAAAGCAAAATAAATAAATAAGTAAAATAAAAAAAGAAGGAAGAACAGCTAGATGAAGTTTATAGCCACAACCTGATTGGAACAGAGACTGTAATTAAGGGATGAAAGATAAATCCAAATAAATAAGTCAAATGTTCTTGCTTAAAACCAACATAATGAATCATGTGACACAATTTCATTCACATAAAGTGGGCTTACATAACTTTTGCATTCATAAGCAGTAAGATTCTGGGGCACTTGGGTGGCTCATTTGGTTAAGCATCGGACTTTGGCTCAGGGCATGATTTCGGGGTCCTGGGATCCAGCCAGGCATCGGGCTTCCCGCTCAGTGCCGAGTCTGCTTCTCCCTCTCCCTCCGCCCCTGCCCCCCACTCATGTTCTCTCTCTCTCACCAGAAAGTAAATGAAATCTTTATACACACACACACACACACACACACACACACACACACAATAGGATTCTAAATTTGGGAGCAAAAGAGCAAAACAGTAAGAGTCACATGGGTTTTGGCTGCCAGGTGGCTGGGGGGCATCCAGGGAGGAGAAGGCTTGCTTGTGTCCTGGGTTCCTTTCAAAGACTACAGTGGCGGACCGCTGCTACCCTGTCCATACTTCCCGGTCGGGCAGCTTGCCATTTCCAGGGATTTCCCTGTCCTATTTCCTATGTCTCTACGCTGAGGGGTGAATTCACTAATCTGGTCAATTAAAATGTGTGAATTTCCTAGTGGAAGCCACTAAGGGCAGAAGAGTTTATCCAGCTTTCCTGGGGGAGAGATACTTGCCTATGTTTTATGACGGTGACATACTAGGAATACGTTGTACAAAAGCAGCATTTTCTTTTATGATTTATTTATTTATCTGAGAGAGAGAATGAGAGAGAGAGCACGAGAGCGGGGAGGGTCAGAGGGAGAAGCAGACTCCCCGCCGAGCAGGGAGCCCGATGCGGGACTTGATCCCAGGACTCCGGGATCATGACCTGAGCCGAAGGCAGTTGCTCAACCAACTGAGCCACCCAGGCGCCCTCTAAAAGCATTTTCTACGAGGTAATCAAACTGATTTCAGATCATTGGAAAAGCCGTACAGGCATACTTTGTCTTATTATGCTTTGTTTTATTGTGCTTTACAGACACTGTATTTTTTATTAAGTAAAATTTTTTGGCAGCCCTGCATCGAGCAAGTCCGTCCACGTCATTTTCCCCACACCATTTGCTCACTTTGTGTCTCTGTGTCACATTTTGGTACTTCTTGCAATGTGTCGAAACTTTTCATTATTATTATGATTATTATGGTGATCTGTGATCAGAGACTATGACTCACGGAAAGCTCAGAGGATCGTTAACATTTATTTAGCAATATGGTGTTTATTCATTAAGATGTATATTGTTTGCTTAGGCATAATGATATTGCACACTTCATAGATTACAGTACAGTATAAACATAACGTTTAGATGCATCAGAAGATTCATTTGACTTGCTTTATTGCAATATTCGCTGATTGTAGTGGTCTGGAACCAAAACCATGATGCCCCTGAGGTATGCCTGTATTCTCTCGGGGTCGGAGGCAAGGGGCCCTAGTCCAGGGGTGCTGGTCGGTGTGGTGTCCTGTGAAGCCTACTGCATCATGGTGGCCACCTGGGCTTGGTGATGAGGACTGTGGGCCTCCCTTGGCAGGTGAGGAGGAGCCCAAGAAGTAACTACTCATGTCTGCTGTGGGCACAGAACGTGCCACGCAGTTTCCCACAACAGATTTGCAGTGGATGCACAGAGCAGCGTTTCAAGTGTGAACACGACAGGGAGGCATGGTTGGTGTGTGACAGGGGCTGAGGACCAGGGTCGAAATCTCAATGCCACTTTTCCTAATTGTATACACCAGGCCAAGCTCTAGAGGCAATGTCTTCCCCTCCAGGAAGAGTGCCATGAGGTGAGTGGAGTGGGGAGCGACCCAGGACACAGAACGGGCTCAGACCAGACCGATGGATTGCTGGAAGGTCTGAAATAGACAATGAACCAGCCGGGAGTGGGGTGGGGGGTGGAGGACAGAGGCTCAGATGTCCAGGCTCCACGCTTTGGGGTTAGCCTGCAGGTGGTGATGTGGGGCTGGAGTCCCACTCTGCACGCAGGCAGGGCTCAGTGAGGCTGGATGAGTCTGTGCCCACGAATCTCACCTGCATTGCTGAGGTGGCCCTGGTGATGTGTGCCTCCCACATGGCAGCCAAAACCTGGGCCTGAGCACTTGCAGAGCTTCTCCCTCTGCAACACGGGGCCAATAAGGCACTGGCTTCAGAGGGAGTGTGTGAAGAAGGGCGGATGGAACTGTGTGCCCAGCACTGGGTAAATGGGCAGGGCTTGACCATGATCTGCAAGAACGTGGCTGGCACATCTCCATCTGAGACCAGCAGGGCTCCCTCCGCAGCTCCCACCTGGAGACCTGGAGCAAGTGAAGTTCTTTTTTTTTTTTTTTTAAAGATTTTATTTATTTATTTGAGAGAGAGAGAGAATGAGAGATAGAAAGCACAAGAGGGAAGAGGGTCAGAGGGAGAAGCAGGCTCCCCGCTGAGCAGGAAGCCCGATGCGGGACTCGATCCCGGGACTCCAGGATCATGACCTGAGCCGAAGGCAGTCGCTTAACCAACTGAGCCACCCAGGCGCCCGCAAGTGAAGTTCTTACTCAGAACACGTGGGACACAATCTACAGCAGCCACTTCTGTCTGGTGGGCACTCTGGCGAACTGCAGGCCTGGGGACTGAAAGGCTCTCCGAAGGGACCGGGACCAGGTCATGCCTGCACGTACAACTCCCACAGCGCAGCAAGCCTTCCTGGTCTCCTTCCCCTGGATTAATGGTCTTCCAGCTACAGGGCCCAGTGAGGAAAGCTACCTGCATCTTTAGTATGAAAACCCTTGGGGGCAACTCAGATGCTGGGCCCTTTGGTCTGAACAGAAGTGCGGCTCCAAACCCAGGGAGAGGGGAAGGGTCAAATGTTCCAGACCACAAAGCCCAGTTAATAAGAGATGGACTGATAGGGAAGCGACGGACACCCAGATGAATAAGTAAGCCGTGACTGGCTTCCAATCTCTTTGGGATGTGACAATAAATGAATCATAAATAGTTCAACTAAACCTATTTAATAGCATGACTATTTGTTTTCACCTCTCTGCGCACACGAATATACCATGTTTCCATAGGAGGACATTTGAGTAATCTGAATATTTGAGTAGAAGTAATTTTTGTACTTATGTTGCTCCTAATAGGGGAAGGTTCCTAAGTGTAGGCAGGGCTGTCTCAGCCTCATCCCAGACAGCAGGTGCAGCTGTGGATCCAGCTGGGCATCCTCCGCTACACTCACCTGCGACCCCATGGAGCCAACTCCACCCTAGTGCATGGGCAGGACTGTGGTTTCAAGACTTCATTTCCCTTTACCTTTTTATTTCTCTGGAGACCATACATGCTCTGCTATCCCTTTTCTTAACTTCTTATTTTGCAATCTCCAAGAACTATCCCCACCCCCACCCCTGTTATCCTCACAATGACCATTTTGGAGTCATTGAATCTTAGAGTCAACAGGGACTTCTCGGGACTTGCAGTTCCCTGCTCTGAATAAAGCAATTAATCATCACCTTCACCATTGCACTGCAGGAAACCCCTAATTTGACAATTATTACAATGTTGCTTATTTCATAGAGACATAATTTGTCCTGGAACATCCACTCACTGGATTCTCCATGCATATGAAATTTCTGCTCCTGACTAGTTCTTTCCCGCCATTCTAGTGCTAGCGTGGTGAGGTCTTATTCTGGTTGATCTAAGTTAGAATTCCTCTAGTCACTCCCTAGGACAATGCCCTGTTTTTGTTCTATTTCCATCTGGCTTGTAGCTTCACCCAAACAGTTAATGTAGTCTAGAAAAGCCCTCTTCACTCTGCAGTCCAGTACCCCAGAACGAGTAGAATCCTTCATACAAATTAAATTTCTTTAAAACTCAGAAAACAATTGTCACAAGCAGCCTCTGATTTTTTTTTTTTTTTATTCTGTATTCCGTTCTTGGATATCCCTTCTAAGTGTCTTTTTAATGTACCTCTCCCTCTGTGCTTCCATAGATATCCATGCAGATGATGTGGTAGAATGGAATGTTCTATCATCAGTGGACATGTTCTTTCTCTGCACCCCACTTTTCCACAGCATGACAGAGACTCTCATGGCATATCCATGGGCCTCCCCACATTTCCCTGCCAGCTGGAGGTGAGGCACGGCCAGGTGGCTTGTTCTGGCCAATGGGCTGTTACTGGAAGCAGGTGACATCGTTTAAGCGTTGGTACACTGCGCTCCGGATCTGTCCTCCTCTGCATTGATGACGTGGGAGGCCATGTGTTGAGATTGGTGGTCAGTGGTGTGCTGGTAAATGTTGAACAACATTTGCTACTTCTGGGGAACAAAGGCCATGTGAACGAGGCATTTGCCAATTTCATGGTGTAAATACTTCCACCAAGGCCAATTTCACGCTGCCCATGGTTTGTCTCTGAACACAGATTTGGGAGGAGATGCCAACGTTTGGCCATTGCAAGCTGGTGCAAGCAGCTCTAGCATGACACTGGAGATACTGAGCGACCGTGTGGAACAGCCAGGATGGTTGTCTTACCAATAAACAGACATTATATGAGTGAGAAACAAACTTTTGTGTTTTGAGCCCCCGAATTTTATTTGTTGTTGGAGACCAAACCTGTTTAATTTCCCCATATTGGGTGCTAGATTTCAGGTCTGCCTTTCCTAAGAGTTGGTGAACCAGAGCATGTGCAAATCAAATTCTTTGTTCTGCAAGTTCAAATACTATGGTGTAGTAGAAGACAAGATTGAGAACTACTTCTTGAATAAGTTACTTTCCCCCCTGTACTTACTAAGGGGTCAAAAGTACTCTTCTGACTGAGGAAGACAAGAGACTTGCAGGTAGGGGAGGATTATAGGTCCTGAAGGGCATTGCTTCCTGCTCCTAGAAGCATCACCTCCTCTAAGGGAAGGATGAGCTCTCTGGGGAGTTGGGAATTGCTCCAGAGTAGAGGGCTTGTGTCCATCTTCTGGAGACCGATGAGGCCTAGGGGCAGTGAGTATGGTTGGTTGGCAGTATGCATGGGCAGAACAGGTCTGAAGAGTGTTCCAAGTCTCAGGTGGCCCCAGGCGAGGACCACACTTCTCACCTACATGGACATCAGAGCAGAGATTCAGGGCACTGATCAAGAGGTGGTGTGGGTGGTGTGTGGAGGCCCCTGGAGATGAGAAAACCCACAGTGGAGAAGGCACAGCTAGGTCCATGTGTCATCAGATCCTCATGGATCAGACACATGGACACCTTCCCTTCACTACCCATCTCCATCTGTGATGCTGCCTCAGTCCCTGAATATCAGAAGGAACTCAGGGGGCAAAATCAGAAATCAGGAATGCCTGAGTTCTCACTGGAAAGTGATCGAGAAAATCCTGATTGTGTTTTTTTTTTTTTTTTTTTCATCACCGAAGATGGAAAAGAAAGAGAGGTTGGGTTGTGGAAGATACCCTTCTGCACATGTGAGTGTAGTGATATGAAAATGGTCCTACTCTAATGGTGCTGAATGGCTCACCACTCTTGTGTTGGTGTGCTACTGCTGCATGACCGATTACCACCGTTTAGCAGGTTAAACAATGCTAAATAAATTATCTTGCAGTTTTGGTGGATCGGGATTCGGAGAATGGCTCAGCTGGGTCCTCAGCTCGGATCTCACAAGGCTATGATCAGGACGTTGGCCAGGGCTGGGGTCCCCTCAGAGTCTGGGCTCCTTTTCCAAGCTCACTGGTGGTTGACAGAATTCCCCTTTCCTCGAAACTGTACAACTTATGGCGGCTTGCTTCTTCAAGTCCAGCAGGAGGGAGAGTCTGACTTCATTCTCTGACCTCCAAGCCCACAAGCCCAACCAGGATGATCTCTTTTTTGATGGCTCAGAGCTACTTGCTGAAGGACCTCAATTATATCTGCTAGATCCTGCAGAGTCTGGGGCTTGCCAGCCTCTATAATTGTGTGAACCAATGTCTTATAACAGATCTCTTTATTTTTTTATAGCAAATCTCTTTATATATAAATATATGTTATACACACACACACACACACACACACACACACACACACACATCCCATTGGTTTGTTTCTCTAAATAGCCCTGGTTAATATAGTGTCTTATCTATTTTTAATTATACAGCTCAGTGGCGTTAAGCACAGTAGCATTGTTGAATAAGCACTCTCCCACCCATCTCCAGAACTCTTTGAGCTCCTAAAACCGAAACTTTGCACCCATTGAACAATAGCACCCCATTCCCTCTCCCTCCTCCTGGCAGCCACCATTCTACTGTCTGTCTCCATGAATTTGACTCCTCTCGTTACCTCATTTAGTGGAAAATATACTATGTATAATATCACCCATATATCATAGTCATCTATCATATATCATGATATATGTATGCATTTTGTACCTGGCTTACGTACGTAGCTTTAAGATTCATCTACATTGTGGCATGTGCTCAAACATTCTGATTTTTCCACATCTTTGCCAACACTTGTTTGGTTTTGATAGTAGCTGTCCTAAAGGGTGTGAGCTAGCGGAGGCTTCAAATATTTTACTGACAAAATGAATCTTCATAGGAATTTTTTAATGAAACTCTTCATTCTATTTCAGCCCCGGATGCCTCATTTATATAATTAATTTTGCCCCAAGGTATGTGACAAAGTCTCCGGGCTAAGGCTGTAAAGGATTAATATCCTTGCAGCATGGAAAGCACACGAAACTTCTCAATGCAGCACATTCACAGAGGTGCTATTCTTCTGTGAAGTGACGCTGTGTGTCTTTGCGGGTTCTGGTCACATGAAGTGTCAGATGGCTGAGAGGTGGCACTGGGACAGAAAGGAGAGATGAGGTGGGATGCACAGACTTGAGTTCTGATAGGAGATGGTATGAGGGTAAAGGAGCTGCTGGGTTGGCCTCCTAGACAGAATCTCCCTTACACCTACCTGGTCCAGAGGTGTCTCTGCTTTATGGGTTCTGCCTGCACTGTCCATGCTACTACCCACGCAGGGGTAAAAACGCACAGAGCCAAGGGGCTATGTCCATTTGGAATCCAAATTCCCTTCCAGACCACATTCTGGACCCCACATTTCTCTTCACAAGCATCCCCAAGTCCACCTCCAGGGCATGCCGAAGGCTTTTGTCCTCATTTTTCTTGCAGGAGGTGGATCATACCATCTGTGTGAGTGCCCATGAGCCTTAGAATTGTCCAAAAAATGGTTGATTTCAGAAACTCTGGACAGAACCTGGACTTGCAAGCTGTGGTGCCCACACAGTGGCATGGTGGTGTCGGAGGACCCTCCTGGTGAGGGATGGACCAGGGGTGGGACAAGAAGGGAGATGGTCCAGCTGAGGGCTGGGCATCAGGGGCTGGCTCCCAGCCCTGCCTGTGACTCATTCTGATGTGGAATGACAAGACATCTGATAAGCCCTGAGACCCTTGAGGTCCTTACCAAGCTACCTTTATAAAAGTAAGGGGACAGAAAGAGCATTCTCTTTCATAATTGTTGAACCTAATTTGTAAGTGCTGATATTTTAGACATAGGGTAAGTGAGCCTCCATTTGCACGCTTGCTCGGGGTCCAGCGATTGTTAGGTTTTCTGGCTTATGAAGTAACTTGTTGGAGTGATCTCCTAAGTTAAGGAAAGGAGGTGGAGGGGGAGCAGGTTGATGCCAAGCTTTGTCAGTTATTTGGATACCACCGGAGGCAACACTGTGCCATACAATTTATGGGGGGCTGGTGTTGCAAGGGCTGCCCATGCAGTACACTGGGGAATAGCTCCTGCACAGTGCCAGCATGGGGCTGTCTTCTTCCTTCTGGGATGGCCTGGCTTCTTGTATTCAAGCAAACACCTCTTCTCCAAAATCCAGCTTGCTTCCTCTTCTCTTCTTTTTCTGGTTATTCAGGCAGAGTTCATTACTTTTCCACCCAAGCTCCAAGTTTTTCTCAAACTCTGATCTAGCACTTACCACCCACAAGGTTTTACTTCTTTGTGTTTTTCTCCCTCCTTAGACTGGGAGTTCTTTAAAGGCAAGCACACTATCTTTTAAAATCTTGAATCTGGAACATCTAGCATTGTCCCTGGCATATGATAAGACTCAGTAGATATTTGCTCATAGAATGCATCATTAAATACTTCTTGCTAGGATGGCCAGCACATTAGATAATGTAGACATACGGACAAATCCTTAGAAAGACACCAATTACCAAAAGTGACGGAAGAAGAAATAGAATATCTGAATATACTTCTAACAAATAAATAGATTGAATTGGTAATTTATTTTTTAAAGGTTTTATTCATTTATTTGAGAGAGAGAGAGAGAACGAGCAGGTGGCAGAGGCAGAGGCAGAGGCAGAGGGAGAAGCAGACTCCCCATGGAGCAAGAAGCCTGATGCAGACTCAATCCCAGGACCCTGGGATCATGACCCGAGCTGAAGGCAGACACTTGACCGACTGAGCCATCCAGGCATCCTGATTGAATTGGTAATTTAAAAGCTTTTCACAAGGAGAAGCATAGGCATGGTGGTTTTAATGGTGAATTCTATCAAACGTTTCAGTAATAATGAATACCAATCCTTCAAAAACTCTTCCAAAACACAGAAGAGGAGGGAAAACTTCTCAGTTCATTATATGGAGCAATATTACCCTGATGCCCATACCAGACAAACACATTACAAGAAAACTATAGGTCAATACCTTTCATGAATAAAGACACCAAAATCCTCAGCAAAATGCAAGTTAACTAAATCTACTATTAAAAGGAGATACATCATAACCAAATGGGATTCATCTCAGGAGACCAGGTAAGTGTAGCGTGGGAAAAGTCAGTCACTGTTAGGTACCATATCGATAAAGGACAAAATAAAGCACATGATTACCTTGATAGATGAAGAAAAAGCATCTGACGAGACCTATTGCTTCTTCATGATGAAAGTATTCAACAAATGAAGAATAAAGTAAACTTCCCTAACCTGATAAAAAGGCATCTATGACAAACCCACACCTAACATCATACTTAATGGTGAAAAAAAAACGAATGCTTTCCCCTAAGATCATGAATGAGAAAGATGTCCACTCTTACCACTTTGATTCAGCATTGTCCTGGAGGTTCCAGCCAAGCCAATTAGGCAAACAAAAGAAATAAAAGCCACTCAGATTGGAGAGGAAAAAGTGAAGTTACCTTTATTTGCAGATATTTGCTATATACCTTGTATATAGAAAATCCTCAAGAATCCAATATAAAATAATTAGAACTCATACACAAGTTGAGCAAGGTGGCAGGATACAAGATCAATATAAAAATCAATTATATTTCTTTTTTTAAAAGCTTATTTATTTTGAGAATGGGGGCAGGGGCAGAGGGAGAGGGAGAGACAGTCTTAAGCAGACTCTGTGCTGAGTGTGGAGCCTGACGCGGGGCCCGATCTCACAACTTTGAGATCACAACCTGACCTGAAACCAAGAGCCAGACGCTTAACTGACTGCACCATCCAGGTGCCTCAAAATCAATTATATTTCTATACAGTAGTGATGAACAATCTGAAAATTAATTAAGAAAGCAACTCCATCTACAATAACATCAAAAAATAAAACACATAAAAATCTAACCAAAGACATATAAAGCTTGTATGCCAAAACTACAAAACATGAATCAGAACTTAATTGTTTGTAAGATGGCAATGCTTCCCAAATTCATCTACAGATTCAATCAATCTGTATCAAAATTTCACCTGCTCTCATGCAGAAAATGGCAGACTGATCTTAAAATTCATGTCAAAATGCAGAGAAGCCGAAATAGCCAAAACACTCTTGAAAAGAAGAATAATGTTAGAGGACTCACACTTCCCAATTTCTAAACTTATTAGAAAGCTACAGTAAGACTGTGTGGTGCTGGCAGAAATGTAGGCATATAGTTCAATAGGATAGAGTTGAGAGTCCACAGATAAACCATTCATAACCATTTAAGGTCAATTGTATTTTTGCATGGTACCAAGGACTACCCTGGAGAGAGGATGGTTGTTTCAAAAAACAGTGTTGGGACAACTGGATGTCCATATGCAAAAGAATGAATTTCAACTCTTTACATTATGTGCAAAAATAATTCCAAGTGATTTATAGGCTAAAATGAAAGAAGTTTTGTCTTATATTTAAAGCTCCCATGTATTTATCAATTATATTAAACAATTCTCAAAAAAATAAAACTCCTTGAAGTATAAAACTCCTAAAACAAATACGGGAGTACATCTTCATGGCCTTCAGTTAGAGAGTGGCTTCTTGGATGTAACATGAAGAATGCGCAAGCAACAAAAGAAAAAGTAGACAGACTGGATTTCATAAACTCTGAAAACTTTTGTGCTTCACAAGACTCAACCAGAAAGCAAAAAGACAACCCATGGACTAAGAGAAAATATTGTAAAGCATATATGTGATAAGATATCAATGTCCAGAATATATAAAGAGTTCTTAAAACTAAATAATAAAATGACAAATTACCCAGATAAAATTTGTGTGGGGCATTTGAATAGACATTTCTCCAAAGACGGTATTCAAATGGCCAATAAGCACATGAAAAGATGATCAACAACATTAGTCATTTGGGAAATGCAAACAAAGAACACAATGATACCACTTCACATGCACTAGGATGGCTAAATAGAAGACAGACAGTAACAGGTGTTGATGAGGATGAGAAGAAATTAGAAACTTCATGCTTTGTTGGTGAGAATGTAAAATGGTGCAGCCACATTTGGAAGTTCCTCAAAACGTTAAGAGTTAGCATATGACCCAGCAATTCCACTCCTAGGTCTGTACTCAAGAGATATGAAAACATATGTCCACACAAAACTTGTACATGAATGATCAGAGCATATTCATAATAATCCAACTGTGAAAACAACCCAAATTATCTATCAGCTGATAAATGTATAAACAAATTGGGTATATCCATGCAATGGAATACAAACTGGCAATGAAAAGAAAGAAGTGCTTCAGTCTGGATGAATATTGAAAACATTATACTATAAATAATATGAAGCATATGCTAAAGAAGCCAGTCCCCAAAACCTCATATTGTATGATTCCATTTAAGGGAAATGTCCAGAGAAGGCAGACTTATGGACAGAAAGCAGGTTAGTGGTTGCCAGGGGCTGGGGTCGGGATGGGGGTGCAGGCTCAATGGGTGACTTTTATAAAAGAAATGTAACGCTCTCCCAGTTCTGGAGGCTAGAAGTCTGAAATCAAGGTGTCAGCATGGTTGGTTCCTTCTGAGGGCTCTGAGAATCTATTCCATGCCTCTTCCCCAGCTCCTAGTAAATTTTTGGCAATCTCTGGTGTTCCTTGACTTGGAGAAGCATCACCCCAAGCTCTGCCTTCATCTTCAGATGATGTTCTCTGTGTGTGCATGCATGGCTATGTCCAAATGTTCCCCTTGTATGAAGACACCTGTCATATTGGATTAGAGCCCACCCTAATGACCTCTATTTTAGTTTAATTAATTATAACTGCAAAGATCCTATTGCCAAACAAGATCACATTCTAAGGTACTGAGGGGTTAGGGCTTCCACATATGATCTTTGGGGGGACACAGTTCAACCCATTCTGGGAGTGAATGCTATTGGGTCTCATTCGGGGGTGAATGAGATGTCCTAAAATTAGACTGTGTTGATGGTTGCACAATTCTGGGAAGATAGTAAAGACCATTGAACTATACACTTTAAATGAGGAAGTTTATGATATGTGAATTATATTTCAATAAGCTGTTACCAATTATTTTCATTAGTGCCCCAGGGTGCTTTTCTTCTGTTAAGTAATAAAACTTACAAAGGACTTTAAAGAGTGCCAATTTCAGTGGAGAATATTGACATTTAATGAAAATTAACATGTTTTTTGTTGTATTAAAAACAATGCTAAACCAGTTTGGAAATTTGATAAACGTGAATGTTGAATCTTGGAATAAGTCATTTCTACCTCCAGAATTTGTGGTGAAGCACAGTCTGGAGTCATGATTTCTAAGAATTTATGATGCCGTCTTAATTCTAAAAATTGTACTGTGAGCCAGAACAAAATACCAAGGCGGTTCAATGGCTTAAACACAGGAGCATAAACTTTGTGTCAAGGGGAAACAAATTCTTGATCGAATATGATAATATTATCACAATTGTATACTGTTTAACAAGAACATAATGTTCATGAAAAATAGGGAGGTTGTTGTTGTTGTTGTTGTTTCAGGACAAAAATATGCTCCCTCTTTACCCCTGGCATCCACATCTGAGCTATGTGCTATTTTTGAAGAGCTCAATTAGCTTCTCACATCTGTGGATTCCACTGGCTGCTGACAAGTGGGTTTGCAGGCACTGTCCGGGGGTATGGGAGGGTGTCGCAAAGGAAGAAGTGTTACAGATGAGAAATCTGCAAGGAATTTGCCTGGCAAGAAACTTGACTCCTCTCGAGGTCCTTTGTCCTCTCCGGTTTTAGCTAAACTACTGCTCTTGGCAGAAGCTGCTCATCGTATGTGACTATGGACCCTATGTGGGTTCACAGATATTTCCTGAGCACTCCCCATGCCAGATCTCTATGGGATATAGAGGTGAAGATGGAAGGGATGGTCAGGAAATCAATTTCTTATGACACCTCCCCTCTGCCCTGCGTTCTGCCTGTTTTCCCACTTAAGCCTCTACAGTCCTTGCCTTATCTTTTCCTAATTACAAGATAAGGAAAGAGAGGCTCAGAGAATTTAAGTAATTTGCTTGAGGTCGAACAAATCTTGAACCGTGACTGTCGGAAGTCAAACCTCGAACTGGTGGAGGAGGGATGAAAACAAAGCCGTCCCAGAGAGAGGAAGAAGAAAACATCATGTGTTTCGGGGAAGGGTTTTCCAGTTCTGCAGTGTGATGGACATGTCAGGGAAGGTCAGGGCTGGGCGATGCACACGGCTCCTTCAAGACCCTCGAAAGACCCACAGCTGTAGGGTTTCTATCAAGGGGGTGATTGGAGGCCAGATAGCTAAGGATTAAGGAGTGAGTGTATAGACTCCACCCTCCTAGTGATGGGATGGGGCTCCCAGTCCTGCCCTGTGCCCAGTCCGGGAGAGAATGGGGGCCCGGGCAGGACATGCCACTCTTCACTGTCAAGTCCTGACAGATCCAGCATCCTGCTGCTGACCAGTTGGGCACAGGGCCCCTGATCCCCACCTCGATGCCAGGGGGATGAGAAATGTAGCGTGGCTGAGAAATTCTGCCCAGGGGGAGGAATCAGGTTCGCTGGGCCAGTGAGCCAGGGCAGAAATGTGCAGACATAGGGACGGGGTGGGGGCAGAGGAACAGAGAGACAACAGACTGCAGGGCGGTCATGGTGATGGACCACGTGTTTCTCGAAGGGCTGGGCTCCTGTGCTGTCACAAGGGGAAGCGAAGGGGGTAGGCTTACAAGGAGCACCGCTTCTAAGATTCAAGGAAAGGGAGAGTGGCTGAAGTTACCAAGAAACTGTAGGAGGACAGAAGGAAATACGGGCATTTGTGACAAATCCTCTAACAAATGAAGTTCACTTATTATAATAGTAGAATATTTTGCAAATGAAAAATAAGACCGAAAGGAAGAAGTGAATAAAAGGTGTATTTAAGGATGATAATACCTGGTGGAAAGCATATAAGGATGGGATCCGGAGTTGAGGGTCCCATTTCTGCTCTGTGCACTTGTGCTGGCCGTGTGATTTTAGAAAAGTCTGGTTCCCACTCAGCCTGGCTTTCTTATCAGTGAGGCGGGAAGAGGACCGCAGATGCTGCCACCAGCTCTGTGTAGGGCACCGGAGGGTGGGGGGCTCAGGGCCACTGGTAAGAAGAGCCACTCGGTGTGGGGGGACGTTCTGGAATCTTCTGAAGCTCAATTTCCTCCTGGGCAAGGAGGGAGCCAGCTCCTTTCCCCCTGGGGCTATGAGCACAATATTAAATGAGATTGACACCCTGCGTGTTAATGAGCACTCGGCTCACGTTAAATCCCTTTCCCTGGAGAGAACAGGAAACCTTGCAACTTTTCTGAGTAATGAACGCTGCCATGTGCTGCAATTAAAATCACTGCAAGAGATATTTTCCGCAATATTTACAGTAGCCGAGTAAGATGAGAACACAGGTGTCTGATCTAAACCTGATGTGTCAGTGGGTCCGCCCTTGAATGTGTTTGTTGATTGTCTTCCTGAATGAGTTGCTGGAGGTCTGAGTGATGCGGGCAGACAGGTCCTGTACTGCTTTCTGTTTGTTCAAACGATTAGTTAAGGTCTTGCTATAAATTGAACTATGGCGATCTTGAATATGTGCTTCTTGTCAGCCTATGGAATCAGTTATCGTAACACCGGTGAGTATGTTAAGGTAAGCTCATCCCTCATTGCAAATGGTTAGGATTTTTATGCATCAGTGAAAGATGCACGTCGCGTGCTGGGATGTCCATCACCCAGGACCTGGAGGTAGAACTTTGGAAGAATAAGGTGTTTTGAATGGATTTCAGTTTCCATGGACTTGATCTCTTGAACAGAGCTTGGGTAAGATCACTCCAACAGGTAATACTTCATCCTATGATGGATTTTATAAGTAAAGAAAGTATTAAAAATGTGCATATATTTGAGGTTGTAAAAAATAAGAAACATAGTAACAGAATTAATTTAGAGTTTACACTGGTGTAAAGAGTCCTGGCTTGTAATTACCTGTTTATTGCTTTAAATATTGGCCATGTGTTTTCAAAAACTGATTGGCGAGCTCATTTAATTCATGATTTCTCTTTCAGTTGTTCATATATTCTCTATGTGTTTCTGCCAATCCGAGTATCCCTTATGCTTATTTTTACTGATACCCTTTAAGGTGTCATGCTTTTTTACTTGAATACATGTATTTGATAAGGAAAATTTGTATCACTGCTGTGACTACATCCATCGTTATCTGGCATAAATATGAAGAGTCTGTAAACCTACTTCAGAAGCCAGGAGCTCTCTGGGATGTGACCCGGAGTCTGAAGCTGGTAACAGCGCTGTGACCGAGTGAGGAGGTGCAGGGGAGGTCACCATGCGAGAACTTTCTTCCCAGGCATCACATGTCTGCAAGGGAGGAGCAGGGGGACTGGGGAGGTCCCGGAGAGACAGCACCCCAGGGCAGGCCTGTCGTCACACAGTGGCTGGGCTGGAGCACCCCCGGGGGCCAAGCGAGGAGCATCTCCATGCGAGGAAGCCTTTGTAGGACATTATGCTTGGGGGCCCGTTAGGTGGGCTTTGTGTGGTGGGAAATGCTTGGGAGGGCTGGGGAGGGAGGACACACTCTGACCATGGGAAGCACCTCCTTCAGAACTAGAAGAACAGTTTATGTCACTTCCCCTGGGTCATGGGTGGGAACTGTGGCTTGTGAGCCAGGGTCTCACGCGGCTCACCACACGGTGTCTGAGAATTGAATGTGTTACTGTGTGTTATTGTTCTGTAATGTACATTGCAGCACCTCCTAAAGTCATCTCTTCTCACTCCTGGATTATGGCGCAAACCCTATGCTCTGCAAAGCACCGATCTGTTCTAGCCAAGTCAGGCTGGTGGATTTTCCTCCTCAATATCTCCTGAATGGTGTTGTCTTTGCCTTGAAAATCTCATGAAAGGGATGCAAGAGATAAAAATGAAAACAATGTTCTTGCCCCACGGAGTATCTCTAGTCATCAGAAGGTCTTAAACCACACCAGCATTCACTGCTCTGTAGCTTCTCTGTGTTCAGGTTTTCTGGTTCTTTCCCCTGTGGTCATACAGCTGGTGACCTGTTCTTGGTTTCAGAACATTGCAAACTTTCTTTAAAAAACTAGCGAGTATTGGGGCACCTGGGTGGCCCAGTTGGTTAAGCGTGGGACTCTTAATTTCGGCTCAGGTCATGATCTCAGGGCTGTGGGATCGAGCCCCCCATACTGGGCTCTGTGCTCAGCAGGGAGTTGGCTTGAGATTCTCTCCCTCCCTCTGCTCCTTCCCCCTCTCTAAGATAAATAAATAAACCTTAAAAAAAAAACAAACTTAGCTAGTATTGAATTGGCCCTTAGGACCTTCCTCTAACTGCTCTCCTGGATGTTCTAAAATATTCTCCAGTGTTTCTTGCATGTGGGTTCTCCCATTCCCGACACTCCACTGCAGGTTTCTCCACCTTTCATATCCCTTTGTTACTTAGCATGAGAATCGGGGGGCCAGGATGGAGAGGTGTCCCCAGCTACCCTCTCTCCCCACGATGCTGGCGGTTACTTTTGGAAGATCCAGTGAAGACATTTTCTTTCATCCCTGTTAAATATCACGAGTGTTAGGGAACTGCATCTGTGACCGGGGCTCTATAACCAGTGGGTTGTGTCACCCGCAGCTCTGGTCAGCATACCCTACACCTTGTCTGGAGCAAGAACAGAGACCCACAAAGACAGCCAGAGACCTGGGTCTCAGCCATATCTCTTGTGTTCATCAGCCTCCTTTGTGGATTTGTCACGGGAAATTGGGTTCCCCTCTTGGTGGTTGTGGAGCCAAAAGACACAGCTGAGCCAAAGAATAAGAACAAGAAGGGTTTTACTTGCAACAAGTAAGGAGAACACCGGGCATCTTTTCCAAAGCAGTGTGTCCTGGAACAAAATTGGGCAAGGTTTAAACTAAGGGTGCATCCATATTCACAAAGAGGCTCGCACAATGGGGACTACAGCAGGGAACTGGGGCAAAGGTCATCTCAAGGTGACTGAGTCCCAGTCAAAGTCCTGAGGGCCTGCAGGGGTGGACATCATCAGGTCTCTGGCTCTGGTAGGTCTAGCTTCTGAGTGCTCAGATGGGTTTAGATCCTGCAAAGGTAACTCAAGAGTGTGCATCATTCCAGACCTCACTTTTGAATCAACACTGGGAGTTTTGTCGCTGATCTACTGTCCCTGATATGATTAGGCTGTCTCCTGGCTTGGTACAACCTGTAGTTCTTATACTCTTTCATAAGACCCCCACGGTCCCCACTCTTCCATAAGACCCCCGGGACTTTTCTTGTATCCAGAAAGCTATGTCTGTCTTTTTCTGGGAACCCCTCTCTCTTTCTGCTTGCAAATTTCTTGTTTCCAGCTAGTTTACCCGCTTACAAACTCTGCCCCTAAATATAGGTGTTCTTCGTTTGTTAGCGTCTTGTTCCTAAGGAAATGTGAACTTCGTGAATATGCCAGAAGACTGGTCTGTGAGCATCACGATGGGGGACTGCTGCCATCTGGTGGCGGCGCTTCTCATGGCTGGTGGCGCTTCTCATGGCTGGGGAAGGTGCTTCTTGGGCGAATGGGAAACTCAGCCTCTGGAGAGTGACTTGGGATGCACATGCGCATGCGCTTGTCATCTCATTGCTGCAGCTCTTCTTAGAAACCAAGATGCCAACAATAATGAAGAATGCATAGCTCTGGGGGTAGGACTGCTGGTCAGTTGGGAAAGTCTACTTGAGGCAAGAGCTCTAGTCATGTGACATAGATCTGGGTCCTTTTGGATCAGTTGTAGATGGGAGCAAGTCTACATGACAAAAAGGGCGGTTGCATTTTGGGGGCGGGTCGGGAATTTGCTGGAATGAGTAATGAGGGATTTTGGGGGCTGATGGTAATGTTGCCTCTCATGACCGGAGTCTTAGGTTCAGGGTGTGAGCGTTTATTAGGACCCATCGATGGCATCCTTAGGGTTTGTGCGTTTCATTGTATGTGAACTTTACTTCCAAAAAATAGCATAGGATCACAAGCAAATACTGTATTCTAGCTAATGACGTGTGGAAATGAACAGATGTCTACTTCTTTCAAATGCACCAAAAATAATAAGATGGATTGATGATTGGGTAGAGGAACAAAAGGGGGAGAGTGAAGTCATGAAGCAAGTACAGTAAAACATTGATTGCAGAATCTGGATGGTGGGTATATGGGTGTTCACTGTGGCATGCTTCCAGCTTTTCTGTGTGTTTGAAAAGTTTTGCAATAAGATGTCGGGATAAAAATAATTCTTTATTTAAGTGATGGGCACTCTAAAATGTCTGTGTCATCCGTTTTAGCACCACGCTATAAGGTAAGTATTGTTATTATTTTAAATATAATAATGGTCTGGGAAACCGGGATTCAGAAGTCTAAGGAAGTTGACCAAACATATGTAGTTAATGGGCAATAGAATACCCATCCACACCCACGTTGTCTGGCTCTGAGTTTGACGGTTTTTCCATTGCAGTGCCTTGTCTTCTACAGATTGCAAAGCACACCATCGTTTGAGAGTGGAGGGGAGGTGTCGTGGGGCAACTATGTTCTATGATTGGAGAAGTAGCTCTGAGTGCCTGACTCTGGTCAAGGGGAACCGTCTTCCTTCAGGAGAACATCTTACCACCAAACAGCAGCAGCCTTTGGGGATTTCTGGAGCACCAGCAGCTTTTGCCCTATATTTAAACCTCCACCCTCCTTCAGAGTAGGAACAGACCAATCCCTGGCACTAGATTTTATCTCCAGCTTGTTGCGATTAACAACACTGTGCTCATTTTCAGTGTCGAGTATTTCAGTATTAGTTTAAAATCCGATAAAGATCAGAAGCATCTTCTTACTTCTTCCCACACACTTCTTGATATTCCCTCAAACTCAGCGCCATGTGTTTTGATGTCATGGAGAAAAATTGTGGGCCTAGGACATCCACGTTTGTGTCCAAGCTGAAGAGTCATTGGCTGAGGTCGTGTGCGTGTCATGGGACCCGTCTTTGCCTCGGTGATCTCTGTGGTTTGGCCCTGCATTAACAGCCTGTCATTGTCCCATCTATACCCGGTTCACAAGCATCATTCTTTGGGCTCATCTGTGTTCTCTGGATTTTGCTGGGGTGGTTGGCACTGAAGAGGCCTGAGCCTATATCCTCTCCTACCCACATCTCCACAAAAGTTGCCCATCTACCCTCTCTTCCTTGGATTCTTTCTCAACACCTGGTCCTTGAAGACTCTTCACGTTTCCCTCCACTAATCCTGGGTAAAGGAGAGACTTCTGGAGCCTCCAAGTGCTTCTGGCCACTGGGTGTCACTGCCGGATCACAGAATTCCCAGAATGGCTTCCTCCCCCCTCCCCCCGAAACTGAAAACATCACCATTATGTTTTTCAAAAAGTGTTTCACTTGGAAATACTTAATCGCTTGTTCAACAAAAATACCTTCCCCTAAACCACAAGGATTGCAAGTCTGAATGTAGGAAGGGCGTGTGCGTCAGTGGCCAATAGAGCTCACTGGGCTGTGGCTCTTCACACGGAGGACAGTATTCTGACACAACTTTAGAAAAGATTAGTCTTTTCTTTTCTGTATTTTTTGGAATGGGTAAACAGATTGAGAATTGGAGTGATTTACACCTCTTTCTTTTTCAGGCTTATTCTTTTAGTAGATGTGATGCTGGACAGACTGAACTCTGGGGGCTAAAGAATTAATGGATTTAAGCAGCCCCGAATAAAAGGAAATGATTCTAAGTGATATGTATTAATAATCCTTTGCTAGTGATTGCCTCCCATGATTTATTATCGTTTTTCTGCAAACTTGATTGTGCAGATGTTCTACAGTGCTTGGGTGGGGTTACCCCAAAGGAAGGGAGGCGGGATGTGAGAGAGGAAATAGCACTGATGCTTTGGAAATGTAGAATTCTGAAAGAATCCACTTAAACAAAGATCCAAACATGCATGAATACAAATTGAATATCGAGCTTCTTAGAGTGCCTGTTTTACCTCCTTGGTTTCATTCTTTTCTCTTTACAGTGTAGTCTGAGAAAAGTGCTCACAGCATTAAAAATAAGAGGATATCTTACTTATATAGCATAAATCCTGAAAACCTTCTTGTCTAAAGCCAAATGCATTTGTCATCTAGACTTTGAACTTGGACTCGCCCTGAACAGATGTGGTCCAGGCAGTACATTTTGAAAAAAATATACCTTCAGGTTAAAACTGGTAATTTTGTAAAAAGAGATTATAGGGACTTATGCACAGACCAGAGGAAAAAATCCACTCCCTTCAGTATTCTCATTTTCATATTTTTAGATCAGAGACTGAGAGACTGTAATCAATAAATATGTAATGAATCCCGAGGAGAAGCAGGAGGTATGAATTATTTTGCACAACGTCCTCTCCTGAGAGCGCACAGAAGACATCCTCTCGAAATGTCAGCATCAGTCAGGTTTTTCATCTGACAGACCCTGGGAACCCCATCACCGTGTCCCTCCTCATATGAGAGGAGCACTGGATGTTTGCCGGAAGATGAGAACTAAGCATCTGTGGCCGCACCTTGTGGCCACCAGTTAGACACCGCTAATGCACTGTCCTATTCTTCGGTCAGTCTTGTTTTTTGTGTCTAGGTGTTAGCCTGTATTTTCTTGTTTCTTATAGACATTGTTGTAAGCTGTGTCAAATCCTTTCTGAATCGAGGTGATATGTACAAGAGGAAATATAGTACATGAGAACAAAGGTGCACCTGTAGTCCCCAGTCCACGGGCATAATGCAGTTTAAAAGCGCCGGATAGTTTGCAATGCTTGGTTCTCAGGCATAAGAACAAAGTGGTAGATTTGAGGGGTGGGAAGGAGCTCTCTCTTCTGCACTCCTGCAAGGAAGCATTTTGAATAGAGAAGAGAACAAAGCTTGTGGGCATTCTGTTTGTGTGCTGGAGACACTGTCCCCCTCTGAGTGAGAGGTACCACTCTTCTCCCTGAAGGTGGAGGTAGGGGGGTGATGGTATATCCCACCAGGCACAGAGTGAACTGTGAACATCCCCGTGTGAGGGTCTCTGCAGGGGGCAGGGGTGCAAGTGTGGCAGGTGGCTCCACGGGCTTTTGTGGAACCTAGATTTGTCCAGGAGAAGCCCATGGCCAGGTATGATGATGCTGTGTGACCATAGCACACAGAATCCTCACAACACCCAGGGAAGTACCGAGGTCCCAAGAAGATGAGTAACTTGAACAAATTCAGCCAGGTATTCAGTGGTGGAATGAATTATGAGCGGGGCGTCAGCCTCAGGCTCTTCACTGTTTACTGGTGTCAGATGCTCCACAAACAAAGTGATAGGATGACACCAGACACAGATGTGCAAAAGAGCCTAGGAATGAACATGAGCTCAGGTACCAGAACAGGTAATAGAAGGGAAATTCAGGAATGTAGGCAGCAAAGTCCTAAGTGGTCCTCAGAGGGCTCTTATGCAATCACAGGGGCAGAACACTTAATAAATTAAGACTAGATGTTAAGTAAATTCAGAAGTGTTTTTGTAAACCCATTGCAAGACATGTTAAAAGGAAAAAACACCCGAGTATACAGAAGGGTAGAGAAGTAGACATTAGCCGACCCCACGGAACTTGAGACAAGATTGCGACTTGAGGTGCTTGCATGTGGACACTCCTCATTGGCCACTAACCCTGGTTACCACCTACAGATTTCATGTGCTTATTTGAAATGTTAACTCTAACTGATTGGATTTAAAATTGATTTTACCCATTCTCAAATAATCTCTTTCTTTTTTTCTTTATTGAAGTAACCAAATGAAGACCTGATCTAAGAAGATTTTATAGTAAAAATAAATGAAATCAATTTGATCTAAGGGACTGATTAATTTCATTTAGTCCAAATAGGAGATGTTACACAGTGAGAAGTCTGAAGTATTCTATCATATGCCTGTAATACAGAAAATACTCAACGGCTATTGAATGAATGAATGAATGGATGAATGAATGAAGTGGGTAGATTCATAATCAGTAATGTTACATTGCAGGATCCCACCAAGTGTTTCATTATCTAACTGAGGCTTGGATGTAGGTTATGATACCTGAGACAAGCCAAAACCCCTACCCGCACCGACAAAGTAGGGAACTGGGGACCACAGGGGACCTGGTTTCAGAGAGCCCAACTTTTGTTGGAGAGATAAGACAAAGACCCTTAAGAGTAATTATCCATTGAAAGGAAGGGGTGAGCTCTTTATGGAAGAACTGGAAGACTGTGCTCCTGAGAGTGTTCCATAGTGTGTGCGCCCCTGCAAGCACGTTTGGGCAGTGCATATGGGTGCAAAGACAACACTGAGATGGGGACCATGCCGGGAACACCAAGAGGCAGAACACCAACAGGGAGCCCGATGCGGGGCTCGATCCCAGGACCCTGGGATCATGACCTGAGCCGAAGGCAGACGCTTAACTGTCTGAGCCACCCAGGCGCCCACCAAGAGGCAGAGCTTAAAGGTGGTGAGACTGGAGTCTAGCTATGCACAGTGGCCAGTGATGGTAAGAATTATTGTCAGTGACTTAAAGGCCATGATCCATTTTGTGGATTGTCTATAGATTTATCATGGAGCATAATCCAATCCTCTTTTTTTTTTTTTAAGATTTTATTTATTTATTTGAGAGAGAGAGAGAATGAGAGAGAGAGAGCACGAGAGGGAAGAGGGTCAGAGGGAGAAGCAGACTCCCCGCTGAGCAGGGAGCCTGATGCGGGACTCGATCCCGGGACTCCAGGATCATGACCCGAGCCGAAGGCAGTCGCTCAACCAACTGAGCCACCCAGGCCCTAATCCAATCCTCTTAACAGAGGTGCTGTCTTTTTCTTTTTTTTCTCATCTTCCATTTAATTTTTAAAAATAAAGAAACAAACAAGAGCCAGAAACAGATTAATAAATACAGAGAACAAACTGTAGCTTGCCAGAGGGGAGGAGACTGGAGAGATGGGGAAAATAAGTGAAGGGGATGAAGAGTATAAACTTCCAGTTATAAATTAAATAAGTCACAAATATGAAAAATACAGCACAGAAAATGTAGTCAATAATATTGTAATAACATCGTATGGTACGGACATGCTCTTTTTTTTTTTTCTTTTACGTACAAAGGATTTTATTTTTCAAAGATGGTGCCAGTTATGATCAGATGCCGTCGGTACCAGATAAAATGTTGGGAAGAGAACACTCAGACCCTCTCCCTCAGCCCGCCAGGGCTTCCTATTCCAGCTTCCTATCCCAGAGCCTTGTTCCTGAGCACGGAACCTGCTCCACTGAGGGTTTGAGAGGCAGGCCAATTCCAGGATCCCTGGGCCCGGCCAAACAAGGCCACTTTCCTCCTCTGACAAGCACAGTTACAAAGGCTTACATAAAAGTCCACGTTTCTCCAGGCGGCAGCAGCTGGGAAGAACCGAGCAGGGATGGAAGATGCAGCTGGAGAGGTCTAGCATGCTCTGCTCCTGCCATCGTTTCTCCATGAGTAGCTGAGCTGGGATGCAAGCCCAGGTCCATCTGTCCCGAAAGCCTGGGCTTTCCTCGCCATTAGCCCCTCTGTGCCTGTTGGTCGTCTTATCAGACATCAGCATTGCGTCCTCCACCTTGCCAAACTGCTCAAAATACTGCTTCACATCTTCCACCACCGTGTTCGCAGATAATCCACCTACAAATATATTCTTTGTTCTTGGGACCATCTGCCGATTCCTCAAGGTACTGAAAAGCCGAGGGCTGAAAAGAAGGGTCCACCATCAGAGGATGGAGAGGATGTGATGGAGCAGGCCAAGGAGCACTCGGAAGAACCACTTAGTGACTCAAAAGCCCCACCTGCCACCTCTGCCCCAGGCTTTGGGCTCTTCACACAAGACCTCCAGATCCTTTAGAACAGGGACCACCTGTTCCTCCTTTTAGCGTCCTAAAAATAATCCCCTGCGAAACTGAGCCATCCCCAAGAGCCAGCCCCCATCCTAAAACAGCAGAATATATATCTTTTTCAAGGGCACATGGAACATTCTTCAGAATCACATTTTAGGCCACAAAACAAGTCTCAACAAATTCAAAACGACCAGTCATACCATGCATCTTTTCTGACCAGAACGCTATGAAACTTGAAGTCAATGACAAAAACAAATGAACAAACAAAAAAACCCAAGTCAACCAAAACCAACCAACCAACCAAACAAACAAAAAAACCCCCAAAAAACACTGAGAAGTCCACAAATACATGGAGGTTAAATGATATGCTACTAAACAATGAATGGGTCAACCAGGAAATCAAAGACAAAATCAAAATTACATGGAAACAAATGAAAATGACCACACAAGGATTCCAAAGCCTCTGGGCTGCAGCAAAAGTCATTCTAAGAGGGAAGTTCATAGCCACAGATGCCTACCTCAAGAAGCAAGAAAAATCTTAAAAACAACCTAACCTTAACAATAAAGGAGCTAGAAAAAGAACAACAAATGAAGCCTAAATCCAGCAGAATAAGGGAAATAATAAAGATTAGAGCAGAAATAAATGATACAGAAACTAAAAGAATAATAGAAGAGATCAATGAAACCAGGAACTGGTTCTTTGAAAAGATCAACAAAAGTGATAAACCTCTAGACTGACTCATCAAAAGAGAGAGAGATATATGGAGAGAACCCAAATAAACAAAATCACTAATGAAAGAGGAGAAATAACAACCGACACCACAGAAATACAATTGTAACAGGATATTATGAAAATCTATCTGCTAACAAATTAGACAACCTGGAAGAAATGGATAAATTCCTAGAAACATAAAACCAACCAAAACTGAAGCAAGAAGAAATAGCAAATTTGCATAAACTAATTGTCAACAGTAAAATTGAATGAGTAATTTAGAAACTTCCCGAAACAAAAGTCCAGGACCAGATGGCTTCACAGAGAAATTCTACCAAACATATGAAGAAGAGATAACACCTACTCTTCTCAAACTGTTCCAAAAAATAAAGAGGAAAGAAAACTTTCAAATTCATTCTATGAGATCACTATCACCCTGATACCAAAACCAGATAAAGAGACCACACCAAAAAAGAACTACAGGCCAATATCTCTCATGAATGTAGATGCAAAAATCCTCAACAAAATACTAACAAACCAAATTCAACATATTAGAAAAAAGTCATTCACCACGATCAAGTGGAATTTATTCCCAGGACTCAAGGGTGGTTCAATATTTGCAAAAGAATGTGATATATCACATCAACAAGAGAAAGGGTAAGAACCATGCGATCCTTTCAATAGATGCAGAAAAAACATTTGACAAAGTACAACATCCAAACACGACAAAAACCATCTGCATAGTAGGTCTAGAAGGAACACACCTCAACATTACGAAGTCCACATATGACAAACCCACAGCCAGCATCATATCGAATGGTGAAATACTGAAGATTTTGGGGGACGCCTGGGTGGCTCAGTCAGTTAAGTGGCTGCCTTTGGCTCAGGTCATGATCCTAGGGTCCTGGGATCGAGCCCCACATTGGGCTCCCTGCTCAGCGGAGAACCTGCTTCTCCCTCTCCCTCTGCCTGCCGCTCTGCCTACCTGTGTTCTCTCTCTATCTGTGTTAAATAAACAAATAAAAATCTTTAAAAAAGAAAAAGAAAAGAAAATTTTTTCTCTAAGGTAGAAACAAGACAAGTATGTCCATTCTCACCACTTTTATTCAACATAGTACTGGAAGTCCTAGCCGTAGCAATTAGACAACGTAAACAAATAATAGACATACAAATTAGTAAGGAAGAAATAAAATTCTCACTATTTGCAGATGACATGATACTACATATAGTAAACACTAAAGACTCCACCAAAAAACTATTAGAATTGATAAACGAGAGTCACAGGATACAAAATCAATGTAGAGAAATCTGTTGCATTCCTATACATTAATAATTAAGCACCAGGAAGTGAAATTAAGAAATCAATCCCACTTACAATTGCACCAAAATAATAAAACATCTAGGGATAAACCTAACCAAAGAGGTGAAAAACCTCTTTCAGAGATAAAACACCGATGAAAGAAATTCAAGATGATGCAAAGAAATAGAAAGACAGTCTATGATGATGGGTTGGAGAATAAATACTGTTTAAAGGTCTATACTACCCAAAGCAATCTACAGATTTAATATAATCCCTGTCAAAATACCAAGAGCATTTTTCACAGAACTAGAACAAAAATCCTAAAATTTGTATGGAACCACAGAAGACCTCGAATAGCCAAAGCAATCTTGGGAAAGAAAAACAAAACTGGAGGCATCACAATTCCAGATTTCAGGTTATATGACAAAGTGGTAGTTATTAAAACAGTATGGTACCGGCATAAAAATAGACACACAGATCAATAGAATAGAGCAGAAAACCCAGAAGCAAACCCATAATTATATGGTCAATTAATCTTTGACAAAGGAGGGATGAATATTCAGTGGGAAAAAGACAGTATCTTTCAACAAGTGGTATTGGGAAAACTGGACAGCGCAGGCAGAAGAGTGAAGATGGATTGCTTTCTTACATCATACATAAAAAATAAACTAAAAATGGATTAAAGACCTAAATATGAGACTGAAATCATAAAAATCCTAGAAGAGAGCACAGGGAGTAATTTCTCTGACGTTGGCCATAGCAACATTTTTCTAGATATGTTTCCTGAGGCAAGGGAAACAGATGCAAAAATAAACTATTGGAACTACATCAAAATAAAAAGCTTCTGTACAGTGAAGGAAACAGTCAACTAAACTAAAAGGCAACCAATGGAATGGGAGAAGATATTTGCAAATGACATAACTGATAAAGGGTTAGTATCCAAAATATATAAAGAACTTACACAACTCAACACTCAAAACACAAATGATCCAATTAAAAATGGGCAGAAGACATGAACAGACATTTGTCCACAGAAGACATCCAGATGGCCAACAGACCCATGAAAAGACGCTCAACATCACTCACCATCAGGGAAATGCAAATCAAAACTACAATGAGATGTCATCTCACACCTGCCAGGATGGCTAGAATCAACAACACAAGAAACAACAGGTGCTGGTGAGGATGTGGAGAAAGGGGAATCCTGGTACACTCTTGGTAGACATGCAAATTGGTGAGCCACTGTGGAAAACAGTATGGCGGTTCCTGAAAGAGTTAAAAACAGAACTAAGCTACAATCCAGCAAGTGCACTGCTAGGTTTTTAATTCAAAGGGATACATACACCCTAATGTTTATTGCAGCATTATCTACAGTGGCCAAACTTTGGAAACAGTGCAAGTGTCCATCGAAAGGTGAATACATAAAGATAATGCAATATTACTCAGCCATAAAGAACAGTGAAATCTTCCCATTTGCAATGATATGGGTGGAGATGTAGAGTGTCATGCTAAGTGAAAATAAGTCAGAGAAAGACAAATACCATACGATTTCACTCACATTGTGGAATTTAAGAAACGAAACGAATGGACAAAGGGAGAGAGAGAGAAGCGAACCAAGAAACAGACTCTTAACTCTAGAGAACGCATTGATGGTCACCAGAGGGGAGGTGTGTGTGTGGGGGGGGGTATGGGGAAAGAGGCGATGGGGATGAAGGAGTGCATTTTGAAAAAGATCAAACAACTGTATTTGAAAGATTTTAGGCATTCTTCCTGCTTCCTAAAACCAGGAAGAAATAAAAATTTAAAACCTAAATAAAGCCCCACAATAACAATACAAAGCATTGTGTGGTGACAAAAGGTGATGACTATACCTTTGTGGTGAGCACTGAGTAACGCAGGGAACAGTCCAATCACTGCACCGTATACCTGAAACTAATATAATATTGTGTGTCAACTCTACTTCAATAATAACATTTCTTTAAAGAACTAATTAATTAATGCAGTAGTTGAATTGGGCTCTTCACCAATGTTGCATCCCTCTCAACCAACCCATCGCGTAAGTCAAGATAGCCCAGGATGGTGTCTGCTTATTTTGGGCTCTGTAGACAGAGCTCAGGGGAGACACAAAGGAAAGAGAGCTAACTCAGGCCATGCTGAACACAGGGGATGCAGTGCAGGGGGCACTGGAAGAGATAAAAGTTACCACCATGAAATCCACAGGGAGGGTGCCATAGGAGGCCCCCAAGAGTTTCATACAGAACAAGGGTTTGCTGTGATTCACTTTGAAAGGTGTCCACATAAGCTGGCTTGGCACTTGCTGAGTCCTGCCCGAGGCAAAGCCCCTGCTCTTCCTGAGGCTTTCCAGGGGTCCCTCTTCCTCCTCACTCTCTCGGCTGATCAGGGTGAGGGAGGAGGCAGGGATGGAGGTCCACTGCCCAGGCTTGCCAGGACCTCCTGAGGTTAGACCGAATAAAGCTTAAGGGAGCCTGGGTATAGAACTGCCTTTAGAAAGACATAACTCTCCATCTAGGAGGATGCACATTCTAGTTGGCAGCGGGCACTGTCCCAAGGCTGTAGTCCGTGTTTATGAAGGAAGTGGGTCCTCCTTCCATAGCCTCCTCCTGTTGCAACCTGAGGTCATTAGGCAGCTTCTGCAGGCGGGACTTGGGACCTAATTTTTAGCCAGTGCAAAATGGAAATGTAGGCCCTCCTGTTCCCAGGAAAAAGAAAAATGCTGTGAGAGGTACTGAATTATAATATTAAGGTATTATACTATACTACGGTGTGGTATAAATATAATATCTCCTCTGCTCATGAGCATCTTCCATCCTCCCAGCATATTGCTCTTACAAAAAATCAAATTCAAAGATGAAAGTATTAAGAATTTCTAAACAGTGCCAGCAAAGCGGTAAACACTGTGGGCTCTTCTGAGTGCAGACCTGCGAGGTTGGCACTGGCTTTCTGTGTGAATGAAGGAGGCATAATGAGCCCTCCCATGTAGCTGGAGCCATGCCCCGTGGGCAGCTGCAAACTTAACTCAAGAAGGTTGCACTGTTCTGAATCTAAGTTGAAAAGATGAGTCCGTGGCTCCTGTCACCCGCTTGACAATGTCAGGTGGGATGTTCTTGTAGGTCGGGGCTGCCATGGTCCTGTCTTCTGGCTTTGGACCCTTTTGCTTTCCTGGGAGGTCTGTGGCCTTTGAGTTTGAAGGACGGGAAAGTGCAACAGAGTTGATTGGAAGTTTGTGGTACACCCATGAGGGGGATGTAGCTTGTCCTTGGCTATAGGAGCCAAACAAAAGCATAGGGAAAAGGAAAGTTCCTTGTTGGCATGGTTCTCTTGCTCCCAGCACCAAGGGCAGAGCCAACCCAGGAGTTATAAAGCTGACTGAAATCCCGGTGATAGTGTGACAGGTAATGCCAGTGGCCCCGCTCCACCAGTGAAGCCAACAACTGGTGCCCTCCAGCCCCCTCATACCACAGGAGGGTGGCCATCAGCCCCCTTCACAGACATCTGACTGTTAGAACAAAATGCCACCCCCAGCAAAAACCAAAGAGCATTATGGATGGAGACTGACATAATACAGAGATTTTTACAGTTGAGAATTGATCTAATACAGAGTTTGCAAGCTGGAGGCCCCAAGAGGTTTCATGTGCAGACGTGTTCAGTTTGGTCCACACAGGGACCTGAAAGGAATTGAAATCGTTGGTGGTATTTGCACATTCGGAGATTTTCCACATAGCAACAAAAACTTTTCTCTTAAAGAATCAGCAGATCTGATCCAGAATTGGCACAGGTGCATTCTACAGTCAGAAGCCCTGGACTTAGACCCTCTAGGCTTGTCTGAAGTCACGGCTGCTGGCTGTCCCCAGCTGGGACGGAGCTCCAGGTTGAAGTCATGGCTGCCTCTGGGCAAAGAGACCTTCCTCTTCCCTACTTTGCCCTGTCATTCCTGGGACTCCGTCACCATAGCCCAGGACCCCATCTCCTGGCTTCCTGCCAAATAAGACGTCAATGAGAATAATTGCTTTTTAAACTGGGGACCTAATTCTTTCCAACATCTCACAATTAATTTTTTCTCTATGGTGTTGGAATATCACTTCAAGGAAATTCTGAAAAGCATACCAGAGCTGTAATGGATAAGGAAATGAAATTACTTTATAAACATAAATAGTTACCTGGGTAGGCGAAAAACCAGAAATGTGTGTTCTAAAGGGCTGGTGAGAGATTGGATTCCAGCTAAAGGATCGTTTCATTGTGCGTTTGATTTTCCTTTGAAATCTCATGATTGCAGACAGTTATGTCTAGTTGATGCCGCGCTGCTGAGGAGTTATTTGCCCTTGAATTATACCAGCCCTTTTGCACGATGCCTGTACCATCTGTAAGTCAGGCTGGAGATACCCAGTCCTGCCTTTTTGGGCTGCCACAGCAGCCTGCATGGGTGAGTGCTGTTAGCCTCTGGGTAGGTGGCAGGGGATGCATGCATCAGCACAGGAACAGAAATGTTCTGAAAATCTGAGGCTACTGTTTCCTTGGCAATCAAATGGCCCTTTTAACCAAGGGGATCTTTCCATTCCATGGAAATGTTTTTTAAATGTTTGTGATGCCTGGCTCTCGGTGCTCACCTCAGAATAAGCTGCAGTCTGCACGCAAGGGTGCCTGACTTTGAGGCTTCTATTGCAAAGCGTTTGAAAAAGAAAAAGGAATGCAGAACGAATGGGTGGCTATTAAGACAGAAAGAGGACTAGGCTATCTTTCCATAGGCCAAATATTTGCTGTTCTTGTTTTCTGTCTGTCTGTTTCCTCTGTAAGCACCTATTGGAGATGTGCCCGGAGAGAGTTTATATTCACTGCCACTGATGCCATTGTTTTGTCATTAAGATCTCTCCTTGGCTGCTTTTTGTGTCTTTAGGGTAAAAATGCTTGCGAGATCATGGGGAGACATGTGCCCTCTTCCATCTTTTCCGGAAGGGTCAGCAGGCCCAGCCCGGCCTGGCCACCCTCCTCCACCCCCCCCTGCAGCTGGTGGTCACCCTCCTCCACCCCCCCCCTGCAGCTGGTGGTCCCTCCAGCTCTAAGGACACTGCCTCATGCCTCTCCTCTAGTCAACCCCCCAGCCCTCCTGCTCCTCACTCAATGCCCTTAGTTCACTGAGAAAATGGAATCAACGAGAAGGCGTACACTATGTTTCCATACCACCAGGTCCATTCCCCTTGCTTCTGGCCCCTCTTCACTGGGCTACAGTGACCACTGGGGTCCCTCCCCATGCCCAGACACACTGGCTCCCTAATCCTCTGGCTTCAGAGAGAAGTGGCCTCTGCTGATCCCCCACATTCTCGCTCCTTCGTCAGCACAAATTCCCCCTTTCACATGGGTGCTCGTGAGCGGTAAATTCTCCTGCCTTTTCTGAGATTCCCAGAACCGCTTTTCTGGACTTTCCTGGACTCGCATTCACTCTTGAATCCACTGTACTCCTGCCTCGTCCCTGTCACCCTACTGCCAAGGCCACCAGGACACCCAAATCCAGCGATTTGTTCATGGTCTCCCTCACCCGCTCAGGACCTCTCATTCTCCTGGCTTGGCTTCCAGGGAGCTTTCTTCTTGCAGCCCGTCTCAGACTCTAGAATGTTCCTTCTGCTCCCCGCACTATTTAAGTGCTTACAAAGTTGCACGTCTCCGGCCTGCTCCTCACCTCTCGTCTTGCCCTTCAAGCACCCCTACATCACCTTCTCCAGCCTCAACCCCTTTCCTCCCTCAACAGCCCTCCACACGCCACCCCTAGCCCCGACTTCTCTCCTGAATGCCGCCTTGTAAAAACCAGATAACAGGCCCCACATGGAGTTGCTTACACTCAGCCCCATGTCACCAAACCCAGACTTACAGAAATCAGTCTCCAACCAAGCAATCAGGAATGCCCTGAGCACACTAGTCAGGTCACCTGCCTCCCTGCACATACACATCCATGCATGTCTCTCTGTTATACTGTTTCTGTGTGTACGGAATCTCCCATGAGCAGCCCAGGGACGTGTCCGTGTTCACCTATGTCTGAATCATAAGGAGACAGACTTGGGCACAACTGGAAAGCCAGCCACGCCTGTTTTCTTAAGTGCGGAGGCTCCAGAACATGAGAGTGAATCCTTGTAGAAAGCTTCCTTCCTTCTCTTATTGGGGAGAATAGCTGGGTGTGGAAGCTGGAAGAGAGCTTCCTGGCCACACAGAGACCAGGCCAGCAGTGACGTGGCAGCAGAATTGTGGCTCCTGGAGAAGCCCCTGTCTCTCCAATCCCCAACTGCAGCCCAGTTTGGCCTCCTTCTCCGGCACAGGGGGACGACGGAGATGGAGCGAGGGCCCCTGGGTCCTAGATTGCAGATGGACACACGGGACTGAGTACTGTTTGTGCACAGCCTCCTCTGCCTTTGGTGCTGCTTCAGCCCGACTGACAGGGCAGGAATGGGGCTCTCTTGCATACCCAGCTCAGCGCCAGCCACCCAGGGTGCCCTCCCTGTGGAGAAGTGACAGTCACATTGCTATCCCGGGCTTCGTTCCGTCCTAGAACAGTGGGTCTGTCCCCCGGGGCACACAGGCCCTGGCTGGGGTCGTCAGGAGAACTGCCTGTTTCACAACCGAAGGTGATATAACCTAGAAGTTTCTATATGTACCTCACCAAACTCGGAGTTCTCCAAAACAGTCCTTTTATTTTAGCTAGAAACTAAGGACTATGAATGAACAAAGTTTATTTGCTCTCTGGAGAGCAACAGGGATGAGGATCTGCTTGGGGCAGCTCTGGCCACACGCCGTGTCGAGAACTGCAGTAGCGTTGCATTCATCCAAACTGAGCACCACGGCAGGTCGGCTGCTGTCCCATACGAGGGGGAAGAAGATAGAGCCCCTTCGAGAGTGCACCTGTGTCTGCCAACCAGACACAGGTGCAGAAATCAGTAACTACAAAACCTGGGAGGTTCTACTGTTGAGTCTGAAGCCATGTGGGAACCTAGAGGGGCCTCAAGAAAAGAGCTCAAGTTTACACTGGACCTAGAGAGGGCAAACATCAACCAAGGATCAACCAAGCCAGCAATGCAGCGTGGGGGACGTGGCAGGAAGCCAGTGGGACTGACTGAGGTCTGGAGGACCCCGACCCTCTGAATCCTAATGAGGCTGATGTCAGCTTCACCTGAGAACCAGTGATGCTTGTTGTCATGAATGGGGACACCCAGGAACGCGACAGGTGAACTGTAGGTGGAAACATTCCTTACACTGGGAAGGGAGGCCATTGTGCTGGGAACGAGATGACTGGTACCTTCTTTGGTAGGTGCCCTTTTAAGATCACAAGCATAAAGATGGAGATGGGAGGCACGTTTGGCTTGAATTTTTTTTCTTCCATTCTGATAATAGAGATAATATGGATTAAAATATTCCCAAATTGGGGGCAATTTGATTCTGGGAATAGGACCTTCCGGTTCCTTCCGGTTTCTTAACAACGTTCTTCTTCTCAGGTAATACAGAATGACAATGCTAGGTCTCACTGGCAAGGCTATTTAAGAAGTTTTCTCCCTTAGAATTTGTTAAATCTACCGCCCTCCCCTCCTGCCCCCCACACCAAAAACAATTTAGGCACAGGCCTGCAGGAAAGCATATTAACTACAGAAAGGAGGGGCTTCAGGTTCCTTCATGCTGTCATCACATACACTGAGATTAGCCCAAAAGGCAGGGGGTGTGGGTGGCCGGCCCGAGAGGGAGGAAAGAGACTCCCTGGTCAGATGGGGTGGAGAGGAGCTTTGTTTTAAGGACCAGGGAAGGGGTGAATCTGAGCGTAGAACATCCCTCCTTCTCAGCACCACATGCATATGCCTGAGCCTGGAGCAGGTAAATGAGGATGGAAACAATGGTAAAGAGATTTTTTTTTAAGGCCACTAATTCCAGCCTGGGGGTCCCACCCTCTTGATCTAATCTAAACATCATTACTTCCCAAGGTCCCCACCTCCAAATGCCATCCCACGGGGGCCAGGGTTCTGATATATGAATTTGGGGGCACATGCAGCCCATAATGAGGAGTGAGTGTGGGTTGGGTGAAGGTCCCTTCCTTCCCGTCAGACCACTATTGGAAGACAAACTACCCCATGGGGCCTCAGCATCACACCAGCTGTGCTGCTTCTGAAGTACAAGATGGGGCTGCCCCAGGCTTTCCACAAGCAGATGGGCAGAGAACATTCACTCCGGGTTTCGGGGATGAGAGAAGGGGAAGCCGGAATGCCAGCACATGGAAAATATGTCCTGGAGGCCCTCAAATGAGCTGTGAGAAAGTTGAGAGGACAGAGGTTCTCACAGAGCTAGTGAAGTATTGCCCCTAGAATAAAGGAATATCGAATGGGGAATGAAAAGCTTGCTGGCATGCCTAGTCTATAATGTGGGCGCCCTTAATTTTTCTGGGACCTCAGGGAGCACCACAGCGCTTGAGGCTTACCTCTTGGTGTCATGAACCTACGGAGCTTCTGTTGAAGTGTGTGTGTGTGTGTGTGTGTATGTGTGTGTGTGTGAACTGAGCCTGTTTCATGGTCTCTGTGTCCCGCTCGGTGTGTTGGGTCAGGGTGGAAGAAGGTGTATCACTGAGCCCCTGGTCAGAGCTGCATGAGGGTCCTGGGGCCACCATGACAAATTACCACAGGCTGGGGACCTAAACAACAGACTTATATTTCCTCAAAGTGCTGGAGGCTGAAGTCTGAGATGCAGATGTTGGAAGAGTCCTCTCTCCTTGGTGTGTAGACAGCAGTCTTCTCCCACTGTTTTCATGTGGTCTCCCCTCTGTGCATGTGTGTTCTAAGCTCCTCTTCTTCTAAGGACCCCAGTCATACTGGACGACAGCCTGCTGCAAAGACCTCAGTTCAACGTAATCACCTCTTTAAGGCCCTACGCTCACAGTCAAGATCTGAGGAACTGGGGGTCAGACCCCAACGTGTGAATCTGGGGGGACACCGTGGAGCCCCCAGTGGTGCTGGACTCAGTAGAGTGATGCGGGTCCACTAGACAACATTCTCAAGTCCATGTCTGAGGAGGGCATGGAGAACACTCCCGTTGGAGGAGCTGTACGGAAGCATCAGAGACTGGAAGGAGGGTGAAGTCAGGTGTCTCTGTGCATTGTACTGCAGACATTGCCTCCGTGCCGTGTGCTCTGTGCAAGGCGTTAGGGTCAACACAGAGCCGAGCATGTGTCCCCTGCTTCTGAAGCGCTCCGACTGAGTTGTGGAATAAGAGAATCTCCTTCGTGACAATAAAACAAAGCAGGATTTAGTAGTTAAAAATCTGCTGTTGGGCATTAGGAGATCTTCCTGGAAATTGCCCCCCTCCTCCCCAGTATTTGTGACACATGTTGAATCATGCAGAGTACGATGAAGATAGAACAGGGGATGGATAGGTCTTTTAGATGGAAAGAATTATTGTCATGTCCTGAGCCTCTCTACTCTATGCATTGGGCTTTGTGTGTATTAGTTTGATGGCACTTCGTGTCAACCCTACGAGGAGAGCCTTGTTATTGCCACTATACCTCTGAGGAACTGACTGTCAGGCATGGGAGATACTTGCCCCAAGTCCCTGAGCTGGAAGTGGGGGCTGCCAGCTAGAGAAGTGCACACAGAGCTGTGTCCCCAGAAACCTGCCCCTCACAGTCCAAATTCTAGAGGAGGAACACCTTGGTGGGAGCTGGTGAAGGGCCCAGAGCCTAAGGATGTTCTCCGGCAATGGGAAGGTAAGAACAGGTTTTCCAGGAGCAGAAGTTCTCACAGGGTAGTGCCTCTGAACCTCCTGGAGGACATTAGAGCACTCATTTCTGAGCCCAACACCCAGAGTTCCTGACTCAGTAAGTCTGGGATGAGGCCGCAGAGTTGCTGTTTCTTGCAGGTTGTAGTCTGGGGCTTGCTCTTTGAGAACCACCCCCCTGGAGGAGAAGAATAAGAGAGTGATGGAGACATGAGGACAAAGGAAGATTATGTGGAAATTTAACTTAGTGATTCATTCAAATCCAGGTATATTCATGTAAATACACCTCTAGCTGGGTATCTTTGGATTTTCTTTCTCATTTATCCTATGTGTTATTCTTTACAACGCCAAAGACCATATGTCTCTCGACCAGACCGGAGGCCACGTCTTGGGGAGAATCCTGGCTCAAGGTGGGTTGAGGATGACTGTGACAGACAGTACTGGCAGCCTGAGGACATGCGTCATCTACTGGCCTCTCTCTGGACCTGGGAAACCAACACTTGGGGTCAGTTCCAGCGGCTGTTCTTCTCCATAGGGTCCTAGACCTCCATGCGTGTCTTTCCAGAGGACCACCTCCCCACTCCACCTAGAAGCACAGGGGCTCTCCGATGTCCTCTGTGCCTATTTTAAGCCCTGACTGGTGACAGACCCTTTCTAAAGTGCTCTCCCAGGAGCCAGAATTGACATTCACACTGCTGTCTGGGTCCATTAGCACTCAGGCCCTAGCACTCCTGCTGGGGATTAAATCAGATCGTGGAATTCAGTGGTTCTGGTACAGAAGCTTTCAGGGAAAAGTATCCTTAGTTAACTAGGTTCTTCTTTAAAGGTCAGTCAATAAAACTTTTCAGTTTAGTGCTTCAGCTGCAGAGTTTGCCCTCCTTTCTTTATATCGTCATTCATGTCCTTCCCTCGGCTAGGCTGGCCCTGATTTCTGGGTTGGGACTCTCAGCCTTACGATGGTGCTGGTTCCTACCAGCAGAGAAGAGGATTCTGTTGGTACCACCATAGTCACTGGCTTATTTAAGTATTTCCTTGAAGAACTCTTAACTTATCAGGAGAATATTTTAAAAGGAGAACCAGCTTTGGAAAAGATCATGAGTATTTATACCATAGCCATTAGAACAAAGGACTCGAGGCAGATTATAATAAAGAACTCATTCCCTCAGGAGGGAAGGAAGTAAAAAGTGCATTTGAAAGGAGAGCCTGAGCAAGGGAGCTCTGGCAGAAATCCCACTGGAGTGCTGAAGTCACTTAACCCTTCATTCCCTGTCGGTTTGTATAAAGGCAGAGGCATAAAGCAGGTGGCAACTCTTGTGTTTTATCAAAAGAAGCTGCAGGGGCACCTGGGTGGCTCAATCAGTTAAGCGTCAGACTCTTGATTTGGGCTCAGGTTATGGTCTCAGGGTCCCGGGATCAGGCCTGCATCAGACTCCCTGCTACAGCAGGGAGTCTGAGATTCCCTCTCTCGCTCTCCCTCTTCCCCTCCACTCCCCCTGCCCCCCAGCCTGCAAGGGCATGCTCACTCTCTCTCCAAAATAAATCTATAAATAAAATAAAACAAAAGAAGCTGTAAAGGACTGTTAGAAGAGTCACCATTTTCTCAGCTCAAGCTCAGAAGAGTTTTTATTTTTTTAAGACTAGATAGGCCTCACTGAGCACTGAGCCACAATCAATATTTTACAGAAATTTAAAAAAATACACAAGGTTTTTTTCCCCATATAGCTCTTTGCATTAAAAAGAATCGAGCAGAGGACTTTAGTTTTCTGGTCAGGCATGTAAGGAGCTTAAAATCACCACTCCATCCTAACAAGTAAAAAGCTGAACAAACTGAAAAACCAACAACTCCTCTTGGATCTGCCAGAGAAGAGAGGTTGCAGGGAAAATGGCTAACCCCAAAACTGGAGAGACAGACAGGCTGAGACAGGGAATCATAACTCGCCAGAGCAGAAACCCCCAGAGAATCCAGGCCAGGGCAGGCGGACCTGAACCGTGACTGGTGACTTGCTGGAGGCTCAGTGTGGACAAGTCTGAAAGTTGAAAACTCCAGGGGCACCCAGTCATAGGAGAGGTTCCCACGATTTTGTGAATTTCACTTCCAGGAGTTCTACCAGGTCCTTATAGTGATTTTTATAGAAAAATCCCTTTGTGTTTCCAGCAGTGGGCAGGATAAAAGGACAATTTTGAAATATGTCAGAGCATCTTGTTCTTTTAAAAAAGGCTTATTCTTAGAAGACATGATCTTATCAGAACTTAACCTAGTGGGGTTTTATCAGAGCCTAACCTGCTTGGGGAGAGGGAAATACCCAACTCCAGGCCCCTGTAGCCATTTTGTTCCACACGAAGGGAGAAAACAAAAAGTGAGAAGCACTGGGGAAGTTCACAGTTCAGGGGCTCAGGCTCACCAAAAGACAGACCTAATCATCAGACCGTAGGATGCTTCCCTTTCCCCCACGCCTTGCCACTAGATTACTAAAGGCCTATTTACTGAAGTTTCTTTTATGAGATACATCGCATCCACCTTTCACACCTCATGGTGTGAGGCAAACAGAACCAGAGACAGTCATGACAAGAATGTTGAAATGATCAGATCAGGAATTTTTAAATGCTATGATTAGTACACTAATCATATAATAATTTAATGAAAAATTACACAACATACGAAAGTAAGTGAGCAATGTAGGCAGAGAGAAACTTTAAGAAAGAATTAAAGAGAAATGCCAGAGAAAACAAAACAAAACAAAACAAAACAAAAAAACCCAAACACTGCAATAGAAATGAAGAATGTCTTTGATGGGTTCATCAATAGACTGGACATGGCTAAAGAAAGAATCTCTGAGCTTGAAGCTATGACAATAGAAACTTTCCAAACTAGAAACAGGGCGAAAGACTAATAAAAAAAATAAATAAGTAAATAAATCAGAATAGATGCAAGAACTGTGGGATGATTAGAATGGGAATGCCAGGAGGGGGCGAAAGACAGGGAAACAGAAGCAATATCTGAAACAATAATGATTGAGAATTTCCCCAAATTAATGTTAGACACCAAGCCACAGATCCGGGAAGCTCAAGAAACACCAACCAGGATAAAAGCCAAAAAAAAAGAAAAGAAAAGAAACCACATTTAAGCATATCATATTCAAGCTTCAGAAAATCAATGAAGAGAAAAAAAACTTTGGAAGAAGCTAGAGGCAGAATACACCTTACTTCTAGAGGAGCAAAAACAGGAATTATAGCTGCTGACTCCTCAGAAATCATGCAAGCAAAGAGAGTGGAGTGAAATATTTTAAGTGCTAGGAGAAAAACAGTCACTGGCCTTTTGAAATTATCTTTCAAATCTTAAGGAGAATTAAGGACTTTCTCTGACATACAAAAATCAAGGGAATTTGTTGCCAGTAGACTTGTCTTACATGAAGTGTTAAAAGAAGCTTTTTAGACAGAAGGAATTAGATTAAGATTTTATTTATCTGACCGAGAGAGACACAGTGAGAGAGGGAACACGGGCAGGGGGAGCGGGAGAGGGAGAAGCGGGCTTCCCATGGAGCAGGGAGCCCGACGCGGGGCTCGATCCCAGGACCTGGAGATCATGACCTGAGCCGAAGGCAGATGCTTAATGACGGAGCCACCCAGGGGCCCAAGACTTGATATCTGAAATGGAGCTTCTTGACTTGAATCTGGAGGGAATAAAAAGATAGACATGTGTGTGCTTGAGTTTTTTTTTTTTTGGGGGGGAAGCCTTATAGGCATTGTGCTGACGCATTGGGCCGGTGAGGCTGGCAACCATCAACATGGACCATTTGGGACCCTCCAATTGGGTGTCAAGTCTACAATGGTTGGTGAGGGTCCTATCAATCACCAAATCACACGTATCATTGAAACTGTTGTCCATGGGCTGTCCACATTTGCAGATACACTGCTGTGGCTCATGACACACTCATGGCAGAGCTGCCCACACACAGGTTAGCATGGAAGCAGTCATGTCTTGGGGGTGGTAGGGGATGCATGTTCTTCTGAGTTCCAAACTCTTCACCTTGGAGTTGGCTTTCCAGATCAAACACCAGCATGCCATGGCTCTGCTGATCCCTGTATGTTTATACTTTGCTCCATGAGTATTTGGGGCATCCTTATACTAGTACATTATTTGGGTGCACTGAAATTAAAGTTTATCTGGGCATCTTCTGTTTTTATTTGCTAAGAGTGGCATTTCTTTTTTTTAAGATTTTATTTATTTATTCATGAGAAACAGAGAGAGAGAGAGAGAGAGAGGCAGAGGGAGAAGCAGGCTCCCAAGGAGCAGGGAGTCCGATGCGGGACTCGATCCCAGGACCCTGGGATCATGACCTAAGCCGAAGGCAGACGCTTAACCATCTGAGCCACCCGGGTGCCCAAGTCTGACATTTCTACATTGGAGCCATTCTTATTGATTCTCTGGGAACCCCATGGACCATTTTCATTACTCTAGAAGCTTAGATTTCAGGGAATTAATGGATCTTGTGAATTCTCTCTACAATTAAGTTAGGTGCTGCCCTATTATGCATGGCAGTTGGTAATGACTGAATTATGCAGCAGCTCGGCTGGGTCCTCAGTGGATTGACCAACTAAATCAGAAGCAAGAGTGCACTTTCAATGAATTAGTGTTTGCAACATAAATTTATTTCTTTGTTATTTAATGGGGCCAAGAATAAACACACAGTGATCAATATAGCCACTCAGATGGTATCTCTGCAAGAGAGGGATTTAAAACAACCACACGACCTTTTGGTCTTCGGATGATATGTAGGAAGTGACCAGGCTTGGGACCAGGATGAGGTTGACATATCTGGAGAGAGAAGGTCAATGCACTGGTGGTTCTGAGTTTCACCTCTCAGGCCTTTGGTGACTTGTGACCAAAGTATGTGATCCCGCTTTCATTACCCTGTGATCACAGCTGGGCTCTCCAGGATTCCCTTGGGTTCCAAACCCTGTGCTCTTCCTCCCCCTGCAACCTGCAGTCTCTCCTGAGGCTCTTATACTGCATGTCTGTATGTTCAAGTCTCACCTTTCTGATGGGATATTTGCAATTGTAATTCTACTCTGTCACCTCCTCTAGGCTGAGCTCATGCTCACAGCTTGTGTGATCCTGGCAGAAGTTTCTGCTGTGTTTCCTGACATTTTAAATTGGCGTTATGAACACAGCTTTTGACTATAATGGAGATGTTTGTCCAGACATGATTTTATAGTTCCCAGCTAAATTTGCAGAATGCTAAAACAAAGGTCTCCTTGCTCAACGGACTCAGCTTTCATGCAGGTATGAGGAGCATCTGAGAGCCTCAGACATGTAGGATCCAGGTTGCTTTTGCAAAAACTCACAATCCCTCTTGATTCAAGATTTTTAAATCACTCATGCCTTAATACAAAGAAATTGAGAGGAATTGTCGATTGTCTTCTTTCATAGTTATAGGAAGAAGTGGATCTTTTCATACTTGAAGTCTTGAAATGACTTTTCCGTTTTACCGACTCAAGTTTGTGGAAAGTTCCTGCTGTGAGATACCCAGGATGGCAGAAGAAGTCTGTGGCTCATACATACATGGAAATCTATGATTAATATCATTTGTTCCAACTGTGAGTTAATGCAGGCACGAATAGGAAAATGCAGGGATCCAGGCACACATTTATTTCATGTGATGATGTGAAATTGTCTCCTAAACAGACGACCAGCTGTTTCAGATTATTCTGTGAATTACAGTAATTTTGGTAATTAGGAAAAATATTCTGATTTTATTTTTTCTTGGCAAACCTCTAAATGTCTGATACCCTCTGACCTCAGAGAGAAGCTCTTCCTCCCATCTGCAGATAACCCAGAGGGGGATTAATTAGGCCGAATTACTGCAGTCATTTCTAAAATGGCTCCTAGGATAGCTCAATATTGAGACTGTTGAAAGGACAGCACTGTTTTCCTTCCTGTTTCTCCATCAAAATTGGAAGTTGAGTGTGTTGGAGGACACGTTCTCCCCGGAGCTTCAGGAGGTACTGCTTTGGGGAGTGTGGGTGTGCTCTGGAACCGTCTTCCAGTCCCGGACTTGAGATCCACCTGGGGAGGTTTCTGGCATGCAGCCAGCCTCAATGTGGAACCAGGCTGTTGAATTCAACCTCAGTTACAAAGAGCTACGCCGTCAGATCTTTTATTCCCATCCTGACCTGTAGCCTCAACTAGCTCTTGTTTCAAAAACAGGACTCATCTTGCCTGTATTTCCTTGTTCACCACTTCTGGTGACCTTGGACAGGTCGTTTAACTCCCTAGAGACACAGTTTGTCCAGCTGTGCAATGGGAATCTCCATGACTCCACACGCTAACTCATGCGCCTGTTTTGTGAATTTTAAAACATTGAGTCAGCTGTGGCTGTGGGGAGATCTGACCTCTATCGAGGGCCAGGATTAGAAGCAACTGTCCTTCCTTCATAGCTCTGTCTTCTCCTCGGTGACAGACAGAGAATACATACAGCGATAGTAGTGAGAAAAAGCTATAATTTAAATTATTTGTATGCCAGAGAAGGCTGCAGCTATGGGTTTCTAAATTCAGATTTCTCAAGATGCACTGAAGCTAATGGATGTGAACCTTACAGCTACATCTCAATTTAAATTCAGTCACCAAGTGCCTAATTTCTAAAGGATTATTTGCACATTTCCTATAGAATGCTATTTGGAAAGGCAGGAGGCAGATGTGAACATATTTCCTTTGAAGTAAAACCTCCTCCTTGGGATTGCAGGTGGCCCCATTTATTACCACAATGGCTGACCATCCCCCATGTGCTGAGGGCACAGCAAGTCCAATGATTTTACCCCGGGGACTTCAATTTACAGTTTCATTTTTTTCCTGACCCGTGGAAGTCATAAACTCACATATTCAGACCGACACTTGATAGCAATTCTAGCACGGTCGTTCAGAGTATTTACAGCATGGTGTATGCTGGAAGTAGCAGTGACCACTCTCATGCCAGGCACATCTGCCCATTTCACTTGGATTTGTACCACATGCTTGCCAAAGGAAAAAAATAAGTCATCTTGGTGGGGCAACGACCACAGTGTGGTCTGTGAATAAACCTTTTACGTATATTGAAATTAGCTTCAGTGATTTTGAGAGTGCCAGATTGAGAGTTGAAAGACATTTTTAAAAAGTCATCTCCTAAAGCAGAAATTATCTTCATCTCTATGAATTGATTTCTCCAGATTGTTCAGCTCAGGTCTTTGGCCCAGGACTAATATAATAAATGGTAATTCTTGGTATTTTTTGAAGTGCTGGACATATATTATAGGTAATTTTCATATGACTTCATAAGACTTCCCCTTTTTATAGGTGGGGAAACTGAGACTGACATGCACCAAGGAAAATGTCCAAAGTTAGAATTAGTTCATCTTTTAGGAGGAATTCCAGGCCTGTCTGCCTCAGTCACATGTCAGTCCAGGACTTCCCAGCAACCCGCCCCCCACCTCCCCACTTAGCATCATTATCTCCCCGAGGCCTCCAGTACTGTAGGGAAGATGGACAACAGGAAAATTCACTGACCTTATTATGCTCAGAAATAGCAGTGATGTTATAGACATCTAAAGCCATTCTAGAAGAGCTAACCTTGTACAGCAGTGTATACAGCTCATCCTCTGCACCCCAGGATTGTAACTCTTGGGTACAGCTGAGCAATTCTCTCATACTTTAACAATGCCCCATTATGAACAGCTTGGCAACTTTATGAAAAATGAGATGTCTAAGACTAAAAATGTGACCTTGCTTTCACTGGGAATTTGTATGTCCTCAGAAATCTTAGCTGGTTGTCTTTTTGTGGGTCCTTGACATCTTGTGGTACATAGCAACTGCCCATCAGCACTGGGAACACCTGACACATCGGGCATCCCATAAGGCTTCGTAGGAAGACTACAGAGTAGATCAGACTTTTTATCACTAGCGTATAGGGGACTGTTTAGGGAGATTTCTGAAGAGCGTCTTCTATAAATGCATCTTAAGAATATCTGGCACATTTTAAGATGACATCAGGCTCATAGTCCATAGTCTGGGGAGGTAGGTGGGGGGATGGGTTAGCCCGGCAATGGGTATTAAGGAGGGCACGTATTGCATGCAGCACTGGGTGTTAATATGCAAACAGTGAATCATGGAACACTACATCAAAAACTAATGATGTACTCTATGGTGACTAACATAACATAATAAAAAATCAGAGGGAAAAGAGCAGATTGTTTGGCAAGTGATGGTTGAGAAACTGGCTCGCTATATGCAGAAAAATAAAACTAACACCCCACTGGGGGGGAAAAGAAGATGACATCAGGCTCAAGCGTATTATTGTGGACTCACTAGAACCCAATTACAAACGAAAATGGGAAGAGTATGTGCACTCTTCTTTCAGAAGCAAAATTAAAGGAGCCAGGAGACCCAAAGGCAACAATGTAGGTCAACAAGGAGGGCTCTCAACTGAGTAGGTCAACGGAGCACTCTCTCCCTTAGGTCAGCTGCCCTTAATTATGTGAGTCCCTTGCTTGAAATTTCCCATTATTTCCCACTGCCTGCATTGTCCTGCAGGATTGTGAGTGGTCCCATGCTGACTGGAAGATTCCATTCTTGAATTTAGGGTTTGGGAGAGCCTGGCCCATTCCCAGAGCCAATGCTCAATGGCTAAAAATAGTGCCCAGCTCTACATGCAAGAACGTCTGCTTATTACCAGGATGAGAATCCACTTTTGAAACATTCTTGCCCAAGGTCAGATTGATCTATGCAGTAATTTGGTGAGTCATTCTGTAAGGAATGATGAACAATTCACCAGTCTGCTGAGTTTAAAAGCATTTTGCATAAGAAAAAATTTCCTTTCACTCTTAATTTTCTCATTTACCATCCTGAGGGAACATTTGGAAAAAGCCAGTGTTTCCCCTACCCTTCACGTGTGGTGCCAGCAAAATGTAGCCACACAACTGTGACTTGGGGGACTGGGACATTCCCCTGCTTCTACTGTCCGTTGCAAGTCCCTTCCAGTCTTAACGTGTGGAGCATCTTCGTCCTCTGGTCAAGGGCTCTCTGGTCAATTTCTCTTTCCTCTGTCTCCCAACTCGATCAACCCTCCAACAAGGTGCAAGGCATACCTGAATAAAACTCATATCAAGTCCTGATTTAAAAAATGTTCTTTATCTCACATGTGCTTACGGAATAAGTTCCTTAGAAGGCCATTAAAGTCTCTCAAAGACATGACCCACACCTACCTTTCTACCTCATCTTGCTCCATTGTTGTCATGGAGCCTGTGTCCTCCAGTGTTTTCAGGATACATCATTTCTGGAGGTCTCTTAACACGCTCTTTGTGAAATGACCTTCCCTCCCATCTTCATCCGGCGAGATCCATTGTTCCTTATGACCCAGTTTGAATGCTGTCTTAGTCTACTCAGGCTGTTAGAACAAAATACGGCAGACCAGATGGCTTAAAAAACAGAAATTTATTTCTCATAGTTCTGGAAACTGGGAAGTCCAAAATTAAGATACCATCAGATTTGGTGTCTGTGAGGACCTGATTCCTGTCTGATACTCCACGACTAGTGACCTTGACTTTTTTTGATGAAAGAATTACTCAACTTTTTGGGGGGGTAGGGCAGCAGTGCATGTGGCTTTGACAAAGCCAATGTTATATATAGAGAGTGGAAATTTTGCTCAGGACACTGGAGTCTGGAGCTCTAAGCTCTGCTGTGGCCTTGCCTGTGACCTTGGGCAAGTCATTGGCTCTCTCTGAACCTCAATTTTATCATATGGATAATGAACAAGGCTGGTGCTACCACTGTCCCTATGTACTTACATCTGTGTAGGTCCTCTTGTTCCCAAGTTTTTTCTGGAGAGTAGAAGACATAGTCAATACAGAAGGAAAGAACAGTTATCTGTTAGCTGTTACTAATTTCATCTATATTGGATTTTGTCCAGTGAAAGGTTCTTAATATTCCTTGACATTTTGGGGGAATGAGGCAGTTCATTGAAGTCACATTTCCATGTAAATGAATAAATCTTACCCCACTTTAAACATCTATAAAAATATTAACCATTTAAAATAATAACCTTCCTAAATTCTTTCATCAAATCTTCCTAAAGATATAGTTCTCTCCCTTCCAGTGAACAGTTTATTGACTTTTTTTTTTTTTTAGTTCCTGTGTCATAGAATGTTGGATGAACCTTAGGAGACGTTACTGATGTGAAAGGGGACATTGACATATTTTCAACATTATTTGTAGTGATAAAATATTTGAAACATACTGAATTCCTGCATAGATTCATTCACTACATTCTGGCATATGTAAAAGATAGAACCCACAGTGGTCCATGGAAGCTATGTGATAAAAGAAAAATAAAAACAGGAAAATGCTCATTCTACAGTAAGTAGCCCCCTCTTTTAAAAAAAGCACGACCCCATTTTTATAAAAATATGTACAATGATTACTGGAAAGTTAGATATTATGAACTGTGGCAATCTCTGGAGATGATTTGAATTCTGCTTTGTGCTTCTCTATACTTTCATATTTTCAACATAACAACGCATTCCTTTTATAATACTAACCAGCAAGAATGCTGGAGTGGAAAGCACCAGCTTGAAGTATGACCAGTCAGCTAAGAGATATCTGGCTTCCCAGCCTGGTGCAATGAAAGTGAAGGTGACCTGAAACACAAGGGTTAACAAGATTCTGGCCACGGGTGGTAGCAGAAAGCAATTGCCTTGAGCCAGGCCTGCAAAGGTGTCAGGTGCTCAGAGGCATTTCGCTTTATTTTTGCTCTGGAGGTACTTTCAGGAGGGCTGGAGTCCAGAAACAGGAACTGGAAGTCTTTATATATTAGTGGATGAAAAACAGATTAAGGCTGGGACGACTTGGTCAAACGGAGTGATGGTGTTTGGTGATAAGACCGTGACTACGGCATCCCCGGGGCCTGAACACTTCTGAGCAACTCATCAAACACCATGCCGTTGGGAATACAGTTTGACAACCACTTTTGTAACTAGTTGTTTTCTAAATTTTTAAATTATTGTGCCATGTGTTTCCCATCTATTCTCCCTAAATCTGTCTCATTTTTCACAATTATACTCACGGCCTCCTCTTGGTGTCTCTGAGTCCAGGGATCTTTTGGCAACTTACTTACTCATGCAATTGTCTACCTACTTGTCCAACTTACTGAACTTACTCATGTGATAAAGAAAAAACCTGGAAGCAATCCCAAAGTGTCCCCAGACCTGTCAAAATCTCACTGGGTCCAATGCTTGCAGTGGTACCATTCGTTATATTTATCACCATCAGCCTCTGGCCGCCGCCATCTTTAATGTCTGCTCGCCAGGTTTGCAGGCTTCGAGAACAAGTATCTGCCTACTGAACATGCTGCATTTCCTTCCAAACCACCTGAATTGTCTTCCTGAACCTTGTGAACTTTCTAGAACAGATGAATTTAAGAAAGCTAAGATTTTGAGTGAAAATTATAACAGTTAGCATTTAGAAATATGTTTATGGCCACTGAAATAAAATGACACCACCGCTTAATTGCTACTGGGAGTTTCCTAAGTACTCTACAGATTGTATCCTGTAGTCCTGGCAAGGACTCGTGTGAGGCAGGGGCTGTTGTGTTCTCTGTCTCACATGCAGAGACGTGGGGGTGTGGACAGGCAAGTAATTCACCAAAATTCACGGAGCTGGTGAATGGCTGGGCCAGGATCTGAACCCAGGTTGTGAGCCATTGAAATCATGCTCTTGAGCTTGAACTTCACATTGTGCTACCAAAAAAGACACCAGAAATGACACAAAAACAGTGCTAAAGAAGCAGTCTTGGCTATGGATGTTGCACCATTGACTTCCAGTTGTTAACCCTTGGTCACTCAAAGCATCAGGACTCCCATCCACATTTCAAACAATGTATTTGTGAGTTTCTTTGAGTTGTAGATAATATGCATGGTAACTGGGTTTTTTCTGTATTTATTCCTCTATTTAAATGCACATGTCTCTGAACTTGCACATTTCAAAAGTATAGAAGGCCCTCCTCCAAAGAAGCAGAGGGCACTTGGTATTGAGGGAAAACACCTTGGGCAGGTTCTTTTTAACCTCCTGGTTAAAAGGGAGGACTGGCCTACACTTCTCCCTTAGTGCCTGGGATTACATAATTTTCTGTTCAAGCACTTCATGGATGGTATCCGTCTAATCCTCCGAATGACTTCATAAGATTGTTATAGCCATTTTAGAGGTAAGGAATCTGAGTCACAGAGAGGTTAACCAACCTGACAGATCTAGTATGTGGTTCCTGAACAATGTGTGAAGCCATCGGCTTACCAGTTTCCTCCTGAAATATCACCATAGTGATGGGAAGCTGATTTTTAAAAGGCATATGCCCACAAGGTCAGAGAGAACCAGTGACAAGGCACAGAAGTAAGCTGTAATGGATAAGAGCAAACCAATGCAGCAAGCCCCCACAGGTTGGAATCTGAGTTAGCAGCACGAAAAGCCCATCAGAAGCAAATTCATTTTTGCAATCCCAGGAGTTCAGGATTTGGAGGAAATAAGCATTTACAAAACTGGGGACTGGAGGTGGGGGCTAAAATAATATATATTTTTTAAATGTTGTATGCTTTAAAAAAATGCCTTTAAAAGCTGTAAACCCTGCTTCTGCTCCCTTTACCATTTCGCCCAGCTTGTGCTCTCTGGCTCTCTTGATCTGTGAAATAAACAAATGAAATCTTTTTAAAAATGCCATATAATAGGTATTTAGACCACTAGTACCCTACTCTCACCTTGGGATGACTGGCAGCTGCCTCTTTGTAACCTTAGTGGAACACAGGAGGGAGTTGTCCTCTTTGTAAAGGAGAAATTCTAAGGCACTCTGCGCTGGGGTCTCCAGGCCCAGCTGCAGGCAGAGGATCTGCACTGGGAATGGTAAGGATGGGGAACTAGGGGAAAATCTCCAGGAAACAAGGTGATATTCTGAGACGGTGCAAAACATTAGCTCCCAGGATTATAAAGAATTCAACTCTCTACCACAAACATCTCCCTGTAGAAGATGAAAGAATTCCTCCCCCACAAAGCTGATCAACAATGAAAAAACCCTGCAGACACTGACACGTGGAAGTCATCCTCCAAAATCAGGTCAGGTCTTCCTTTAGGGAAGCCACCAGTAGTAGATAAATCCCATCCACACCGAGAGCACTTTAACAAAAAAATTGTATTTATTTATATTAGAGATAGAGAGAGAGAAAGTGCACAGATGGGTGGAGGGACAGAGGGAGAGGGAGAGGGAGAGAGAATCCCAAGCGGACTTCTTGCTAAGTGTGGAGCCTGACTCAGGGCTTGAGCTCATGACCCTGAGATCATGACCTGAGCCAAGATCAAGAGTTGGATGCTCAACTGACTGAGCCATTCTGGGGCCCCAACACACAGACATCATTTTGAGTGAGCTTTTTATCCTCCCTCATAAATGTGAGCAGAAAGTAAAGAATATCCAAATATTTTCAGAAAACCTCTAACCTGAAAGACATATTAAAAAAAAAAAGACAAAAATAGACAATAGCAAACATAAAACAAATGAACAAATTTGGAGTAAATATAACATATGTAGAGAATGGAAAATGTGAAAAAATCTATAAAATCCTCAGTGTGGGGCGTCTGGGTGGCTTGGTTTGTTGGTCTCCCTGCTTAGCGAGGACTTGGCTTGAGATTCTTTCCCTCTGCACCTCCCCCCTCACTCTCTCTCGTTCTCTAAAATAAATAAATAAATCTTTTTTTTTTTTTTTTAATGAGTTGCTTTGGAGCATCTATCACATGGATGTTGGACCTCTAGGGCTTTTGATCCAATATTCTTGTTTTCTTGTCTTTTAGTTCTACTTTTGAAGACAAAAATCTATCTTCAACTTTATCTACCACCTGTTCTACTCAGTTTTTTACTGCTAATACTTGTCTTTATTTCCAGATAATTTTTTCATTATTTTTCTCTGATTTTTTTTAATAAGCTCCCATTCCTGGGGCGCGTGGGTGGCTCAGTGGTTAAGCGACTGCCTTTGGCTCAGGTGGTGATCCCAGGGTCCTGGGATCGAGCCCCGCGTTGGGCTCCCTGCTCCGCGGGAAGCCTGCTTCTCCCTCTCCCGCTCCCCCTGCTTGTGTTCCCTCTCTCACTGTCTCTCTCTCTCTGTCAAGTAAATAAAATCTTAAAAAAAAAAAAAAATAAGCTCCCATTCCTATGTCACGGGTATCATCTTTTCCCTTATCATGCTGAGGATCTTTTTAAATTTGTTTATTTATTTAGAGAGAGTGTGTGCATGAGTGGGGGAGGCGCAGAGGGAGAGGGAGGGAGATAATCTCAAGGAGACTCTATGCCCAGCACAGAGCCTAACTCAGGGCTCGATCTCATGACCCTGAGATCATGACCTGAGCCAAAATCAAGAGTCAGATGCTAAACGGCCACCCAGGTGCCCCCAAAGCAACTCGTTTTTAAGAAATAATTTCTTAGGTTTAAAGACATGGGTCTCCAGTTTGAGTACTTTGCCTGAACACCCAGCAAAATGGGTGAAAATAAGTGTGCCAGGTAATGAGATGGTGACCTTTCAGAACTCTGGAGACAAAAAGTTGTGAAAAGTCCCAGACACACACGTCCATGCCCTCAGTTACTCAAATGGTTTACTTTTACAGAATCAAGATCAATATGGGACCAGAGTCATCAACAAAGGCTGGACACCAGTGGAAACATGCCCTGGAAGGAGTAAGAAATGCCCTAGAAATCCTGAGGGAAAACATCTTCCAAGTTAGAATTTTGTACCTAGCCTGATGTCCAGCCAGTTGCTCGCATAGATCAAGGATATATCCAGGCATACAAATCTCAGAATTTTAACTTTCACATCTTCTCAGAGGGCTTCTGGAGAATGTGTCCCACCACATTTTGAGGACGTAAGCAATAAAGAGGAAGGCATAGGCTCTGTGAAATACATAGGGCTCCTACTTGGGAGAGGTGAGGAAAGTCCTCAACAGGATGGTGAAGGAAGGTTCAAGGACAGTGGCTTGTTGCACAGAGAAGGATCTCATATGCTTGGATGTGCTGAACTGGGACTCACCCTTATGTGCAAGATTTTGGGTCTGCCTTAATGAAGACAAAGAAGAATGAGAAGCTTCCCACTGTCCACTAAGAGAAAAGGAGAGGGAGAAATGCAGAGTAGGACCCAAAAGAGAGAGAGAGAAATTATCTACTCTAGGGAAAACACGAAGTTGTACCAGAAACGAAATGTAATCCTGCTCCATGGCTCAGCTGTGACTCCTGACACATTCATGGAACAATGAACAGACACAGAGATAACCAAACTTTTTGCCATGACGGTCCTGGGGTGCTGCTCTGTGAGTGTTTCCGGGGTGGAATATTAGAGATTAAAATCCTCATGCTCACAGTAGAATAACATCTAAAACAAAAATGTCCAAAACAGCAGTGTCTGCATTTAAAAAAACCCCAAACCCAGAAATATGATTGTAACAATACCAGAAAATATAAGTGATTACCTTTGTACTTTAACAATAGGGGTGGGTGCCTGTTTGACATGCAAAATATATGTGTATACACGTACGTACATGCACACAGACTCATACATAGATGCATATGTGTGTGTGTATATGAAGATAGACATACACATGCAACTTTGCTAAAAATAAATGAATGAACAAGCAAACACAAAGTGAAGCAAGTGGCCTGGGGCATCTGCCAGTAAAGGCCAAGGGGACTCTGACTGAAGCCAGCCTTTCTCTGTCTCCCTTGTCCTTGCGCTCAACACTTTTCCTATAGTCCCTTCCACATTTTCACCTCCCCGTTCGGTGGGCAGGAGTGCAGGGAGAGGGGGCAAGTATCAAGCCTCAAACTCATCTACCCTTTAATACCTAACTATCCTCCCAAAGTAGCAACTGTTCGTTCACATTTGCTGGAATAGAAATGATTGCAGATGCCAAACTATTCACAAAATCGTGGCACTTTACATTAGGGAAGCCCGTGGTTGAGGTCCGCAGCTGATGTCCCCTCCACTGCAGATCCCCGAGTACAACATAAAACACACCCAGTGGACATCACATTGTCCACCAGGCTCCCAGCTGGCTTCCTAATGAGTGGGTCCTGACTCTGTTTTCAGTGGGCCCCAGAGGCTGGACAACCACCCTCTGATGGCTAGAATGGCACCTGCATATTATAAATGCAGAACTCTGACCCCTTATCTGAAAGAAAACGGGGGTCCCCATGTGACTGTGCTTTGCCTCCCCGATCATGGAAATCCCTCAGGCTTATGATGAGCCATCTCAAAAGACCAGTTAGATAAAGTTCCTCAAATTAAGAATTATCCTGTGGGCTCCTGCCCTTTCCTTGGTTTTGGTTAATAGGAGGTTTCTACCAAACTAACATGGAGGATTCTGCCATCAGTGTTTCAATCCTGCCGGTGTATTTGTGCAGGCGGGTGAACTGAATACTTCGGAGACCTTCAATATTTTCAGTTTGTTGTTCTCATTGTTATTCCAGGAGCAAGATGCAAAGGAGAGGCCATGAGAAGGATGGGGTGTGGGCAGAGGAGAAAGGAGGGGGCAGAGAGACAGGAGAATGAGTGTTCAAGGGAGACTCAGGAACCTGGAGGGAGAAGACAGCAATCGGGAGACAAGGTATGGAAGTAACAAGGTAACAAAAAAGGGGGACACCTGGCGGGCTCAGTGGGTGGAGCATGTCACTCTTGATCTCGGCGTCATGAGTTTGAGCCCCATGTTGGGCATATAACTACTGGTAAAAGAAAGGAAGGAAGGAAGGAAGGAAGGAAGGAAGGAAGGAAGGAAGGAAGGGAGAGAAAAAAGAAACCAAAAAAGAAGACAAATAATTTCAACCTAAAGAAGTGACTGTAGCTTTCAGGTTTGTGAAATGCTGCTCTCTCTAGTAGAGAACCTAAAATTACTGAGGTCTATAGCCAACAGAGAGGCTGGCTTCCTGTGGATCTGTCTGCTTTGAGCACCATGTTTAGCTCTGTGCTGTAGTCAGTTCCCCAGCTCCTGGTTGCCACAGCAGAGCAGAAAGTCCTTCCTCTTCCTCTCTCATTGTCTCACACACTCATTCTTTTTCAGTACTGTCCTCTGCTACAGGTCATGTTCCCCACTGAGAAAATGTAGCCACACCACAGATGAACATCATGCTTAAAACATACTCTGGGGAAACATGCTGTATGCAGCTGCATGAGATCATATTTATCGGGGGTGAGGATAATGCCACTCTGACACGGAGGGCTGGGGAGCTCTCCAGACAACCTCAACATCATTGTCAACCTTTTTTTTTTTTCTTGCTGTCCTCATTTTTATTGCCAGGAGAGTATAAACATTCTAGCCTATCTCTAGAGAATCGCACAGTACACGCTCACATTTCCAGGATCGGTTTTCTTCAATTGACATTGTACGTGCTGGCTTTATCCCACATCCAGCTCCCTGTTGACCCATTAACCTCCTTGCTGGTTGGCTTGTTTTCCTTCCTTTCACTACAGATAGGCAGGGCTGGTATGTACCTTGCCCCCACCCACCCCTGCCATGTGCTAATAACTTCTTTGCATCCCTTACGAATCATGGTGGATTTCCCTCCTCCTACGGTGTAGATTGTCACGTGGATCCCCGTTTTTCCCTGTGTATTTGTGACTTCCTACATTGCACCTTATTTTTTTTTTATTAATTTTTCATTACTATAAGTACTAGCAGAAGCATTAAGAGACCCTCACTACTCTATTCTCTATTGAAACCACCTACAGGGTCAGATTTGCTCTGGATTTCATTCCAAGTGTGATTGAAGCCCTCATACCCTTCTATTGCTAATGGCAGATCTGTAAAGAAGTTGACCTGGTCTTTTGGTTTTTATTTTATCCTGAGGAGAAGTCTGTAGTCATTCCAGTGGTCATTCCTGTATGCAATACGCCCTTGTATGACTATAATGGGCCCAGGTGTAGTTTCCTGTGTGTTAATCCTGCTTAAGGTCCAGGAGCTTTTCCAACCTGTGAACGTATGTCTTTCACTCACTTTAGGCAGTTTTTAGTCAGTCTTTCTTCAACTACATTTTCTGCTACAGACTCTTTCTCCCGTCTTCTCCTTCCCTTTCCTCCTCTCCTTCACGGGATTCCAATTACGTGTATTTCAGACATTTTGGTGTTGTTCTCACTGGTCCCAGTGGCTCTGCTGACTTCTTCAGGTCTCTTTTCTTCAGATTGGATGATTGCTGTGGTGGATCAGAGGGTATCGAGGACACTGACGCTTTCCTCTGTCATCTTCATTCTGCTGCTAAGCCCTTCTGGGGATTAAAAAGAAAAAAATTCAGGTGTTATGGTTTCAGTTCTCTAATTTCCAGTTGTTGTCTCTTATTGTCTCTTTTGCTCTGCTGAGATCCCATCTTTTTATTCATTGTGATCATGCTTTTCTTTTTGTCTTTGGGCAGAGTTTTAAAATCCCTAAAACTCTTCATTGGCTTATTTCACATCTGATTCATCTTGGGATTGGTTTCTGTTGCCTTTCCTTCTGAGAATAATTATGTTTTTCTTCTGCATCAGTGAGGTAAATTTGGATTTTATCTTAGAACTTGTGATTGATACATTGTAGAAATCCTGATTTCTGTTAAGTTCTTCTGGAAATATAATTACTCTCTTTTAAGCAGGCAGATCATTGGCTGAAACTATAATTGTTTTTCCTTGAGGCGGTGGCAGGCCAAATTTCAGTTTAATTATTTTATGTTACTTGGGCTACTTGGTATTTACCCCATGCACATTACATAGATGGTCGCCCAGGGATTTGGGCAGTTTATACATAGAACATAGGACTCTTTTTCTGATTTTTTTCCTTTCTGACATTTTCTTCATTTCTTCATCAGCTATAATGTTCCCAAACCATGTCCATTTATATTAGTATTATTATTTGGTCTAGCAAGATTATGACTTTTCCTTTGGAGTCTTAGAAACTTCTTGGCACAGACCTGGGCCCACCTTTAGGCTAAACGTCCTAAAACAGAAAATTCACACTTTTCCTTTACCTTTTTCCAAGTGTCAACTCCTCTCTAACTTCAGCCTGCTTTTATTTATTATCTGGTGCTTCATGTTTGTTATCTTTTCTATTTTTTTCTAGGACTATATCGTTGCTATCATCAGAAGGTATTTTTTTTTTTTTTGATAGGAGCCAGTTGGCCATACCAGAATGAGGACTGTCCTCTGCATATCATGTTTTATTATCTATAAACAATATACAGTATGGCTTTGCTTATTTTGTTGTTGAATGATAGGATATTCCACACTTGCTTCTGCAACGTGCTCTTGTTTACTCATTATAGTTTCCACTTCACACTTGCCAGCACACACAACTCTGTTTCATTCAGTTTAATTACTATATGGTATTTTATTGTCCAGATAGACCAGAATTTATTTATACTGTCCTGTTGAGGGCTATTTGGATTCTTTTTTGTCATTGTTGTTTTTGCTAAAATGACATTCTTCTTCACACTGCCTTGAGCATATAGGCCAAAGTTATTTGGGGAAAAATACTGGAAGTGAACTTACAAAGTAAAAGGCATATACGTATTCAACTTTGTTAGATCACTGCAAATTGGCTCCAAAATGCTCAGACTGACTTATTCTCCTATCAATATTCTTTCTCCGCATTCTTTCAGGCATGCTACCGTACTTTTTTGAATTTTTGCCAAATTCATGGATGTTAAATAGTACATTATTATTTTATTTATTATTTATGCTACTTGCATCTTTTTTATGTGTCTTGGCTCTCTGGATTTCCTCTTTTGTTAGGTAACTGTTAATATCATTTGTTCAATTCTTTATTGGGTTGCTTGTCTATTTGATATAATTTGTATATAATATATAGCTATTTACATATTTTTCATACTAGTTCTTTTACACATGCATACCTCTGAAACATTTTTAAAGCCTGTTTGTGATTTAGTTTTTAATGTTTTTTGATCTTTGTCTTTTGATGAACAAAAGATTGAAAATTTAACATAGTGGGGGGGATGGGCAAAATGGGTGACAGTGATGGGGAGTGAGAGATGCAGACTTCCAAGTAGGGAATGAATAAGTCACAGGAATAAGAGGCATAGTGCAGCAAATACAGTCAATTACACTAACAGACACCGTAATGGTGCTGTATGATGACAACTGGAAGTTCCCCTGTGGTGAGCACAGCATAATGTACAGAGAAGTTGAATCACTATGTTGTGCACCTGAAATGAATATAACAATTGTGTGTCAACCATACTCGAATGAAAATACTAAGAAGAAGTATTCAACCAGTCTTTAAAATATCAGTCATACTGGGCACCTGGGTGGCTCAGTCTGTTAAGCGTCTGCCTTCAGCTCAGGTCATGGTCCCGGGGTCCTGGGATCGAGCCCCACATCAGGCTCCCTGCTCAGCGGGGAGTCTGCTTCTCCCACTGCCCCTCCTCCCTCTTGCACTCTCCAATCTCTCTCTCTCTCTCTCTCTCTCTCCCTCAAATAAATAGATAAAATCTTTTAAAAAATATTGGTCATACCTCAATAAAGCAGTATAAAAAGTTAAAAAAGTAAAATTCAACATAGTCATATTTACCAATATTTTCTTCATCGTTTGTGCTTTTTGTGTCTTTTTAAAGCAATCTTTCTCTGCTTGAAATCATAACGATATTTTTTTCTCCTTACACTGTAAAGGCTTTGTTATCATGTGCAGGACTTTATTCTTTATGGAATTGTTTTTCTCTACGTTGTGAGTTACCGTATATTTTTTTCTTATTTGGATAGTCAATTTCTAGCATTATTTTTGAATAATTCATCCTTATCGTATTTACTTGTAACGCTGCCTTTACCATATATCGGTATATTATATCTATGGTGCTTCCATTTGGGTTTCTTTTTTCCTATTGATTTATGTTCATACTTTTTTTTTTTACTTTAATGATAAAACAATATAAAGAAAGTCTATTTCCTTATGCTTTTCCTTCAAAATTGTCTTAGCGAATCCTGGCTCTCCGCTCAATATAAATTTTGGCTTGCCAAGTTCCACAAATTAGCTGATTGCATTTTGACTATAATTGCAATTAATCTGTAAATAAATTGGGGGTAAGAATTGATATATTCATTGTATTCAGTGTTCCCTTTCATTACATCTGTCTGTATCTCCATCTCCATCTTTGTCCTCCATCTGTCCCTGCGTCTGTATCCATATCCATGTGCATCCGCATTTGTTTCTACCTCTCTTTTATGTCTCTCTCTCTCTGTGTGTCTACTTCTAGAACTGTAACAATAGTTATAAAGATATACTACGTTTTCACAGGTTTTTATTTTTTTATTCAGAAACTATTTGCAGCTTATCTCATTGGATTTCTAAATATCTTTATAAAAATTTATTCTAGGGGCACCTGGATGGCTCAGTCACTTAAATATCTGATCCTTGATTTTGGCTCAGGTCGTGATCTCAGGATTGTGAGATCAAGCCCCGTGTCGGACTCTGCACTAGGCATGGAGCTTGCCTAAGATTCTCTGTCTCCCTCTCCTTCTGCTCCCCCTGCCCCACACTGTCTCTCAAAAAAGAAAAAAAAAATATTCTATAAGCCTTATGCTTCCTGTTGCTATTGTGAATAGAACCATATTTTAAAATTTTATTACATTTTAATTTTTGCTTGCTATACAGGAATACTGCTGATGTTTGCATGCCTATTTTATACCTGTTAAAGAAAAAACTATTCCACGATACTTGTAAATGCAAGGCAAGGCAGACTTTATTTAAAGGGGCACTATCATGATGGGTGTAGAAACCAGTATAAGGCAATCTGCGGTAGGCGAGAGAAACTGAACTTAACTCCAAGTGCAGTGTGGGCACGTGGGGATTTGTAGCCAAAGAGCCGAGGGTGGGGGTCGATGGATGGAAAACATAAGAGGAAACACCAGGGTGGGGGGGATTCTGGCTAAACTAACCTAGTAAGATCCTTATTGAAGACAGGCCAGGATGGTCAGACTTCCCCTGGGGGAGGGTGGAGGGTGAGGAATCCCATCAGATGAGGATGGTGATCAGCTACAGAAAGTGGGGGATGCTGCTTAAACTGACTTATCAAGATTCTTAGTACACCTGGATAGTGCAGAGAGCAACATGGATGTGAACCAAGTTGAAAAGTTCGGGCATCTGGGCGCCTGGGTGGCTCAGATGGTTAAGCGTCTGCCTTCGGCTCAGGTCATGATCCCGGGGTCCTGGGATCGAGTCCCGCATCGGACTCCCTGCTCCTTGGGAGCCTGCTTCTCCCTCTGCCTCTCTCTCTCTCTCTCTCTCTCTCTCTGTCTCTCATGAATAAATAAATAAAATCTTAAAAAAAAAAGAAAAGTTCGGGGATCTCATGAAGAGTTTGGTCAAGGAGAGAATCTGTTACATCCAGGTCTCCTGCTATTTTATTTTAAAGCAGTTTTTAATAAATTCCTTGTTGACTCTGTTGGAGATGACATGTTTGCAAATAAGGATATTGCTTGCAAATAAAGATAGTTTGATTGATTTCTCATTCTTATTCTTCTTATGTTCAAAAGAAATTTTTCTCATTGCCTTGGCCTGGATCTTCAATACAGTGTTGACCAGAAGTGTTGAGAATTTACATTTTTTTCTTGTTTTGCCTCTAAATAGAATGCATCTAATATTTTATTATTAGTTAGGGTATTTGTTCTAGGTTTCTGTGAACTTTATTTGCCATGCTAAGGAAATCTCTTTTATTTCCAGCTTGCTTGTTAAGTGCATTCTTAATTACAAATATACATTAAATTTCACCTATTTTTTTGCATCATTTGAAATGATCATAGATTTTTCTTCTCTAACCTGCAAATAGGGAATATTATTAAGATTTTAGATGTTGTAACACCTTTGTGTTCTTGAGACCCTACTTGATCATTATGTGCTTTTAATTCATTGCAGAAAATACTGTGTGGGTATTTTCATTTAGAGTTTCAGCCTATTTGAGACTGACCTGTAATTATGTTCTCCTGCACTATCTTTTTTTCAGTTCTTGTATTAAGCTCATAATAGCTGAATAATGAGTTGGGGTTTGTTCAGCTTTTTAAAATTCTCTTATTTTAGTTTGTATAAGAAGGGCATCAACTCTTTCCTAATTCCTTATATCTGTATAAGTGTTTGCGTGTGTATATATAGACTGTTCAATTTCTTTAATAATAAACTTTTGTTTTATTTTATTTTTTTTTTTTTTAAAGTAGGCTCTATACCCAGCATGGAGCCCGACGTGGGGCTGGAACTCATGACCCTGGGATCAAGACCTGAGCTGAGATCAAGAGACTGATGCTTAACTGACTGAGCCACCCAGGCGCCCCAGTAATAAGCTTATTTCCTGTCTGCTTTTTCTTGGGTTAACTGTATTAATTTCTATTCGCATACAAATTGACCACCACACTTGAAGTTTTTTTTTTGAATTTGTTAGCAGTAGGGTTTTTCAAACATTCTCATAGAAATTTATTCCCTGTTGTATCTCTACTTCTTTGTCCTTTATTCTGCCAGTAATGTATTCATTTTTTTGCTGTTCTCGGTCCTTCTACATCTCTGAGGTCTGGAGAGTTAGCCCTGTTTTCACATGAAGAACAGAGGCAGATACATGCTAACTCGTGCCGTCAAGGTCTCCAGCTGGTGACGACTGAAGTGAGGATTCAAATGCGCGTTGGTGTTTCTGGTCTAGTCTTCTCCAGCCTTCCAATACAGGAGCAGAGCTTTCTTACTGGTCCCACACTTTTGATAGGGATCCTTTCCTCTTTATTACTTTGTTTCTCTTTCACGATTTTCCTTCATTTTGGCTCGATTATCAACCACCCTTTTGAATGTTACACATTCTATGCTAGTTGCTCCCTACTCCATGCCTCCCTCACCTCATCAGGAACATCTTATCGGATGGGTCTGAAGTTGAATAAAGGACCCGGGTTCATTCAGGCACTTAGTGAATCTGAAATGTATTCCTTCCTTTCTCCAGCTCAGATGAACTCACCTCTGACCAAAGGAGACACTGTAAACAAGGGAACTATCCAAGGGGAGGCTGCTATCTTATGCATTCAAATGAAGACATTCAATCTCAGCTCTCCTAGGAATCTTTAGACCTTGATGAGATTCTATTTGCATTAATGGAAGCTATGAAATTCAAATGTTTGGGCCAGTATCCGGGGGTGTTGGAAGCGTAATGAGATGGATTAAGGAAAGAAACGATTAGTCTGATCAGGTAAATCTCTTAATGAGCTCTCCCAGACAGTGAAATTAGGGGAGAAAAATTAGTCTGGCTGGACAAATAGGAGTCCACAGGGATGGGGAGCAAAGATCTTGTACTTAACTCAAGGTTATAGGATCCATTAAGATTTCCTGTGTTAACCTTCTTTGCTCCTGAAATCATTACAATTTACTTTTGTTTATAAGTTCTCTCTACACACAAGTGAAGCTGTTCAGTTTGTTAAAAACAACAAGCATTTTTTGAGTGCCTACTCTGTGCCCGCCACCGTGTCATGTAATTTAACTACCATGATTTCCTACATCAAAACTTAGCTTAACTGTGAGGAGTACTTTGTTTTTAATTGCTTGTTTAATTGTCTATCCTCCCAGTTAGAGCTAAGTCCCCTGAGGCAGAAAACAAGGCCTTTCTCCCCATCACAGTGTTGCTAGTATAGGCTGAACTTTGATCTGTGTGGGGTTCTCAGGCCCTCAGAAATGGGAACGAATGGAGGACCCCAACGGTCTTCCAGCTCCTGGCCTCCTTTAAGGACCCATATTTTGGTCTCCATAACCTTAATCCCTGGATTATAAAGATTCACAAGGTCTTTATTTTGTGCCTTCAGGTATTCCAATGCCTAGAACAGTCTTTGACTCCATACTACTTGTTGAATGTATGGGTGAAGACTATCTTCCGCTCTCTGTTCTCTGATTTCTTTGAAGTTAGATTTTTAGTTTCCAGCACATGGCTGTCACATTGGAAATGCCACGTCTGGTGTGACAGAGGAGGAAACCAGGGATCAGGGATGCCAGAATGAGGCACCAGCTTCTTCCTCTAGATACCAGAACTGGAAGGGACTGGAAGTTTCTCACTTCCTCCAAATTTCCATCCAGCATTTTGGAGACCCAACTAGGAGAAGCCATGTTCCCAATTTGTCACTTTCTTTACTAATATCTGTATTCTGATTTGCACTAAAGTTTCCTTAACTCTTACTTAAAATCCTACACTAATTTCAAGGGTCTGCAATATTTTCTTTGAAGCTTATGTTCACTATCATATTCTCTTGTAAAGGAACCAATCACATACTGCCTAGGTGTGCTGGAGAGACTAATCTTCCTTCCTCCAGCTCCCATTCCACACTACCAGTCACATCAGTAGGAAGGCTGCTGTGTGGGGAGTGGTGGGAGGGTTTCTTTTTTTCCTTTCTTTTTTTTTAAGATTTTATTTATTTATTTGACAGAGAGAGACACAGCGAGAGAGGGAACACAAGCAGGGGGAGTGGCAGAGGGAGAAGCAGGCTCCCCGCCGAGCAGGGAGCCCGATGCGGGGCTGGATCCCAGGACCCCGGGATCATGACCTGAGCCGAAGGCAGACGCTTAATGGACTGAGCCACTCTGGTGCCCCAGATTTCTTTTTCTTATGTTACCTCCAGCTCAGGATATTACATCTCGAGTGTTGGTGGATATGGTCACTTACCACCAACAGTACAACGCATGCTCTCAAGGTACGCTAGCAACCTACAGAGCAATCTAATCATGACAGGCATTAAAGAGCATGTCACTTCCCTTAGACATTAGCGGAAGACTGGTATCTTTTATAGCCATTTGAAGGCGAATTTCAAATACTAAAAAAATAAAAAGACGTACTTCAAAATTTAATATTTCAGCCAAGTGTATATTTCTCATACATTTGGATAATGTAGACAGCCACAGAAACACGTTTTTTTTTCTAAATTTTGTAGGTGGCCATCACAGAAAATAGCCTCTGGGTACATATTTAGACGAACACTAGTGATGGAATAAAAGATAATACAGATTTCAATCTAACCCAACCACAGGAGAAGGGCTTCATATACATACAGATCACCCACCAGCTCTGACTTCCATCTGAAAGTCACCTCTGTGTGACTGGCATGGTTTCAAAAGCAAGCATGGAGGAAGGGAGATGGATGACTGTCTGGATTCTTACTCTTCCTTGGGCAAAGTCACAAAGACAATGGCGCAGCCCTTTCCCTCATGGTGACTTCAAGCTGGGGTGTTAGAACTCTGGGCAGGGGGTCCCTTCCCGAAAAATGCACCTGCTCACTGGGCTACCCATTCCTCACCCGATAATGAGGCAGGTGCCAGAGCATACAGAGTACGGGAGTGCTATGGGGTTTAATGTATTCCTCCCCCCTCCCAAATTCATGTGGCAAAGTCCCACCCCCAAGGCCTCAGAATGTGACTGTATTTGGAGATGGCATCTTAACAGAGACAAATAAGTTACAATGAGGTCATTAGGGGGGCCCTGATTGAATATGATTTATAAGAAGAGGAATTTGGACCGGATGTTGCTGAGAGAACATATAGGGAGAAGGCTGTCTATATAGCCAGGACGGAGGCCTGGAACAGGTCCTTTCCTCACAGTCTGGGAGGAAACCAACCCTGCTGATGCACTGATCTTGAACTTCCAGCCTCCAGAACTATGAGACAGTAAATGTCTGTGGTTCAAGCAGCCCGGTCTACAGTGCTTTGTTAGGGTAGCCACAGGGCCACAGGCCTGTTTGATGACACCCTTTCAGGATGCATTGTAGGAGGCTCCTACACACACGCTCCTCCTGGCCCATGCTCACCCACACTCAGGTGCATTGTCTTCACTGACAGAGTCATCCTACCTTGTCAGAGGTCTTGGTTATCTATCACTCTGCAACACGTCGGCCCAAACCTTAGCTGAAAACAGGTATTACCTCACAGAATTAGCTGCATGGTTCTGGCTGAGGGTCTTTCACAGAGAGGCCAACTGTTGGTTGGCATGGCAATCTCAGAAGTCTGATGGGGCTGCAGGACCTGGCCCCAAGTTCACCCATGTGGCTGCAGGCAGGATTTGAGGCCCCCCGCATGTGGGTGTCTCCATAGGCTGCTCACAGCCTGGCTTCCCGAGAGCGAATGGTGACAGAGACAGAGAGAGAGAACATGTGAGCAAGTCGGGGCAGAAAAGAGAGCACCCAAGATGGGAGCTGCTGGTCTCTTATAATTAACATACAATCATGTTTGCATACTCTCTTTGTGGGAGGGGACCACTGGGGCTTGGCAGGAGGCCAGTTGGCATCCACCTCAGGCATAGCAGGTTCTCCCGGGAGTAGCTCTCTTATACACAGAATGGAACATTTTGTATGGACCCTACAAACTCCAAGTTGATTCTGCCTCGCCTTCCAGTAAAACATCATCAACTACCTCCTTTGTCATCTCCCTTCCTGTTTTCCATCCTTTCCTTTTGAGGCCCACTTCAAGCTTATGGGTTCCCTTGGAACCATTATATGTTTGTGGTAGGTGACTAAGGAATATTCCTTCCCTTGGATCAAATCTCACCCCCAAATGAGTTATAGTGTACTCTGCCTGCTCTGTTGCATAGGTGAGCCTGTCAATTCCCCTCTGCCAGTCTCAGCCAACAGGCATTGGGCACTTTGCGTAAGGTTCTGTACCAAGGGCTTGCCATGCTGGTCCCTCACAGCTGGGGTCCTGACACACAGCTAGGTCACTTCAGCCCACAGGGAAGATGCTGTTTTCAGTGCTAGGGGAGCTCAGAGGAAGGAGCCTGAACTTGACAGGCAAACACTAGGGCACGCCCACAGCTTGATCGACTTCCATTGACATGAAAGTTCTTTTGACCCAAAGCTTCTTTTTCTCCATCTATTAGGAAATACTAGGTCCTGTTTGATTAAAACTCTTCAATATTTACTGCTTTATGTTTCACATTGGTAGTAGGGGGTGATGTTAGTGTCAGGGAGATTACCTTCTGTTTTACCCCTGCACATGGAATTTGGCAGATGCGTTTGAGAATTGGGGTCATCTAACTGCTTCAGAAAGTTCATGCCACCTGTCTCGAGGAGACTGTAAGAACCTTTGGAAACAGACTTTCAGTGGTGCTGGCAGGTGGATTTTTTACTTTTTATTTGTAGAGGGCCTTAATAGAGTCCATCATATGCAAGGCCTGTGGCTGCCTAGCCCCTCCTCTGGGTCATAAAGCAGCCCTGTGTCATGATTATCATTCTGACAGCAAGATGGACATTTTTCAATGATGTGCTCCTGCATTCAATCAAATTTGAGAAACACATTAAAATCAGTCATCTGAGTGGGACTGTTTTCTCCTGTTTGTGGCTAATTAGTTAAGATGAATGTATAGATGGAGCTGCCTCCCTCCTTGCCATCATTAGCTGCTACAGTATTATGAAAAGGGCAATTATTGTCAGTTTTTTTTTCTTTTGAAAACAAGGGTTTTTCTCTGATGCACGGGAGATTTAAGTGAATAGGAGGACAGAAGGAATCTGCCAAGGGATGGAGGTCAATTGAGGTTTCTCCTGCCCCAAGGACATACAGGGCAACCCCAAGTGGGTTATGCTTTAGTATGAGGGCAAATTATCTTGGGATAACATTGGAGTTCAACTTGGTTAAAGCTGCTTTCAAGAGAACCAAGGAATATGGAATCCAGGAAAGAGAAATGCACTCAAGAAATTGGCTTCAGCTTGCGGGCTGAGTGGCTTTGAGCATGATCTGCTAACCTGAGTTTCTCAGAAAAGGAAATTATTTCTATCTGTTGGGAGCACCAAGTGAGCCAGTGTTTAAATAATAGCTTGGAATCCTGCAAAATACCATGTGGATTATGACTTGCAATAAGACAGACGTGTGTTGACCATGTTCACTACCTTCCTGAATCTTTTTGAAGATTCCTTTGCAACTCTAAAGATGGTTAAAATTACACATTAGAAAAGTAAAAAAAAAAATAAATGCTCAAAGCAATATTTCCAATGAGACAGCTTCCCATTCTCCATCTGTTTTATTCACCAGGCTTTGGGGTTCACTATTGAGAACATTACCGTCTCATGAAAAACAATGTCATTCAGATGACTGATTATCTTCAGTGTCTCAAATTTGGGCTCTAGAATTTTAGTCTGTCTCATGTCCAGAACCATTTTTTTTTTTTGTCTTCTTTTTCTCAGCTGGCAGAGGATTTTTCAGAACCAAGTATTTGGGGGACCATGGCATGACATCAACTGTCCTGTCTACCTCTTAGCAGTTCTGAACCAGAAGCCGTAAAGATCAAATGGAAAAATTCCTCAATGCTTGTAGAGGAACAAAGTCAATATGGTGATGGGCGGGGGCTAATAACTCAAATCTTCCAATGCCACTGAAGTCTTATTTTCATTACATTTGGTCCTCACCACCAGGAAAATGTAGGGACATCTGCTGGAGGCAAAGAAAGCAGCCCCCCTGGGATAGATCCCTCTTTCTTCCTAGCCTGCACCTTTCCTCTGGAGCAGGGACTTATGGATACTATGTCATTATGGAAGGAGCAGGCGGCACACCAGTAGAGGAGGGTCTGTGCGAATTCACGGGGTACAAGAGACGACACATCGATTTGAGTGAACCTCCTCTGGAGACCAGAGAAAGAAAACTGCTCTAGGGTTTAGGAGACCTCTATTCAAGTGAATAGTGAGACCTGAGCAACTATGAAACTCTGAGAGTAATTTCCTCATCTAGAAAATGAGAGTAATCGCGGGTTAGTTTGCAAGGCGGGTGTGCAATATATCTCACATGTATGAGACAGTCAGTAAATGGTTGTTATTTTCAGAGCATTGGATTAAAGCATCTCTGAAGTAAGTTTTACTTCCGTTTATTCTTCCTGCCTAGATTGGCTCACAGTAATGCTCGTATTGGTGGTACTTTATCCTCTTTTACATTTGAAGATATATTTCATTTTCTATTTGGTTTTCTAAAACTTCCCAGCAGACAATATATTTTCTGAACACTGGTACCCACTTCCAGTGGGCACACTGGTGTTTGCTCCTGGGATTCAGGTCAGGTGTGATTACATGTCAAGCCTAACAGTATATGTCGGTTTATTATTGTTATTTTAATTTAGAGGCTACTCACCTGTTGAAAATCTTTTAAAGTCAGCATTAGGCACAAAAGCACATTTGTACTGAGGATAACACTGAGCAAGGACAGAAAATGTGCTAACCAAGGGGACATAATGCACTTCGACTGCATGGTCTGAAAGCAAAAGTCTTTCTGAGTAACAAGGGATGAGCCGCATGTAACCCTCCAGTTGTCTTGTATCTGTACTGTGGGGATAATCGCTCAACATATCAGAGCCAGCTTGGATTCCCTGAATGCCCACTATTCCCGGGGAGGTCCAGGAATCGGTGCACATTGAAGTGGCTGCTCCTCACCAGCCCGGGAATGGCGTGTTGTTACTTCCCCATTATGCTTTTATAGAAACTGAGACTCAGAGAGGAGCAAAAATACTGAATTTTATCAGAACCAATTCTATGATGTTTTGACATATAATCTTTCTTTCTCTTTTCATTTTTAGATTGTGAAATACTTTCACTTATAGGCAAGTGCAAGAGTAGAATAAAGAACACCTATATATCTTTTATATGGATCCACTATTGTTAATATTTGTTCTATTTATTTTCTAGGTACCATCTCTATCTATGTATCCACATATCTGTGTAGCTATGCGTGCATCATCTATGTATGTATATATGTATGTTTGAATCTATGCATCTATCCATTTAATTTTTTTTTCCTGAGCCATCTGAATCTAAATCACATATGTCATATCATTCATCCTTGAAGACTTCAGAAGATATTTCCTAAAAACAAGGACATTTGTTTTTGTTTTGTTTTTTGTTTGTTTTCTTTGTTTGTTTTTGTTTTTGACAGAGACAATGCGAGTACGCAGAGAGGAGGAAGGGCAGAGGGAAAGGGAGAGAGAATCCCAAGCAGGCTCCATGCCCAGCTCAGAGCCTGATGTGGGGCTGGATCCCAGGACTCTGAGATCAAGACCTGAGCTGAAATCAAGAGTCAGATGCATAACTGACTGAGCCACCCAGACACCCCACAAGGACCTTTTCTAACGTAACTATACTCCGGTTATCAAATTCAGGAAATTTAACATTGACACAATACTATCACCAAAGCTACAGCCTGTAGGCCAGTTTCCTAGTTGTTTTGAATTTTTTTTTAAAGATTTTATTTATTTATTTGACAGATAAAGAGAGAGAGAGCAAGCAGGGGGAGCAACAGAGGGAGAGGGAGAAGCAGGCTCTCCACTGAGCAGGGAGCACGATGCAGGACTTGATCCCAGGACCCTGGGATCATGACCTGAGCCAAAGGCAGACGCTTAACCGACTGAGCCATCCAGGTGCCCCAGAAAATTAGTTTATGGCAATTGAATTTCAGGTCCAGCATCCAATCCAGTGCACATGTTGCAGTGAGTTGTCAGGTGTCTTTTAGACTTCTGTAACCTCAGCCTTTGTCTTTTATGTCACTGACCTTGTTGAAGCACAGACCAGTTATTTCTAGAACATCCTCTCAGCGTGGGTTTGCCTGATGTTTCAGATAATGCATGTTTGGGCAGGACTGCTTCGTGAGTGATGCTGTGTCCTTCTCAACATCGTATCAGGAGGCCCATGAAGTGGGTTTATCCCAAATTTGGTGATCTTACCTTTGATCTTATTTCTCCACTCTACAGTTACTATTTTTAAAAATGAATGCCTAACTTGTTAAAAATATTTTGAGGCCATGTAAATATCCCAGTCCTCTGAACTTTCACCCACTAATTCTATTTCGGTTTTGATTTGGGATATTTGCCTAAATCAATTATTACCATGATGATTAAAATATGGTGATTTTCTTATACATTGCTTGATAATCTCTTGTCAGGACTTGGTGACTGTTTATAGCAGCTTCATGAATTAAGAGTCAGTAAGTCCATTTTTGACACATAACCTGATAGTCTCGACTCTTCGCGGTGAAGCCAGGCTTAAAATTTAGGACTTCTCACCAAAACAAGCTGTATCCTTTCCTCTATAGAGCTTATTTGTAATAGTTACGGCAGTGACACTTCATTTTAATCTTTGGCTTTAGCCTTATTTATCCAGTAAGTGCTCACCAGGTGGACCGCCGCAGAGCTTAGCTTTGCCTCTTGCAATGTGCTCCCACTTACCATTCCTACCTTTTGACTATATGCTCCCTGAGGGCAGGTCTGTATTTTACTCACTGCTGTGAGCCCAGAGCCCACCACCAATACAGGCATGCAATAAGTATTTGTTGCACAAATTAAGTAGGTCAACACTGGCTTGAAGTCAACCTTCTTTCTTTGAATGTAGCCTCGTAGAAAAAAATTTACAAGCTAAAGTGCCACAAATGTGTAACAGATTAAGTTTGAGTTCTGGAAGAGTCCTGTTCCAAAATGGGACTAGGGTTTTTGGCCAAATCCCAGGCTAGACATGAGCTCTCTACCACTGCTGTGTGCCCCAGAGGCATTGCCTGGCTGCTTTGCAGGGCTTCTTGTGGGGTCAGTTTATGGGGAACTTGTCTTCTGCTTGTTGAAAGAAGAAGGACTTGTGTTTGTTTGTTTATTTGTCTATTTGTTGTTATGTGGCAGCAACGTAGCCATCTGAGAGTGGAGGTAATGGAGATCTTTGCTGTTGGGAGACTGTACTGTATCAAGAGGGACCCAAATGGAAAGGAAATCAGACAGGAGGAGATGGTTGTTCTGAAGCATGGAGTCTCAGTCACTGAAGACTTGCTGAAATGGGACTCAGGCCCCTCACATGGTGTTGGATGTGGGTGGATCTCAGTGTTCTGTGGGGCTGAGAGCTGGAGGCCCCAGTGAGGATGCATCACGCCAGAGACAGGTGTGAGAGGCCAAGGTTTTGAGAGCAGTCCTGGCTTTCCGCTGGAAATGGGACGTTGTCAGAGGCTGGAAATTCCACTGGCCTTGGGATTGGCACAGATGAACGAATCACTTCCCTTTCTTCTGGGGGGGGGGGGAGAAAGTGTGAGGATGGACTATTAGGGATACCATTTGTGTCTATTTTGACCTTGAGTTTCTAAGACCGAGTAGAGGAAAATGATTTTTATATCCTACCCCCACTTCCTTAGTTTGTGGTTTGTTTCCCAAAGTGTTTTCCTTGGAACACCAAATCCCTGGGACATTAACTAGCATATAAACCAGCCATCAGCCTCCACGATGCGAGGCTTCTCTTGCACGGGGCTCCATATCACCTCTGGTCACTGCTCCTTCTCACTGTGACCTCCTTATTTGCTTCCATCCCCTTTGGGGCCAGAGTTAACTTTGCGGCAACCTACAGGCCAGAGTGCCTGGACTCTGACTCTCTCTTGCCGGGAGACTGTTTCCCCTCGTGTGACCATCAGAAGGGGGATAATTGCAGTGAGCCAAACCCTATAGCCTTCGCAGCAGATTGATGAGGTGGGTGTGGGTTCACTGGAGAGTGGTTAAGTGTCTGACTGGCTCAGGTCATGATCTCAGGGCCATGAGATCCAGGCCCACATCAGGCTCTGTGCTCATCGGTGAGTCTGCTTGAGATTCTCTCCCTCCCCCTCTGCCCCTTCCACTCCCGTTCACACTGTCTAAGGAGAGCAAGACAGAGAATGGCTCCAAAGAGCCAGACTCCCTCTTTCTTCTCCAAGCAAAAGTTAGAAAAGTCTGGGTTATGATTTGATTGAGAAGTTAAAATTTAATTTAGTGAAAGAATAGCTTGAAAACCCTATGGACACATTCTATAATTTCCCTCTAGCAACTCTGTTTAAGTTTGTTTTTGAAACAATTTTCCAACGGTGTGTGACAGAGCTGGTGATTGAACACAGCACTTACCGAACACTTCTCCTGTATCAGATATTGCAAAGCCCAGTCAGCAAAGCTGATACCACTGCTTAAGAACTGGATGATTAGGGGCGCCTGGGTGGTTCAGTCTGTTGGGCGTCTGCCTTCAGCTCAAGTCATGATCCCACGTTCTGGGACTGAGTCCCGAGTTGGGCTCTCTGCTCACTGGGGAGTCTACTTCTCCCTCTGCCCCTCCCCCTGCTCATGCTCTCTCTCTCTCTCTCTGTCAAATAAATAAATTATATTTTTTAAAAAAAATGAGTTGGACGATTAACTGACTGAGGCACCCAGAGGACCGGGGATTAGAGTTCCACCCTAAGGCTGGAAGGCTTCAAACCCTGTGCTCATTCACACCACCTTGTTTCCAGCCGTACCACCCCTGGGGTTTGTCCACATAGGGCCCTATGCTAGAACACAGTGCTGGGGGGTGGCAGAGATATGTGCAGCTGCAGCACCTGCATGCTTTAGATGAAGCTCTGTGCACTACAAGGAGAAAAGCTTTACGTATGAGTGTGACCTAAGAGAATGAGCAGGTAGCGGTTTCCTGCCCCCAGATGATGCGATTGTTGGTTCTGGGGTTAGGCTGGCCCCGGCTGGAATCCAAGTTTCCAGTACCCATTAGGCTTTCTCTGACCCTCAATTCCCTTATCTACAATAAAAGAGGTAATAATCCTTCCTTCATATGGTTGCTGAAAAAATTGAAACAAACATCCTTATATAGAGTCCCCAATTCATTCTAAGAGGCGTCTCTGTCTTCCCTTTGACCACTAGGAACCTCAAAGCCCATTTGGTGGCTCACCTATACCAACTGTGCAGGCCTAAGTGGTCTTTATTTCTGCAATCCATTATTTCCCTCTGCTCTAGTCTTCCTCTGGCACTTTCTCAGGCCCTGAGATTTTACCTGATAATTGCTATTTTCTTATGTGGTGTGACGGTTAATTTCATGTGTCAACTCGACGGGCCTGAGGGATGCCGACACAGCTGGTAAAACACTTCTGGGTGTGTCTGTGAGAATGTTTGTAGAGGAGATCAGCATTCGATTCAGAAGACCGAGTCAAGAGTTCTGCCCTCGCCCATGTGGGCTGCATCGGCTGATCCCTCAGATCTTGTCCCGAATGGAAAAGAGGGTGAAGGACAAAAGCATGCCCTCTCTCTTCCTGACCTGGGACATCCACCTTCTCCTCCCCTTGGACACAGGAGCCCCTGGTTCTTGGGTTTTTGGACTTGGAGTAAATGATACCAACACTTCTCTGATTCTCCCACTTGCCGGTGGCAGACTGGGAGTGCCCGGTCTCCATAACCATGTGAGACAATTCTTATAATAAATCTCTCTGTCTCTTCCTCTCTGTCTCTGTCTCTTCCTGTGTGTGTGTGTGTGTGTGTGTGTGTGTGTGTGTGTGTGTGTCCTCTTATTTCTGTTTCTCTGGAGAACCCTGCTGACACACATGAATTTCTGCTAGAAGCTTATTTAAAAAACAAGGAAATAAATAAGGAAACAGTTCATGCAATGTTGCTTTTGATGCTCTGGGGGCTCGGGATTATTTTCTCTGTGCAACTCAGAAAGCTGAGTGGCATTTGAGACACGCTTCTTGATACGCAGGGTCAAAGATTCACTGGGACCCCACCTGGACGAGAGGAGGCACCAAGCTTGTTGGGGACACATTAATTTCACATAGGACTTGATGTATCTGACAGCCCCATGCATACAGTGGAAGGGCCAATCTGTGACTGTTGTGTTTTCTAACACTTTCAAAGTTGCTGGCTAGATATCATCATCATCATCATCATCGTCGTCGTCGTCGTCGTCATCATTTTCTCCCCAATTAATAAACATGTCGTGGTTCCAACATGAACTTTATTGCCTTGCTTAAATGTCACACTGTTTCCCTATCCGCAAGCCCTTCCTCTTGTTTTAAAGAGTTATTTATCAAAACAAGCTTTTCCGTTATTCATGGGTGATTCCATGTCAGTTTTCTGACGCCTCCGGAGGGGTGAGTCTACCACTGCTGTGCAGATCCCCAGAGAAGCAGGCTGGGAAGCCGAGCAGAGGTGTGTCCCCGCATATCTTTGCTCGGTGTTGCGGAAGGAGCATGGGCTGGAAATGCATGAACTTGGATTTTAGTTGACTTCTGCTATCCGCTCACTGAGTTCTCTACAACAAGCCGCTTCTCCAGTTTGTGAAGCAGGGGAACAGACAAGCAGTCTTTATGTTTCTTCCAGAGCTAACCAACATCCCTTGGGTCCTTTTTGGTAGATGTGGTAGGCATGGCCCTGGAGAAGCAGCATTATTCCTGGGGGTGATACTCTTTGCTCTGGTGGCATCCCGTGTCCCCTTCCTGCATTGGACACTTGGTCCGTCCGCGTACCACAGATGTCCCCACACCACAGCCCACTCCAGCCCACCTGGAGACACCTCATGCTCAGCATGTTTCCTGACCTTCTGTCAGGCACGCTTCATTTATTGCTCACCTGCTGGAAACTACCATTTCCTCTCAGACAGTAGTTAGTACCCTGATCAGAGGAATACGTTTCTTGCCATCTCTCCAGGGTGATCTACACGTGGAGTGGGAAGATGGCTGGAAAGAACAAATTTAACCCCGCCCTACACTCTGTGAATCTGAAATGAACGTCTTTAAGGTGTGACATAGACAGAGGAGGGTCTGTTTCTAAGAGACTGCAGACAGAGCTGTGACAGCCCTCACTTGCAGGGGTGGGGCCACTCCATGCTTCAGCTGGAAGCCTGGAGGGACAGGGACCCAGTCTGTTCACCGAGGCGCCACCCACATCCTCTGCCCTGCTGTCCTTCATGGTAGACGCTCAACGAGAGCATCTAAAATTAAATAGTACATCTAGCTTGGGAATTCCACGAGTTTCAGCTGATTCAGGGATTAGAGATCCATTAGAAAATATTTAGATAAAAAGGCAGTGGGCAGTGAAGTAAGGCGGGTGGCCTGAAAGCACTTGGAAGGCTTTATCAATGGACGCTAATGAATTGTGAGTTCTTTCTTACTTTGGTTTCTCTCCTCTCTTTTTGTGTGCAAGTGCTTGTGAATCATTTTCAGTGGGTGGGTGTAGACTGCAGAGAAGTTATTCTTTTTCCTTAGTACTGTTATTTTACTGCTTACCAGTTAGAGCCACTGCCAATTTTCTCTTCTTTCAGAGTGTCTGCTTCCTAAAGGCAGACTTGCACCTGACCCGTATTAGCAGCTCCCAGATCCTCTCAGACTACTCTGATTCTAAAACTGTAGGACTTACGGCCTCTGGTTTATTTTTGGTGAGGTCTCACTGAGGCTGCAGGCCGTATTTTTCTCTATGGTCTTGTAAGAAGCTGCCCCTGGCCCCCTTTTTATTTATCTTACCCCTTTCACTCCCATTCTGTCACAAAAGAATACACTATAATTTAATCCAATTCAAACTCGATGTGATTCAACTTCCTTCATTTCAACAATTTCTATGGCGCTTCTGTGTCAGACACTACGCTAGGCACTGGGAATACAAACGTGATGGCGTATTACCCTTGCATTCAATTCACCAAGTGGAGAGCAATCTAATGGGCATCACATTCAGTCCCATTCCAGGGCAGTTCTCACTAAGAACTGGGGAACACCAGACCTCGAGAACTAGGCAGGGGTGCAGCATCCAAAGTGCTGAGCAAGGAAGAGGGTGGGTAGAAGGTAGTCGTTGAAGGAACTGCTTTTGGAAAACTTGGGAAAAGAAGGAGCAAAACCAAAGGCCGGGCTAAGTAGGATGCATGAGGAAAAGAAAAGGAAAAAAAAAAAAAAAGGAAGAAGAGAAGAATGGTCTCAGAGAAGAAGTCAGGGGCTGCTCCAGAATCTCTCCATGGTGCCCAGGAAGCTCTGCGGAGAACCCAGAGAACAGAACAGGGTGACCTGGCCGCACAATTGCCTCTTGGGCAGAGTAGCAGCAGTGCTTTGGGTTTAGTCTGGGTAGGGTTGGCAACTGAACCCAGGAATATTCTTGCGATTAGGACCTAAGATAATAGTACCGAGGAGTAACTAAGAACAAGGCTGATAGGAATGAGAGATGCACGTAGTGGACGATTGAAGCCAAAGACAGATTTTCAAGTTTCTGTGGGTGAAGTAGGCAATCCTGAGTTCAGAGTTGAGATTGTAGTTCTGCTGAAAGTTCTGGCTAGGAATAGAGGAGCACAGCATTCCAGAAGACAAGTGTCCTATTCGTTGAATAGGGCAGCCCACGGTGTAGACTTGCCTCTTTCCCATCCCCTGGGACCTTATACTGCACTTTTTTTTTTTTAACATTTTTATTTATTTATTTGACAGACAGAGACATAGCGAGAGAGGGAACACAAGCAGGGGGAGTGGGAGAGGGAGAAGCAGGCTTCCTGCTGAGCAGGGAGCCCGATGTGGGGCTCGATCCCAGGACCCTGGGACCATGACCTGAGCCGAAGGCAGACGCTTAACGACTGAGCCACCCAGGTGCCCTATACTGCACTTTTAAAGATAGAAATACTCATGGATATTAGGGAAAAACTTTATCTTTTGGGGGGATTACTTTAATGAAGAGCCAGACAGACTGCCAGGAGTTAGCTTCAAGATCTTATTTTATGTCTCAGAGAGCCAGGCCCTGCAGAAATGGAAACCTGTGTGCTCACTAGATTCACAGGTAGTCTGGCAAAGGCTGGACAGGACTTGTCAGTGGTGGCCAAAAGATGGGGACAAGACATCCACCAACAATTGGCTGGAGCCAGGGTATTTGCGGGTCCCCAGGCCTGGGGTGGAGGGGATCAAGAGTGAAGGGCCCCCCCTTCCCAGCTCTGCCTGTGGCAGCCTGATGCAGGCCATGCACAACTGAATTAGAGGCAAGAAGGTCTCCCTTTTATTAACTGTGAACATTTTGTTCATTATTCATCATTACTTCATATTTAATGAGACTCCAATGTGTGCCCAGCACATTAGTAGCTCCACTAGGGACCATGAAGGCGAATCCCCCAAATCGAATTACTCATAATAAAAACGGGAGGTTGAATAGATAATCTCACAGTAATGCACATTCTCTTAGCTGCATATTATCTATTTGCCTCTACTTTGGCTCCTGCTTTCATTCAGGAACATTTGTGGTGCGTCTGCCATGTTTGGGACCTGAGGGATATGTGTTAAGCAGGACGTGTGATGGTGAACGAGACAGGCTAGGTAGTTACATAATCAAAGTGTTTGAGAATTAGGATGGAATCTTAGAAAACTTGGGAGTAAGGAGGGTGGAATGTGTGCCACAAAGTTTCACAGCTGGAAGCAAGCCCTGCCTCTGGTCATCCGGCCAGACACAAGGCGCAGAAGAATGCAAAGGACATTTCTCTGTAGTGGTTATTCTGCCTCTGTGACTCTCCACACCACATAAACTGCTGAAGGATAAACACACAAGGTTAGATGCTCTAGAAAGGAGCCTCTTGCAGGAGGGCTGTCTGAATGTCTGCTTCTCTTTTAAATGGAAAGCCTTCCCCAAATATGTCATCTGGCTTTATTGCTTGGCTTTGAGAGACCCTCTGATACTTATATCTGTAATGGTTTGAAAAGACATTGTTTACAAATAAGCAGATCTGCAGAAAATGTTACCACCTTCCGGGGACTATGAAGGTCTTGTTGTGGAGGTGGAGGGGAACAGCTAGCTCATATTCTCTGAAAGCAGGACCCTGTGCTCACAGTCAGTGCAGAGGTGGGGGAGGCAACGTGCACTCGGGGTCACGGTGGTGATTCAGCAGATGGGAAATATTAATTTTTTTCCCCTAGGGTTAATGTCGTCTGTAACCCATTCAAGGGCTTTGACTATATTTCAAATGAAAAATGCTTTTTCCCATCTCATTTCAAATTACAGTTGGAAGAGTTCCTTTGGCAATACATTTTAGAAATATATATAAGAAATAACAGAGTAGTAATAGAGTTTCAATTCAGGAAACACTTGTCAGCTATATGGTTTTGGACAATAGGGTATTTTCTTACCTGTAAAATGGGGACACTCATACCTACCTCATATGGGGTTATTGTGGGTTTATCTGAACAGTGAAGTGTTGGAACATAATCTTACGGTTCGGCAAACGGGGCCTGTCATCGTGCTATTTATGTAAATATCTGGTTAAGTTTAGCAATTCAGAAAGGCAGACTGTCATACAAAATAACATATAAAGGTTTTTGGATTCATAAGCTGTGTGTAAGTTGGTTGTATTTGTAGCTCTATGATAAAGGCAACGAAATGTTTTTATTGTAATTTCCTTCCATGAGTAAGTTTGAACTCTGCAGATTACATCCTATTGAAGGTTCCCTGGTGACATGAATTGTCATTCATCAGCCACTGTACTGGGCAGTAGGGTATCACTCAGCCCTCCTGCTGGGATGAGACGCTCAGGGAGAAAGGAGCTTTGAGACTGAGTGGTAAAAGGTGGCAACTATCCCAACCAAAGGCATCTCTATCATTTGATTGTTGAGTACACTTGAGATGCACACACTGAACATCTCCCCCGTCCCCACCGCCATACCAATGGACAGGGCACCATGGTTAGAATTCCCTGCGGCTGGTCCCAACCGACATGTCCAGGTAAGGATCAGAGCCCATGGGCAATACATAAACCCTTCAGCCCTGGAATTTTTGGAGGGCTCCCCAAATATAATTTCTTTGGTTGCTCTTCAACCTTCCTTTGTCCCTTTCTTTGCCTACATTGCCAGACCTCCTTCACGTGATTCAGGCTGGCACAGCTGACCTTCCTACCGAGCATTGCAAACCCCTGTCTTCTGTTTTCCTCTTGTTCCCAGCACACCTCTCCCAGATGCTTGCCTGAGTGGAAACCAGATCACTTTCGGGCACACCTTTCCCTGATGGTCCTTTTGAGATGTCTAGCCGTTTGCATACACCCCATGTACCCCTTGTGTACAGTGGAAATCATGGTGGCTTCCTTGTTTCTCCTTTGCAAACTCCAGGATGCACCTCTGCTTATGCAAAGACATCTTCTTCCCGTTTCACAGATTCTGGCATCCTTTTCTCATCCCTGCCACCAAACACCCTTAAGATCACTCCCTTGCATTTATTAGGAGTCTGGAAATTTCCTCAATCTTCTTGCCACATGCTGTTACTGTCTGCAGGCACTCACATTCTTCACCTTCTCAAATGGAATTTTATCTCCATTTTACATCTTTCAGGATCATGGTTATCTGCCACTAGTTCATAATCCAGAGTGACTCCACTTGAACAAATTTGATCTCAAAGAGTTTTCAAGCAACACTGTGACCTTGTGGAGCTGCTGCCCGCCTGCTGTCCACTCCAGGCAGCCGTCCTGGTCCATGGGCCATGGTTACAAGTCTCCTCAAAGGTTCCTCCTGTGCCTCTGTCTGTCTCTGCTCCTGCCCACATTGACGTCTATCATTTTACAGATCGATGTTATTATGAATTCTGTCTGAGCACAAAATGTTTAAGGGCTCCCTTTTCTACCTCCCAGAGCTACTGTTCCAGACTTCTGGCACTTTCCTTCCTTGCCCTTCTCAACCTCTTTCCCTTTTGCATTCAGCCAAAGAGGTCCTGGCAGAGTCTTGAAAACCCTTTCAAGCTCTTGCTCCAAAATCATGCACAAACCGAATGATCAGAAGCTGGTGGGATAAAAAGAAAAATGTGTGTCTTCCCAGGCAGAGTGGCCATCCGCTGGCACGCTGAGCTCCTTCTCATCCCGGGCAGGTCCACTGCTTTCTGTGCACCTTCAGTTAAGTAAATGCCCAGTCTGATCTCTTTCATTTAAACATTCGAGTCACAGACCCAATATGGTCCTACTTTCCTTCCCTCCCCATGTTGGTCGAAGCCTGTAGGGCCTGGTGCAGGGAGAGGCTGTGGCGCATCTGAGGTCCTCACGACAGCAGAGGTCTTCCCTGCGCACTGCATTCACCCCTGCCAGTGATCGCGGAGCCTCTGGCTCCCCTCCCTGGAAAGCAGCTGTTCTGGTGGGCGTGTGGACATCTCAGCCTGCTGTTAAGGATGCAAACTGTTACCTGAGCCAAACCGCAAGGTCCTGTGCGGTCTCTCCTCTCCCTTCAGCCTGCAGTGAGCCCCGCCCCCTGCAGAGAGTGCCCTGCAGACAGCTCCGCCCCCCCCACCCCCCCACCCCCCCCCCCCCCGCGGGGCGCGTGGCGGATTTGGTGCAGTGCTGCTCTTCCCTTAAACTTGCCTTTGCTTTCAGGCTTAGATACTTGCTTCCTTCTAGATTTTATGCCGTGGACCTCCCAAGAGGAAAACTATGAAATCAATCATTTCAGGGGTCTCCTAAAAACATTCGTGGTCCCAACCAATCCAGTCTTCTCCGCCTTGACCTTCCTGCCATGAAGATGCCTGGCGGGCAGTTACTTCGCCCTCCGGCGGCCTGTTCGGGGCACAATTCCTGTTCAACCCTGGGATCCAGTCTCTAATCTGTTGGGTTTTGTGGTCAGCAGTCATGCAGCTGATGTGAGAGCAGCTGAACCCTGTCCCTCTCTGGTACTTAACCAGCAGGGCTGAGGGATGAAGAGGACCCTCCTTCCCTGCCTGTCTGGAGCCCGCCCTGAGCACAGGGCCTTTCTCTTGAGGGGCCTCTCTTTTTTCTCCCGTTTAATCAGAGCTTCTCTTTTCGGCCAGAACTGCTTCTTTCCTGATCCTAATGACAAAATCTAGTTTCAACCCAATCCAAGCCTCTGGTTGATTTCCCAAGGCAACAGGCCATTACAGATCCCTTCTGCTGTTGGGATTGGTGATTCACCTCACCCTGTAAGGGAAGCAGTTTCTGGCATTATCCCGGCCCGCGGGTGTTGTTTTTTATCTGCTCCCCGATCACATTTATCCTTCCTTCAGGGCTGAGCTCACTGTGTGAGTTCCAAAACCCCAAGACAGGTCTAGGTTTATCATTTATTTATTAAAACAAACAAACAAACAAACAAACAACAAACCATGCCATCCCACTGAGCCCTGGTCGGTCAGTGCAACTTTGGGTTCTGTGCACAAACCCCAAGGACCAGGGTAGTTGTGGGTCCCACATCCCCCCCTGTAGCCACGAAGATGTTTGCAGCATGACTTAGGTATTGAGTCCTCACCTCTGGAGGCAGCATCCTGAGCAAACAGCACTGAGGATTTGAAGGCTCTCGCCTTCAGGAGCTGCGCCCTGCAGACCTTCTGGAAAGGAGCCACCTTTGCTGTGAAAACCCCAGCCCTCACTCCTGGCTGAAAACACTTTAAAGGGAGCAAAAATAGTTCCCAGGCCAGTGGCTCAAAGCTTGATGTCTGTTTTGAGGCAAGCTTTCATCTAATTTCTGTCTCACCTCACAGGCTCGGGGCAACGCCTGCGACAAGAGTGCTTGTCTGGGGTTGACTCAAGTTTATACCTTTAAAACAGCCAGGGGCCTATTAAAAGCACAAATGGGGACCTGTGGTCATGGGTCCCAGCAGCCTGCTGGGACCCCAAGAGGAAAGTCAAATCCCTCAATCCCCCACAGAACACGTGGGCCACAACAGAAGACTTAAACTCTGTGCGTGTAATGTCAACCCCTCATCTAGCTGGTTATGGGGACATGTCTGCTTGTCAGCTTCCAGTCCAAACCCCGTGCTGAAGGGACCAATAAGCCACACTCCTCTTCCTCCCTGGAAACGGAGAGATGACGCTGACACCGGAAGGGGTGATAACATGAGCTGGGGTGGTGGCACTGGGCCGAACAGAGCGTGGGTTGGGTTCTGGGGAATCCATAACCATCAGTCTTGAATCCCCCAGAGCTTCAGCCCAGTGCTTACCTGCTGGTCCCACCAGCCGGGCCCAGCAGTGTGGGTGGGTCCCACAACCTACGTAAACCTGCAGGAGGGGGTGACAGGGACATGAGTATCCACAGGTGTCCTGAGGTTTTCACATCGTGAAAACAGGACTTTTAAAGCTTTTTATTCTTTTAAGAATTAAACAGCTTAATCATTTGAGAAGCTCGTGAGTATATAACTTATGTCATGATGGGAGCTGACCATAGTTTGACTTCTATTTTGAAACAGAAACTGGGGGATAGTGTGTCCAGTGGGGTGTGCATGTCTACCATGTGTCAGGCATGGGCTAATTTCCATGATCATTCTGAATCTTGACAGTGAGATAGCAGAGATATCACAATTCCCATTTTACAGATGAGAACACTCAAGTCAGACTTCAAGAGATTCATCCAAGATCCCCCAGCTAATAATGGGAAGTCAGGCTTGTCCAAGAGAGGTGCCTGTGATCTGTGATTTATGCCTGGGAGGTGCAGCAAGATAGAGGAATGGGTAAAAAGATGGGGGTTTAGGTTCATTCAGAGTTCATAATGTGGTACAGCTTGTTCAGAAAACCCGAACACCTCACAGCACATGAGCAATGTCTGGGGAGAGGCTGGTGGCATGCTGCTCAGAGAAAGTGAGTAACCACGGGGTGCAGGATGGCTTCCAAGTCACTCCACCCATGTCTGTGTCAGTTTGGGCTGCTGGAATAAGAATACCACAGGCTAGTGGCTTCAACAACACCATCTACTTCTCACAGTTCTGGGGACTGGAAGTCCAAGATGAAGGCGCTGACAGATCTGAGTTTGTGGATGACACCTTCTAATTGCATGTGTACCTGGTGGACGGAGACACCGGATGGAAGCTCTCTGTGTCTCCTCTTGCAGGGCCACTCACCCCATTTATGAGGTCTCCAGGCTCATGACCTGATCACTTCCCCAAAGCACCTCCTCCTAACAGCATCACATGGGGAGTTAGGATTTCAACGTAGAATTTTGGGAGGGCACAAACATCCAGACCTTAGCAGCCAGGGAATGGAGCGCTGGAATCGAATACTGTCAGTGACCTTAGTGCTGGGACTTGATGAAGAAGGTGGGCGAGCAGGTTTGTGGAGGTAACACTGACCCAGGGGCTGAGCTACCCCCTGACCAAGCCCAGCCCTGGGTGCTTGGCCGATCTGCGGCAAAGGTCAAGTGGGTAGGACACAGACCTACGCCACGGGGATCTGCATGTCCGTATCTCATTTCCCACCGCTCCTTCCATTTTCCTCTGTGAAGGAAACAGTCCCAGATTATGCCTAAGCCAGGCTGCACAACCTCGACTAGGACACCATTGAGGTCCCTAACCTTGCTCCCAGCCACTTGGACCAATTCTGTTATACACAGCCCATGGTAAATAGAATCTTACAGATTCTCTAATTCTGCCTGTCTTCGTCAGAGCAAAGATAGGAAAATGATCTTTTGTATGCACATTGGGCCAGCGGACATTGTATTTTTTCTGTGTAACACAAGTGCAAGTCTTCTGTGAGGACCTACGATTGGCTGTGCTATCCCTCGTGGGTCTGAGCCTTCCATCAGCCCTCAGTGTAAGCAGTCCTGGAGGCCCACCATCACATCATCTTCAGGCTTCCCAGGACCTGTGCACGGAGGGCCGGGGTGGAATTCCTGAGCCTGTGCCCGCAGTTGTAACCCCTGACCTTCTGACCGGTTGATCCCCAAGATGAGCAAAGACCTCTGATGATTCCAGGAATCTTTCCTCAAGTCTGCTTGAAAGAGTTTGCAGGCTCCCTACTCAGAGCTGTTGGGCAAAAATCCTATTTGCCTCCTTCATTCTAGGTCCCTCTGACCCAAGGATGGCCCCCGAATTATCTACACCCCATGCAGAAATCTCAAATACTTCAGGGCCACACAGCTAATATCAATTTATGAAGTTGGCCCCGTAGAAGAAGGTCATAATTGCTTAGAGGCTTATATCCACACCAAACATAACGTTTGCCTGATTACAATGCCTTATAGAACACTGAAGGGAGCTAATAAGAGGTCAGGAAAAGCCTGCTTTCAGTTGCATACATTCTAGAAAGCTCCCGTTTACTGGCTTTGGACCAACTAAAAACTTTGATCCCAAAACAAGAGCCATTATATCATAGATCCAGCACTCAAAATATCTCTCTATGAGCCTGCTTCTCCAAGAACATCGGCGCGGGCTCTGGTTCTATGGGGAAACCGGTGGTTTGAGGCAGGTGAATGTTCTGGGCTGCTTAGGCTGGCTCAGATCCTGAGGTGGAGTCCTTATATCAGCAGGTTAAAGCAAGTGGAGCTCAGACCACATCCAGTATGGGGCAATGCTCACCAATCAGAAGGAGCTATGTTTCCACTTCCAGTGTTGGCCCTATGGAAATCTGCACCAACAGGGCCACCTCCCCAGTGAGAGCATCTTTGCCACTGGAGGATAATTTGATCAACGATAAGTGTCTCAGACCATTGAGGCTGCTCTAACAAGAGACCACAGACTGGTCAGTTTAAACAACAGAACCTGCGGTTCTGAAGGCTCGGCGGCAGTCCAACATCAAGATGCTGGCCAACCAGCCCCGGTGAGAGCACTCTTCCCAGTTTGCAGACTGCAGTCTTCTTGCTGTGTTCTTACATGTTGGTGGGGGGGGGGGGAGGGAGGGAGAGGAAGGGGAAGGGAGAGAGAGGGAGGGAGAGGTCTTTCTCATCTCACTGGGACACTAACCCTACTGGGGGGCCCCATCCTCGTGATCTCATGTAAACCTAATCAGCTCCAAAAGGACCCCCTCCTGGTATCATCCTCTCAGGGGTTACTGCTTCAACCTATGTGTTTGGAGGGCACCCAAACATGTGGTCTTAATAGTAAGAAAGGACAGGGAAGTGCTTTTCAGCTCAGTATCAGGATGAACTCTCAAAGGATGATTTAACCTAGTCACTGAATTCATTTAATAGATAGTAAGTGAACGCAGGATGCCAAGTACGGTGTTCAGCCCCGGGGATACAGTGCAGGACAAGCTCACATTCTAAGAGCGACACAGATGAGAAACAACCACATTTACATCTTCTGTTTGTTTTCTGTGGTGACAAATGTGTGAGGGAGGAGGACAGAGAGCTCTGAGGATTGGTGACAGAGACTCCTGACCCGCCTGGAAGGTCAGGACAGGGTTCCCTGGCCAAGCCGTGCCTGAGCAGATCTCTGAAGAGTCCTGGGGAGAAGAATGTCTTAGGTGGAATGAGTATTCCTGCAAAGCAGGAAGGTTTGGTTCTCATTCTAAGAACTGAAAAATAAAACAAAACAAAACAAACAAGTTACTTGAAAAAAAAAATGGACTGAGCTGCCCTGCTCACTGTGATGGTGAGCAGCCCCTCCTTGGAAATTCTGACATTCGCTGAAGTGTTGTCTGTAGGACTTTATACACAGGGTCTGTAGAGTACATTCCAGTTTTAAGTCTCATGTATTCCTCGATCCAAATAAGTGAGATATTATGTTTCTCTATGTCTTTCCCTTGCATATCACCCCTTGTTGAGAAAGAAATGGCTTCTACCCCACAGGCTTTGAGACCACATAGCCAAAGTAATAGAAATAATCTTGATTCTGCTGGGATGTGAGCAGTGGCAACTTTTGAGGATCCGGGAGGGTTCACGGGGGAGACAACACTTGGCGGGGGCCCTGAGAGCAGCATGGCGGGCCGAGAAGGAATAAGGTTGTGTTGGAAGAGGAGCATCATGGGTGATGGTGTACGGGTCCCAGAGAGCACAGGTGCCCAGGGGATCGGGTGTGGTTGCGCCGTGGAGGATCTGGGACAACCATACTCTTTGTGCCTGAGTGAACCTGACGATTTATTTCATGTCTTTGACAGTCAAGAGGGGCATTTCTGGTAGGAGCATTAAGTATGCTGTATGAAGTAAAGCATTCAGTGTGGTGCCTGCTGGTGCTCAAGGCGTGAATGACATGCTCCAGAGCTTCGAGAGATCTCTTCAGGACAGCATCCCAAGGGCGACAAGGCAGGGATGCTGAAAAAGAGCTTCACTTATGGTGTAACTATAATCTTGTGGATTATGGACACAGTTCTTTTTAGACAGATGTCTCTAGAGGTTGTGCTCAAGACCAATTTCAGAGGATTCCCTTGTAGGCAGAGGGACAGTTAGGGGGCCGTCTCCACGGTCCGGGTGAAGGCTGGGAACAGAGCAGCTGAGAAATAACAGGGTTCAGAGAAGCAGAGCAGGATGTGAGAGATGCTTCTGAGCTGGGATCAGCAGGGCTCTTGTTTCACATATTATATTTCTTTTCTTAGATCCTAGTAGGATGCTAGATTCTTTGCAAAAAGCACCATTCTGTTTACAAATCCTCAGCTTCTGTATTATCTGAAACTCTGAGTACATGTGTGCCCTTCTCAGGTAATGTAATGATCTCATTCTGAGGCCAGCCAGGAAGACCTGCCAAATCTCGTCTGACACAACATAATAGACCTGCTTTTCCCGCAGTATCTCTCTTGCCTACAAATGCCCACATAACTAACACGGCCACGTTATGATACCTATCGGCATTCTTACAAGGAAAAAATAGACCCGCTCGTTGATTGAATGATAAATACTAAGGAAAAGTGACACAGCCTTGCTTAAAATTTTGTCGAAGCACTTGTACAATGAGGTGGACAAGGCCAAGGCCCTGGCTCCTGTCACAGGCTCAAAGCTGGGTTGTGCAGATGGAAGGTGCCAACCTGCGTGTGTGCTCAGCCAGCCAGGCAGAGCTGATGTTGGCAGTGGCCGATCACAGACAGGACCCGGAGGCAATCAGACTACAGAGATATGCAGATTTAACTGGAAGTGGAAGAAGAGGAGGAAGGAGATGTGGTATGGTGAAATGAGTAATCATAGGTAGAGCATAAATACAAGCAGAAGTAGTCAGATAAAAAATGTCAGATGGTGGATACTACCTCCCGGGCTCACACGGCCCCATGTTAATGCCCTTGCTATGTCACTGGTCAAATTCTGTTTTCTGTCACAGCTTTATTGAGATATAATTTATGTACCAAAAAACTCACCCTCCTGAAGTGTAAAAATCAGTGGTTTTTGGCATATCCACAGAGTTGTGTAACCATCACTGCCTGCAAGAAACCAGCACCCTATCCTCTGGCAGCCCCTAACCTACTCTAGGTCTTTACAGATTCGCCTCTTCGGGACATTTCTTATAATGGAATTTTACAGTATGTTATCTTCTGCGTCTGGCTGTAGTTAGAATAAAGGTTTTATAGATTTATCCACATGGTGGCATGAATTAGTACTTCATGCTTTATGGATAAATAATAATGCATTGTATGAATATAACATATTGTGTTTACCCATTCATAAGGTGATAGACATTGAGGTTGTTTATACTTTTTGGTGAATAATGCTGCTTTGAATATTCATGCACAAATATTTTCGTGGATGTTTTTAATTCTCTGGGTGTAATCCAAGGAGTAGAATTTCTGGGTCTCATGGTAACTCCATGTTTAACATTTTGAGGAGCTGCCCAACTCTTTTCCAAAGTGATGCATCATATTTCAACCCCACCAACAATGTAGAGGGAGTCTACTTTCTCTGTATCCTCACCAACAATTGTAACCATCCGTCATCTTATTTTAGCCATCTTGGTGCGCGTGACGTGGTATCTCATTGTATCCTGATTTTGATGTGCATTTTCCTAATCACTAATGATGTCAAGCTTTTTTAAAAATGTTTTTTTAATTTGTCACTTATGTATGTATCTCCTTTAGAGATAGATGTATTCGAATCTCTTGTCCATTTAGAAATAAGGTAATTTGTATTTTGATTGTTGAGCTTTAAGTTCTTTAGGATCTTCTGGACAGTAGACCCTTATCAGATAAATGCTTTTCAAATCTTTCTCCCATTCTGTGGGTTTTCTTTTTGCTTTCTTGATAATGTCCTTTGAAGTGCAAAATTTTTAATTTTGATGAAGTCCAATCTTCTACTTGTTAAAATGGCTCATGCTTTTGATGCCATCTCTACAAAAATCATTGTCATAAAGATTTACTTGTATGTTTTCTTCTAGGACTTTTATGGTTTCAGTTTTTACATTTAGGTCTTTGATTCAACTGAGTTAGTTTTTGTGTGCAGTGTGAGATCAGGGTCTAACTCTGTTGTTTTTTTGTTTTTTGTTTTTTGCCTGTGTGATCCAATTTTCACATCATATGTTGAAAAAACCCATTCTTTCCTCATTGATTTGTCTTCCCAATCTTGTTGAAAAAAATCAATTGACCGTAAATATAAGGGCTTTATCTGGCTTCTCTATTCTATTCCTTTGACCTGTATGTCTATCCTGATGCCAATATCACACTGTGTTGATGACTGTAGCTTGATAGTAGTTTTTGAAGTTCGGAAGTGAGAGTTCTCCAAGGCTGTTGTTCTTTTTCAAGACTGTTTTGGCCATTCTGGATCCCTTGCATTTCCATATGAATATCAGCACTAGCTCCACAAAGAGGAAATCAAAGATTCTGATAGGGACTGCACTGAATCCATAGATCACTTTAGTTAGTCCTTTTAATTTCAACAATATTTAGCCTTACAGTCTGTGAATATGGGATTATTCCCATTTACTTAGATCTCCTTTAATTTTTTTCGACAATATTTTATAATTTTCAGTGTATAGTTTTGTACTTAAAATATTTATTTTTAATTGTATTCTTTCTGAGGCTGGTTAGAATTGTTTTCTTTTTCTTTTTCTTTTTTTAGAATTGTTTTCTTAATTCCCTTTGTAGATTATTACTCTATAGTGTATAGAAATAAAATTGTTTTATTGTATTGATCTTGCACCTGACAATCATGCTGAACACGTTTATTGGTTATACTAATTTTGTGTACATGTGCATGTGTATTCTTTAAGATTTTCTATGTTTAAGATTATGGCATCTGTAAATAGAGTTTTTTTTCTAGGCTGGATACCTTTTATTTCTTTATCTTGCCTAATTGTCCTGGCTAGTAAAACCTTGAATAGAAGTGCTGAAATCTTAGGGGATTACATTCAGTTTTTCATCAATAACTGCAATATTAGCTATAAGTTTTTAACAGATGACCTTTATCAGGTTGAGGGAATCCCTTCATATCCCTAGTTTGTTGAGAGTTTTTATCATGAAAGGATGTTGGAATTTGTTACAGTTTTTTTTTTTTTTTCTGTGATAGTTGACATAGTTATGGGGTTTTGGTCTTTTTTATTTTATTTTATTTTATTTTATTTTATTTTATTTTATTTATTTTTAAAGATTTTATTTATTTATTTGACAGAGAGAGAGACAGCAAGAGAGGGAACACAAGCAGGAGGAGTGGGAGAGGGAGAAGCAGTCTTCCCACTGAGCAGGCAGCCCGATGCGGGGCTTGATCCCAGGACCCCAGGATCACGACCTGAGCTGAAGGCAGACGCTTAACGACTGAGCCACCCAGGCGCCCCTGGTCTTTTTTATTAGTTATTATGTTGGTTGATTTTTGGATGTTAAGCTGATCTTGGATATCTGGAATAAAACCCATTTAGTCATGTTGTAGAATCCTTTTGATATACTGCTGGATGCAGTTTGATAGTATTTTGTTGAGGATTTTTGTGTTTATATTCATAAAGGATATTGGTCTGCTCTTTTCTTGTGATGTCTTGGCCTGGTTGTGGTATCATTAATACTGGCCTCATAGTCGGAATTGAGGATTGTTTCTGTCTTTTCTGTTTTTTGGAAGAATTTGTAAAAGATTGATGTTAAGTCTTTACTGGTAGAATTTACCAGTACAGTCATGTTATTCTGGACGCCTCTTTGTGGGTAGTTTTTCTGATTTCTAATTCAATCACTTTACTTATTATAGATCCCTTCAAATTTTCCTTTTCCTTTTGAGTCTGTTTCAGTAGTTTCTGTCTTTTAAGGAATTGTCTATTTCATCTAGATTGCCAATTTGTTGGCATACAATTGTTCATAGTATTCTCTCATAGTCCTTTTTATTTGTGTATGGTCAGTAGTGGTCTCTCCTCTTTCATTCATGTCCTTAGTAATATAAGCCTCCTTTTTTTGCTCAGTCTCATGGAAAGTTTGTCAATTTTGTTGATCTTTTCAAAGAACAAATTTTTGGTCTCAAAAATTTTTTTCTATTGGTTTTTTATTGTCTGTTTCATTTATTTCTATTCTAACTTTTATTGTTTTTTTCCTTCCTCTTGCTTTGAATTTAACTAGTGTTTTCTTTTTCAGTTTGCTTAAGTTGGACGGCTAGATTACTGATTTGAGGTCTTTCTTCTTTTTTAATGTAAGTGTTTACAGCCATAAATTTCCCTTGAAGCACAGCTTCAGTTGCTTCCCATAAATTTTGGTATGCTGTATTTTTGTTTTCAAAGTATTTTCTAATTTTCCTTGTGATTTCTTCTTTGACTCATTGATTTTCACATTTTAAAATTTGTCATATTGTCTTATGTTATTGATTCATAATTTCATTACAGCTGTGGTCAGAAAATGCACATTTTATGATCTCAATCATTTGAAATTTATTAAGGCTTGCTTTTACATCCTAACTTATTGTCTATCCTGGATATATTCTAGGCATACTTGAGTGAGAGGAAGATGTGCTCTGATGTTGTTCAGTGGAGGATTCCATAGATTATCTGTTAGGGCTAATTGGTTGGTAGTATTGTTCAAATCTTCTGTTTCCTTGTTGGTCTTGTATTTAGCTGTTTTATATATTACTGAAAGTGGTATACTGGGATCTCCAATCACTGTTGAATTGTTTATTTCTCCCTTCTTTTCTGTTAGTCTTTGCTTCATGTTACTGTGAGGTTAGGTAGTTAGGTGCATATGTGTTTAAAAGTATCGTATCCAACTGATTATATTTAACTGATGGATTGACCTTGTTATCCTATGCAACCCATTAAGGCAGTCAGAAGCAAACATAACTCAAGTTTGGGGAGACTTGCTTCCCTACTCCAGCTAGCTCATCAACTGCTTTCAATTGCTCATCAGTAGATGTAACTACATCTTGTTATAGGAAAAACAGATGTGGAGAATGAGGAACTGAGTCTTGAAGGGTGAAAAGAGCTTAGCCAGAGCTTAACCCCTTAGTAAGGGAAATTTATGCATGAAAGTAGGACAGAACAAGATGTGTTCAGGCTGGTGCATTTCTATCAGAGTAGCCGGAAGGTAGAGTAGGAGGTGGGGGGTGTGAGTGTGTGAGGGTGAGAAAATGCCAGGACATGATCTTGAAGGACATAGGGTGTCAACTGGAGATGTCAGATTTTATTCTGAAGGCTCTGGGTCTCCAGAGGAAGATTTTAAATAGGGGGGTGATTGCAGATTTACAGGTCAGTAAGTGCACCATTCTGGCAATGTGGAGAGTTCAAGGCTGGAAAAGAGCAGAAACAGTTAAAAGGCTGTTGGAGTAAACAAGGGATAAATGGTGAAAAATTGAACGAGGGCAGTTTAAGTAAGGCAAAGAAACGAGGTGCTCTGAGAGATGCAGAGAAGTGTATTTTACAAGATTTTGGTGGTTGTGGGTGAAGAAGAGTGCTGCATTTCCACCTTTCGTAAATGGATGCAATTCAATAAGGTGGAGCCTAGGGAAACAAGACCACCACCTTTCAAGGGAAGGTGATGAGACTGCAGAGCTAAGGGGCATCTAAATATAGATGCCCACTAAGCTGTTGCATAAGTTTGGGAGCTCAGGAGATAAATCTGGAGTGGGTATGTTTATTTAGTGTGTATTTTCTTTTTTCTTTCTTTTTTTTTAAGATTTATTTATTTTTATTTCGGGGAGAGAGAGAGAGAGAGAACACCAGTGGGGGATGGGCACAGGGAGAGGGAGAAAGAAATAATCTCAAGCAGACTCCCCACTGAGAGTGGAGCCCAATGTGGGGCTCAGTGTTAAAACCCTGAGATCGTGACCTGAGCTGAAACCAAGTCAGATGCTTTACCGACTGAGCCACCCAGGCACCCCTAGGGTGTATTTTCATATAAAATTTATCTATATGAAGCCAGAGAAGAAATGGGATCCTCTAGGGACAGCATCCAAACTAAGATGAGTGTCTACAAGATAGCTTTGGGAGAAAAACAGCATTTGAAACAGGGCAGAAGAAAGAACTGCAAGAAAGATCCTGAACAAGCACAATTAATAGAGCATTTTCTGTCTTCCCCTCTGGCCGTGCAGCACCGAACACACACAATACAAGGTTGTGCCAGCCATCAGTGTCCAGGGTGGGCTTACAGGGGCTTGCGAACATCCCACAGCAGTGACTGTGGTGTTTGGAATCTCTTACTTTCAACATATCTTCTGTGTTCTGGCTTCCAATTCTTTGGAGTGTACATCATGGCTGTTATTTACATACACATTTAGTGAGATAATATTGTTTTGGAATCAGTGCACCATGCCCTCAGCTTCCTAAAATTGGGACCATTGGCCACAATGGCCTAACACTGGAATCGGTATCTTTTCCTCCTTTGGGCCCTTTGAACTTGCCTCCCATTCCTACCCCTGTGAATAATAGCCTAGGCCCATCTTCTGTTCTGGAAATCTCCATCTGACTCTTACTGTGTTTGTAATGGAATAATAAATACTTAAGGTCTAAATGAACATATGAAAATATTTAGAACAGTAACTACATCAAAGCAAATAGTTCATAAATATTAAGTATTTTATCATTGTCTCTACTATTATTTAGTGGATGCTCACTTGCAGAGCCAAGAGATTGCATGGCATGTGATTATGGGCTCACTGCACACACTGCCTATTCTGCTAAAATGCCAGTAGCTCAGGTTCCCCTACAGAGTGCTCAATGAGCCGACAGACTCAACACAGGGGCAAGAATGCAAGGTCTGAGAAAACATGTGGTGAGGCCATACTGGAGAGTTACAGGGCTAAGACTTCCCAGAAAATGAAAAGGATAGTGACATCTAATCTTTCGTAAGGGACAAAATGCACTTTGGGCATTTTGCTCACCTGGGGTCAGTCCTGGCGCTTTAAGTGGGTGCTGTCTTCCCCAGGCTAAAGTACCACCTGCTAGAGACTGCATACCCTGCCCTCAGCAGAGAGGTGCTCACCTCTTTTGATGCTTTTTGGTTCATGTTCTGTCCAAGAGCACTGGTGGTATCTGCAGCATGCTGAGGTGAGGCATTTGGTCAGTGGGCATGGTTAGATGCACATGGTAGGACATAGCTGGGTTGGGGGGCAGCCGTGTGTTTTAGGAAAGAATTCCCTGGTCATGGGTGAGGGATTGTTTCTCTGAATTTCAGCCAACCTCTTCATCTCAAGTAATGTGAAAAAGAAGAACAAGTAGTTCAAACTGGCTTGATAGATTTTATATACTCAAATTGTTGCTTATTTGGGCAGAAGAACAACAGCCTGAGTGGATTTGGTAATTGAATCAAAGCAGCTTCTTAGGTTTCATTTTTGTAAATTCTGCTTTGTTTTTCTCCTTTGCAGCCCTAGGGCAGCGCTTGTTTGCCCAAAGGCAGTGTATTTCCCCCTGCGACTGATCTCTGGGGTTCAGGCTGGCTGATGGGGGTTGTTATCTCATTGAGACAATAGGAGGATTTCTCAGGGCAGCCAAGCTTCCCAGGGCCCTGGCCTCAGAGGCTGTGAGTGCTCAGAGATCCAGCCTCATTCTGTCCACCAGTGACAGCCCCCTGATGGGTGAAACTGTCTGAACAGCCCTCTGGTCAATTCTGCCCCATGCTCATCGAGGCAGAGAGAGAACTCAACCCAAGTTGAAAGTTGGTTAGCATGCAGTGTGAGGATACTCCCTGGAAAGAAATGACTGTCAGTGGAAACAGGTTTTTCAGAGAAAACCAGAAGACTATACAAGCATGTATGGTGTCATAAACTTGGGAATTTCTAAAAGTCTTGGGAGCTAACCTTTGTGAATGTCCAAGAACCGCGAGTCTTGGGTGAGTTAACATACCCCGAACCACCTAGTTTTCTTATTCAATTTGGTGAGTTTAGCAATTTTCAGCAAACCCCCCTTCCATTGTCATAAATCCTATGTTAGGAAACCCCCTAAGGCTTGTTGTAAAGAGCTGTGGGGCTGGGCTGGTCATGATCACCGTAGCTTCCTAGCGCCTGCTGCCGACTGGGCACTTCCTCGCCGGTCCTGACCTATGCCGTCCACATGAGTGTCCCTGTGTCCAGGGCACAGCATGCTGCCCAGAGGGCGGGGGCAGGTGCAGAGTTGCCAGAGGCCCAGGGGAGGTGCAGATGGGACGTTCTTTGTCCAGCCTAACCTGCTTCTTGTCCTGATCATTAATCTTCACGGATCCCCAACCAGGATGTTCATCAGACTCTCTCAGGATCCTGCCCAGATTTCACAGACGGAGTCCAGACCATTCCATCTTATGACTTCTCTTTGACAATGGCCTCAGGATGTGGTGGCCACGTCCAGATGTGTCCTGTCTCTCAGACAGATCCTCACGTTCAGTGTTCTCACACTGGCTTCTCAACTTTCTGCTGGCCTTGTTCTCAGGACCAACAAAATCCTCAAATTAAAGCCTTTCCGTCTTTGTCACTGCATCTCTCAACTGAGCAAAAATCCATTGGGGATGTAGTATAAATATCCATTGCCTTGGGTTTGCATGAGTAAATTATAGCACGACAAACGCACATCGCATAGTCGTTAGAATGCTAAACATAACAACTGGGTCACAATCTGGGAAAGGATAGCATGAAACAAAAGTATTACACAGAGTTCAGACTATGTGAAACCCAGATAGGTACGTGGATACTCTCACCAAGGCAAGCAGAAAAATAATTTGTGCCAGAGTGGTGGATTTCGAGGTGAACCTGTAAATTTTTTTAATGTTACGATGAGAAAAAGTTTGAGAAAATGTTGGTAGTGGCTAAAATAATTATGTTTCCTGTTACATGTTCTCAGTCAGTGTCGCGGGCCCAGTGTGGTGGCGGTCCAGGCCACGTGCGTGTGGATGTGGGGTCTGCACCCCTCTGCTGCAGTGAATGTTTCTTAAGATGGCTTTCCTCCAGAGCAAAGTGAAGACTGTTCGAAGCCCATAATGGGAAAGGCCTTTGGTGTCCCTCCCCCTTCCATTTGAGGTGAACCCAAGATGTGAAGATGGACCCAGGGAAGGGACAGTCTAATGAGGTCCTCACCCTTCCCACGCTGTGCCCTGAGCGAGCCTCTGGAATATTCAATACATAACTCCTGAAGAAACGTGCTTCCACTGGCTTCCTGGGCCTGACGGAACCTCTCTCTGTTCTTAAGTGATCCTTGCTGCTTCTCTCTCCTCAAGGTGCCCACAAAGAGAGCTGATAGCTCCTTACTTCTCCACCCGCCCACCTCGTTCTGCCCTCTCCCTGTAAGATAAAATTGAATTTTCTTCATTCAAACCAATACCTATGACTGTTTACGATATGCCAGACCATTATGCTTTTTGGTTTAAAATTCATTATGTTTTAAGGCTAACTGTTTTTTCTGGTTTCTTTTACTTTGATACCATTGTTCTGACTGAATATTATTCCCCTGGCTAGTCATTTCCGCAGGAAGTTCTCTCAGAAAATGAGCTGGCCTAATTGTTTCTGAGTCCTCGCAAGGCTAAGACGCCTTTCGTCCACACAGAGGCAGGATCTTTGGACAGATGGAAACATCTTTGCTGCCCCCCCCGAGCGTCCCCCTCGTGTTGTTGCCCCATGTCCCCTTGGTGGCCTGTCAGCATCCCTTCTGTAGGGATGGGCTACACTCCTTTGGGAGGGAATGGCTCACTCCTTCTACTTTGTAAGCAATAGAGTGACTCTGGACACTGGCGTGGACCTCATGGCCACCAAGGGTCTCACTTTCATTACCCTTTGGATCATTTGAAAATAAGCTCTTTCCAAGTCTTTCTTCAGCTCTTCTTCTTTTATGTTCTTTGCTATTCATTGTCCCTCTTCTGTTCTCTTTTGGACCTAAGGTTATGCACAAATCCTTCTCCTTCTACCTTTGGAGCATCACCATTGAGCCAGCCCAGCCTCCAGAATCAGAATCTGCATTTGAACAGCATCAGGGTCCCGGGGTGCACCCTGAGGGCTCCCCAGGGCTGCGTCTCCCTGGTCTGTGCCTGCATCTCACCTTCTTGCTTGTGTCCCTGGGACACTTGAGTTAAGTTGAATTATGTACATGTTCTGTCCCAGCCTCTGTTTACTGGTCTATAAAAAGCAGGTAAGAAGAACACCAATCCCATAGGCCCCCAAGGACTGTAATCGAGTTAATATTTGCAAAGCACTCATAACAATGCCTTATGCATAGGTACCAGATAAACATTTAGGAAATAAACGCAATGCTTTCAGGTTCTTGATGCGCTTTGCTGCGTTATGTGGGAGTATTCCTTTCGACCTTCCAGGTTACGGATTCACGACTCACCACGCTTTTGGTTCTGTTTTGCAGTTCCTTTATTACATTAAAAAAAAAAATCAGAAATAATATTTTGCAATATCTCCTTACAGAGGTGCTTTCAACTTTGGCTAAACATTAGAGTCTTGGGGGAGCCTTTTTTTTTTTTAAGATTTTATTTATTTACTTGAGAGAGAGAGGGAGTAGAGGGAGAGGGAGAAGCAGGCTCTCTGCTGAGCAAGGAGTGGGACCGGGACTCGATCCCAAGACCCTGGGATCATGACCTGAGCCGAAGACAGACGCCTAACCAAGTGAGCCACCCAGGTGCCCCTTGGGGGAGATTTTAACCCCCCCACTGCCCAGGCTGCAGCCAGTACCAGGTGAATCAGAAGGTAGGGGCACCCGGCCGACTGTTCTCAGAGCCTGGCCAGGTGATGGGGTATGGAGTTGGGCGGGCAGAAGCTCTGCCTCATGGGGAGGCCCCTCTGCTTCTCCTGCCTGCAGCACAGTCCCCATGCCCAGCTCTGTTCTCTTCAGTGTTCCATTCCCCTTCAGGTTAAGGAGCCCCGGCACCATCTGGGTTCTCTCCTTCCTTCTACATCTTTGCTCAGGCTACTTGGGCCTTTGGGGCAGACAGGGGTTCGAAGTGAGAGAAAGTTAATTTTTGGTTTGTTGGCTTTCTTCCTAGGCTGGAGAAAAAGGGACATGCTCTCATGGGCTCATAGTCTACAGTTTTTTGACTTTAGTTTTTGCTTTCTGATTGGGAAGGGCAGGGGCCACCACAGGTGTGATGAAGGGGAGAGCCGCCCCTTCCCAGGTGCAGTGGCAGTTGTGGATTAGGGGTTGTTGTTGGAGTCCTGTCTTCTGTCTGCTGTGGAAGAGTGGACAGCTCTTTGCTGGGATGTTCGGGGAGCCGGGAGCCTGGTCCTAGACCTGCTGAGAGAGCTTCCTTCAGGGCCTGCAGTCATCACTAGAACCTAGAGTTTCCAAAGTACTGGAGATCCCTTGAGGGGGAGCGGGGAGTGATTTGGGAGATAGAGGGAGGGGCTGTGTCTTCTAGAATGCACACAACATTATCAGTTTGGAAAACACCCTCGGGGCATTGCAGATACTGATAATGGGGAAATGAAATGCGTTGGTGGTGAGCGGCAAAACTTCTTCATGGGGGCACCTTACAAGAACAGTCTGGCTCTAGGGGCGCCTGGGTGGCTCAGTCGGTGTAGCGTCTGCCTTCGGCTCAGGTCATGATCCAGGAGTCCTGGGATCCTGTCCCACATCGGGCTCCCTGCTCAGCAGGGAGTCTGCTTGTCCTTCACTCATGCTCTCTCTCTCTCATATGAATAAATAATTTTTTTTTTTTAATAAAAAGAACAGGTTGGCCCTGCTTTGTTTCTCAGCTCCCTTTATGTTCTGTATTCTGAGGCTTGGACATCTGGGGCGTTGCTGACCCTGGAGTTATGGCTCCTCCTGGGGAAGCCAATTCTTAGAGAGGCAGGCCTTTCATATGCAAACCAACCAATCCAATGCCCACATGCCCCCCACCTCCTCTATGGGGCTCTCACACTATTCTGCTGCCCTGAACGCCCCAGGGCCAGAGACCAGACAACTGGGGACAGTCCCTGTGCCCCACACCCCATTGATGTTACTCAAAGTAGCCCATCCTAAGGCTGCTCATCCTGCCTCGCCTGTTCCTTCCTACAGGAACCATGGTAAAGGATCTTATCCACATTTTTCCCTCTCCCTCTGCCTCCTGATGGACCCTGGTGCTTCCCTGGAGTAGCCCCGATGTTGTGGCTTCTTCCTTCCTCTTGGGATCTGTGAAACAAAAACTATCTTTTTAATGGAAGTCATCTCTTGAACTGTTGGCCTCACCATCCCTCACTAATCATAAAACCTATAAGAAAACAGCACATGTGTCTGGCAGTGTATCAGCGAGAGGTTGGGCTCTCAGCCATCTCAGATTTAGAGATGTTCAAGGATACCTTCTCCACCCACACTCGCCTGTGAAAAAAGGTATGCCGCTTCTGTATTCCTACTCCTTCTCACTTGACAATGATGTACAGCCACTGTGCTAGGCCCTTAAGTACAATCCTTTAAATCTGTATTTCTTACTGAGCCAGATGATTTGTCTTTCTGACAATATTAGGCCTTGGAAATGTAATTTTTTAAATTAAAGAACTTTATAACATGGTTCTTCAGAAGAGCTCCATCCAGCCCCTATGAGGACATTTGTCTCTAGCTCTGTCCCCTCGGGGGGACATATTACATAATTCACTTAACAATGCGCCTATTAATTATGGGAGAATCTCACCACCATCTTCTTGCACTGCTGCTAATTGGATAGTTTGAGGAAAGTTTTTCTCTGTCAAAATCCTTGTCAGTTTTCAGAAATAATTTGCTTGGCATTAGCGCCAAATTAAGATGTTTTTCAAAAGACTTTCACAATTTAAGCCACACGCTATGAAGAATTGTAGGATCCATTGGAAGTCAGATGTGTAGAAATTCCATGCATATTAGTTAGGAGTGCAAAGGATCCTGGAGTAAAAAGTCCAAGCACCAGGCTGGCAGAATGGAGGGCTTAGAGATGTCCCCAACCTACAGTTTCTCTGACTTCACCTCCCATGTCTCTCTCCTGTACTGGTTCTGTTCTCCATCAGGGACACAGTGCGGATGTCAGGTCTGAATTCCGGGGCAGGTAGAAGGGTGTGCACTGAAGCTGTTGGTGGTCCTGATCAGTAGGTGGGCCATCTTTGTACCAACACCTGTGCCCAGGTTTTGAGCAGCCACCCAGAGCAGAGGAAGCAGGGGTCCTGGGAGAAAACCAGGGAACTGGAACTAGAGGAACGGGGGTAGAAGCTGATGGTAAACCCCATATATATCCATGATTTATCCCTAAAGGGATGCTAGCCTATTCAGTGTTGAATAATTTCTGATATAAATCAGTACTCTGTAATTCCATTTTTTGGAAAAGGAAGCATTTGTACAAATACGAAGCAATTCCTCCTACACATAATGTAGGTTGCTAAGGTGTGCTATTTTATGCTTTGAGTAGAATACCTCAAATGAAGGAGCAGAAGGGAATCTTTCAAAGGAAGAAAGAAAAGCAGATAAAGCATGAGTAGCCATAGGTGGCACCTGGCTGGTGCAGGTGGTAAAGCATGCAACTCTTGATCTTGGGGTCGTGAGTTCAAGGCCCACATTGGATGTAGAGTTTACTTAAGATAAAAATAATTAATAAATAAAAAGTATTAGTGGCGACAGGGGAATGATCATCAGCTCATTATTTTTCCTTATGAATTAACCTTTTCAAGAAAGAGGAGCCAAAAGGAAAAAAATAATCTCCACAATGGGAAGTCTATAAAGGCCGATAGAAGCCCACATTTTAATTAGATCAAATAAAAGAAAAAGTTGCTGTATATAAGGCAGTGAAATAAGAAAAAAAAAAAAAGGGAATACCAGGAAAGTAGAGCCTAAGTTGTGGAATAGTTTTAGAGTATTCTTCCTCTAGATGATGCCTCTGCACAATTTACAAACCTACTCATATAAAGGATATAAATGTCAGTATATCAAGCATGAAAAGAAGCATGACGTTTAAGTTATGAATTAATGAAAAGAGCACAGGTTCTTCATTTGATTTTTTTTTTCTTTAACATTTCTTACTCTGACCTGAGATTTCCCAATGGTAGGTACTCAGAGCTGTTTTGGTGATAGCACTTGGTATTTTTCCAAAGACAAAGGAGAGAAATCACTCAACTCTCCCATGTATTAAGTCCCATCTTCCCAGCCTCCAGATGACACCCAGTGGAGTTCTTATCATGTTGGTAACTCACAAAGAATGTGTTGTATACTTGGAGTACACGATGTTAGTTGTGTACTCCAAGTCAAACCAAAAGGGACTTACACAGTGTTAAGAATGCTCAGTCTGGAATAGCACTGTCCGTGCATCTTTCTGTGATGCTGGAAATGGTCTAGACCTGCCCTGTCCCCTCTGGTTTCCACTGGTCGTATGTGGCTATTGGATCCTTGAAATGTGGCAGGTGCAACTAAGAAACTGAATTTTAAATTCCATCTAATATTAATTAAAATTAAAATGTAAAGAGCTACATGTGACTAGTGGCTACCAACTGTGGCCGTGCAGGTCTGGAGCATTGGCAACATGAAGGGGAGAGGCATTTACTGTTTGGAAGTTTTCATAGCTTCTGTGTCATGTCAGAAAAAAAACAGACGTTGGCCCGGAAAAATTCTGCATCTCAGGTGCCTTTAATTGTTGTGCAGAAATGCTTTGTATCCTGTCTGTTTGCAATAATTATCAAGCACCAAGTGGGAGCTAGACATCGAAGATGGGGAACCTAGCTCCCCAGCTTCTCACTAGCTCAGCTAGCATGCCTTGCTGCCCTGGGAATTCCGGGTGTTAGCAGTCCTCTTTAATGTGGTTGTCCAGCAAGGGGTTGAAGCTTGGCTGTCATTTAACCTCCCATAGACCTTACCTTTCTGTTGTTCAGGCTCAGCATCTGCCAGTTTGACTAGTGCATGTGGGCACATGGTGTGTTGAACGCTATTGCTGGAGACAGATGGATCTGCCAAAGCAATTATACTGTGTTAAAGAAAAAAAGCTTCTAATGTTTAGCAATTCTGAAAATTATTTTATCTGAAGAAATGACATCTCATAAATGTGCCTTAGAAGACTGCAGGGTTGACCCTAATGAAGTGTTAGCAAGATAGAATTTGAGCCCTGGAAGGACCTCACCCAGTGAGTCCATTTCACAGATAGGGGAATGGGGCTCAGGGAAGCCAATGTGCCTCCAGCCATGGAATTAATTAGTGGCAGAGATGAGACTAGAATTCAGCTCTTCTGGTCCCAGTTTCCTTTCACTACAAAATGTGGCTTATCTACAGTTGTCTAGAATGCACATTCCGCTTTTGACAACATCTCCACATTAGAGACAAGCTACTCTATTAGCAGTTTTCTCCTAAATCTTCATGCCTCCTGAGCAGATAAAGCCCATTTCTGATGAAAGAATTTAACTTAAAGAATGCACTTTACTGCATTCAAATAAGCCCTTTAAACATCCTGCACGTCAAGCTTTTATTCTAGATTCCATTGTAAGGTGATAATGAGGAGCTGAAAACTAATTAGCTCATCAGACAAAACTGTCTGGTCTGCCATCTGCTGAGTCGGGAGAGTGATAGTCTCTGGTCGAACTGAGAAAACGGACTAAAAATATAAATTTTCCCCTGTTCTTTACCCCATTCTTGCCTTGTTGCATGATGGAGAAGGGGTTATGGAAGACCCTGGGCTAGTTTGCCCCACCAGCCAGGTGTGTGGTCACGTGTCTTTTATGGGATGTCAAATCCAATGTTTCCAAGTTTTGATGACAGCACTTGGTATTTTTCCAAAGACAAAGGAGAGAAATCACTCAACTCTCCCATGAATTAAGTCCCATCTTCCCAGCCTCCAGATGACACCCAGTGGAGTTCTTATCATGTTGGTAACTCACAAAGAATGTGTTGTATACTTGGAGTACACAATGTTGGTCGTGTATTACCACAAAGGTAGTTGTTCAAGGCTGTTCCCATTGCTGTGGGTCGCCTTCGAGTACATGCGGCCCATTACATAATATATTTGGGGAGAATGAAAATGGCGAGGGTCAATGTGTGGTTTTCACATTAACCAAGTTGCCAGAACCCCAAAGTCTCCATTGGCCGAGTGTCCCCCACTTGGATTTGGAATGAATTCTTGGGCTCTTTCCTGTAGATGACCTCTTTTATTGGGGATCCAAATGGCTCATGTCTCTGGGACTAGGCAACTTTCTTCATTCACTCAAGCATTTTTTTTTTTAAATTTTCTATTGTTATGTTCATCACCATACATTACATCATTAGTTTTTTAATTTTTTATTGTTATGTTAATCACCATACATTACATCATTACTTCTTTTTAAAAAATTTTTTATTGTTATGTTAATCACCATACATCATTAGTTTCTTTTTTATTTTTTATTGTTATGTTACTCACCATATATTACATCATTTGTTTTGGTGTAGTGTTCCATGATTCATTGTTTGTGCATAACACCCAGTGCTCCACGCAGAACGTGCCCTCTTTAATACCTATCACCAGGCTAACCCATCCCCCCAACCCCCTCCCCTCTAGAAACCTCAGTTTGTTTTTCAGAGTCCATCGACTCTCATGGTTCGTCTCCCCCTCCGACTTACTCCCCTTCATTCTTCCCCTCCTGCTACCTTCTTCTTCTTTTGTTTTTCTTAACATATATTGCATTATTTGTTTCAGAAGTACAGATCTGTGATTCAACAGTCTTGCACAATTCACAGCACTCACCATAGCACATCCCCTCCCCAATGTCTATCACCCAGCCACCCCATCCCTCCAAACCCCCCACCACTCCAGCAACACTCAGTTTGTTTCCTGAGATGAAGAATTCCTCATATTAGTGAGGTCATATGATACATGTCTTTCTTTGATTGACCTATTTCACTCAGCATAACACCCTCCAGTTCCATCCACGTCGTTGCAAATGGCAAGATCTCATTCCTTTTGATGGCTGCATAATATTCCATTGTGTATATATACCACTTCTTCTTATCCATTCATCTGTCGATGGACATCTTGGCTCTTTCCACAGTTTGGCTATTGTGGACATTGCTGCTATAAACATGGGGGTGCACGTACCCCTTCGGATCCCTACGTTTGTATCTTTGTGGTAAATACCCAGTAGTGCAATTGCTGGATCGTATGGTAGCTCTATTTTCAACTGTTTGAGGAACCTTCATACTGTTTTCCAGAGGGGTTGCACCAGCTTGCATTCCCACCAACAGTGTAGGAGGGCTCCCCATTCGCCGCATCCCTGCCAATGTCTGTCGTCCCCTGACTTGTTAATTTTAGCCATTCTGACTGGTGTGAGGTGGTATCTCATGGAGGTTTGGATTTGGATTTCCCTGATGCCGAGCGATGGTGAGCACTTTTTCATGTGTCTGTTGGCCATTTGGATGTCTTCTTTGGAAAAATGTCTGTTCATGTCTTCTGCCCATTTCTTGATTGGATCATTTGTTCTTCGGGTGTTGAGTTGGATAAGTTCTTTATAGATTTTGGATACTAGCCCTTTATCTGATATGTCATTTGCAAATACCTTCTCCCATTCTGTCGGTTGTCTTTTGGTTTTGTGGACCATTTCTTTTGCTGTGCAAAAGCTTTTTATCTTGATGAAATCCCAAGAGTTCATTTTTGCCCTGGCTTCCCTTGCCTTTGGCGATGTTTCTAGGAAGAAGTTGCTGCGGCTGAGGTCGAAGAGGTTGCTGCCTGTGTTCTCCTTTAGGATGTTGATGGACTCCTGTCTCACGTTTAGGTCTTTCAACCATTTGGAGTCTATTTTTGTGTGTGGTGTAAGGAAATGGTCCAGTTTCATTCTTGTGCATGTGGCTGTCCAATTTTCCCAACACCATTTGATGAAGAGACTGTCTTTTTTCCATTGGACATTCTTTCCTGCTTTGTCAAAGATTAGTTGACCATAGAGTTGAGGGTCCATTTCTGGGTTCTATTCTGTTCCATTGATCTATGTGTCTGTTTTTGTGCCAGTACCATACTGTCTTGATGATGTCAGCTTTGTAATAGAGCTGGAAGTCCGAAATTGTGATGCCGCCGGCTTTGCTTTTCTTTTTCAAGATTCCTCTGGCTATTCGGGGTCTCTTCTGGTTCCATACAGATTTTAGGATTATTTGTTCCATTTCTTTGAAAAAAGTGGATGGTATTTTGATGGGGATTACATTGAATGTGTAGATTGCTCTAGGAAGCATTGACATCTTCACAATGTTTGTTCTTCCAGTCCGTAAGCATGGAACGTTTTTCCATTTCTTTCTTTGTCTTCTTCAATTTCTTTCATGAGTATTTTATACTTTTCTGAGTACAGATCCTTTGCCTCTTTGGTTAAATTTATTCCTAGGTATCTTATGGTTTGGGGTGTAATTGTAAATGGGATCGACTCCTTGATTTATCTCTCCTCTGTCTTGCTGTTGGTGTATAGGAATGCCACTGATTTCTGTGCATTGATTTTATATCCTGCCCCATTACTGAATTCCTGTATGAGTTCCAGCAGTTTTGGGGTGGAGTTTTGGGTTTTCCACATACAGTATCATATCATCTGCAAAGAGTGAGAGTTTGACTTCCTCTTTGCCGATTTGGATGCCTTTGATTTCTTTTTGTTGTCTGATTGCTGTGGCTAGGACTTCTAATACCGTGTTGAATAGCAGTGGTGAGAGTGGGCATCCCTGCCGCGTTCCTGAACTTAGGGGAAAAGCTCTCAGCTTTTCCCCATTGAGAATGATATTCGCTGTAGGTTTTTCATAGATGGCTTTTATGATATTGAGGTATGTACCCTCTATCCCTATACTCTGAAGAGTTTTGTTCAAGAAAGGATACTGTACTTTGTCAAATGCTTTTTCTGCATCTATTGAGAGGATCATAGGATTCTTGTTCTTTCTTTTGTTAAAGTATTGTATCATGTTGATTGATTTGTGGATGTTGAACCAACCTTGCAGCCCAGGGATAAATCTCACTTGGTCGTGGTGAATAACAGTCCTTTTAATGGACTGTTGGATCCTATTGGCTAGTATTTTGGTGAGAATTTTTGCATCCATGTTCATCAAGCATATTGGTCTGTAATTCTCCTTTTTGATGGGGTCTTTGTCTGGTTTGGGGATCAAGGTAATGGTGGCCTCCTAAAACGAGTTTGGAAGTTTTCCTTCCATTTCTATTTTTTGGAACAGTTTCAGGAGAATAGATATTAATTTTTCTTTAAATGTTTGGTAGAATTCCCCTGGGAAGCCATCTGGCCCTGGGCCTTTGTTTGTTGAGAGATTTTTGATGATTGCTTCAATTTCCTTAGTGGTTATAGGTCTGTTCAGGTTTTCTATTTCTTCCTGGCTTAATTTTGGTAGTTGATACATCTCTAGGAATGCACCCATTTCTTCCAGGTTATCTAATTTACTGGCATAGAGTTGCTCATTATATGTTCTTATAATTGTTGTATTTCTTTGGTGTTGGTTGTGATCTCTCCTCTTTCATTCATGATTTTGTTCATTTGGGTCATTTCTCTTTTCTTTTGGATAAGTCTGGCCAGGGGTTTATCAATCTTGTTCATTCTTTCAAAGAACCAGCTCCTAGTTTTGTTGATCTGTTCTACTATTCTTTTGGTTTCTATTTCATTGATTTCTGCTCTAATCTTCATCATTTCTCTTCTCCTGCTGGGTTGAGGCTTTATTTGCTGTTTTTTCTCTACTCCTTTAGGTGTAGGGTTAGGTTGTGTATTTGAGACCTTTTTTGTTTCTTGAGAAAGGCTTGTATTGCTATACACTTTCCTCTCAGGACTGCCTTTGCTGCATCCCAAAGATTTTGAACAGTTGTGTTTTCACTTTCATTGGTTTCCATGAATTTTTTAAATTCTTCTTTAATTTCCTGATTGACCCATTCATTCTTTAGTAGGATGGTCTTTAGCCTCCATGTATTTGAGTTCTTTGTGACTTTCTTCTTTTGATTGAGTTCTGGTTTCAAAGCACTGTGGTCTGAAAATATGCAGGGAATAATCCCAATATTTTGGTATCGGTTGAGACCTGATTTGTGACCTAGGTTGTGATCAGTTCTGGACAATGTTCCATGGGCACTAAAGAAGAATATGTATTCCATTGCTTTGGGATGGAATGTTCTGAATATATCTTTGAAGTCCATTTGGTCCAGTGTGTCATTTAAAGTCTTTATTTCCTTGTTGATCTTTTGCTTAGATGATCTGTCCATTTCAGTCAGGGGGTGTTAAAGTTTCCCACTATTATTGTATTGTTGTCAATGTGTTTCTTCACTTTTGTTATTAATTGCCTTATATAATTGGCTGCTCCCATGTTCGGGACATAGATATATATTTATAATTGTTAGATCTTCTTGTTGGATAGAGCCTTTAAGTAGGATATAGTGTCCTTCCTCATCTCTTATTACAGTCTTTGTTTGAAAATCTAATTTGTTTGATAGAAGGATGGCCACCCCAGCGTTCTTTGGGTGTCCATTAGCATGGTAAATGGTTTTCCACCCCCTCACTTTCAATGTGGGGTTGTTTTTGGATCTAAAATGAGTCTCTTGCAGACATCATATTGATGGGTCTTGTTTTTTAATCCAATCTGATAGCCTGTGTCTTTTGATTGGGGCATTTAGCCCATTTACATTCAGTGTGACTATTGAAAGATATGAATTTATTTCCATTGTATTGCCTGTAAGGTGGCTGTTACTGTATATTGTCTGTGATCCTTTCTGGTCTATGCTGCTTTTAGGCTCTCTCTTTGCTTGGAGGACCCCTTTCAATATTTCTGGTAGGGCTGGTTTCATGTTTGCAAATTCCTTTAGTTTTTGTTTGTCCTGGAAGTTTTTGATCTCTCTTTCTATTTTCAATGACAGCCTAGCTGGATATAGTATTCTTGGCTGCATATTTTTCTCGTTTAATGCTCTGAAGATATCATGCCAGTCCTTTTTGGCCTGCCAGGTCTCTGTAGATAGGTCTGTTGCCAATCTAATGTTTCTACCATTGTAGTTTACATTTCTCTTCTCCCGAGCTGCTTTCAGGATTTTCTCTTTGTCTCTGAGACTCGTAAGTTTTACTATTAGATGTCGGGTGTGTTGACCTATTATCATTGATTTTGAGAGGGGTTCTCTGTGCCTCCTGGATTTTGATGCCTGTTTCCTTCCCCACATTAGGGAAGTTCTCTGCTATAATTTGCTCCAATATACCTTCTGCCCCTCTCTCTCTTTCTTCTTCTGGGATCCCAATTATTCTAATGTTGTTTTGTCTTATTGTATCGCTTATCTCTCGAATTCTGCCCTCGTCATCCTGTTGTTGTTTCTTTCTCTTTTTCTCAGCCTCTTTATTTTCCATCATTTGGTCTTCTATATCGCTGATTCTCTCTTCTGACTCATTTATCCTAGCAGTTAGTGCCCCATTTTTGATTGCACCTCATTAATAGTCTTTTTGATTTCGACTTGGTTAGATTTTAGTTCTTTTATTTCTCCAGAAAGGGTTTCTCTAATAACTTCCACGCTTTTTTCAAGCCCAGCTAATATCTTTGAAGTCATGATTCTGAACTCTAGGTCTGACATCGTACTCATGTCCGTACTGAATTGGTCCCTGGCAGACGGTACTACCTCTTGTTCTTTTTGCTGAGGTGATTTTTTTCATCTTGTCTTTTTGTACAGAGGAGAATAGATGAATGAGAAAACAAAATGCTAACAGATTAACAACAACCCCAGCAAATATATTCTATACAAATCAGAAAAGACCTGAAATCAGGGGACAAGAAAGGGAAAGAAAGAAAAAAGAAAGAGAAAAAAGAAAAAGGAAAAGATAAAAGCAAACAAAAACACACCAAAATGAATAAAACCCAGAATATGATCAAATATGATCAGGCTAGTGCATAGATCGGTGCCACACACTAGATTTTGGGCGTATTTTGGTCTGTTAGAAGAAAGTGCCTGCTAAAATTTTAAAGGAAGAAAGACTTATATATGTACAAAATAAGGGTTGATACAATGAAGGGATGGAAGATGACTGTAAAGGTGAGAAATATAAAAGGTTTTATAAAAGGAATTGATAAGATAAGAAGTTCTTGGAAAAAAGAAAGAAGAAGACTTAAAAAAAAGAAAAGAAAAAAGAAAAAGGGAGAGAATGTGATCAGGCAGGGGACTAGAACAAAGCCATACACTAGTGATTTAGGGTATATCTTGTTTTGTTAGAAGACACTGTATCTCATAATTTTAAAGAGAGAACAACTTATATATATATATATATGTATATATCTATATATATGCCACAAATAAGGGTAACTACTATGAAGGGATATAATATGACTCTAAAAATGAAAAATAAAAAATGTTTTTTTAAGAAAGGGATTGATACAATGTTGGTTGAAAAAGGGAAAAAGAAAATTAAAAAAATAGTTAAAAAATTAAGTTTGAAAAACTAATGAATCATGGTAAAAAAGCCACGAATTCTATGGGCAGTATTCCCCTAGTGTTGGAGTTCTCCTGTTCTCCTTGATCGGTAAACTTGGTCTTGGCTTGCTGGCTGTTCGTGCTGATCTTCTGGGGGAGGGGCCTGTTGCCGTGGTTCCCAAATGTCTTTGCCGGAGGCGGAATTGCCCCGCCCTTGTCGGTCCGGGCTAAGCAAGCTGCTCGGGTTTGCTCTCAGGAGCTTTTGTTCCCTGCAAGCTCTCCGTACGGCTTTGGAGGACCAGGGTGAAAATGGTGGCTTCCCAATCTCCACCCGGGGGAGCTGAGAACTCGGGGCCCTGCTCCTCAGTGCGCCCCCAGGGAAAAGCAGTCACTCCCGTGTCCCCGGTCTCCGGTCGCACTCCGTGGTCACCCGGCCTGTGACCGAGCGTCTGGCACCCGACCCCGTGTGGAGTCTCCAAACCCAGCAGATCCCTGCGGTGCACTCCCGCGCCGCTCCTCCCAGTGGAGGAAGGGGAGTCTCCCTGGATCTGCCGCTGGTTGGGTCCCTGCTGGAGGCGCAGTGGCCCCACTGGGCCGCGGATCACAGTTTATGGCCACCCCGAGCTGAGAGCCCGCGCCTTGACTCCGTCTCTGCAGCCGGCTTCCCCGCTCCGATCCCTGGGAGCTCTGCCGCACTCAGGCACCCCCGGTCTTTCTGTGACCCCAAGGGTCCTGAGACCACACTGTCCCGCGAGGGTTCCACCCCCCGCTTAGCCACTGGAGCGACGTCCCTCCGCGGAGCCGATTTCTAAAAGGTCCGATTTTGTGCTCCGCGGCTCTAGCACTTGCCAGAAGCGGCCGGCGGAGGCCCCTCCCCCGCCGTCTATCCTCCCGAATATCGCCTCGGATTCACTTCTCCGCACGTCCTACCTTCCAGTAAGTGGTCGCTTCTCTGTTCAGAGAGTTGTCGCTACTCTCTTCTTAGATCTCCTATTTAGTTCGTAGGTGTTCAGAATGGTTTGATCCCTATTCAGCTGAATTCCTGAGACCAGACCAATTCCAGGTCTCCTACTCCTCTGCCATCTTGCTCCACCTCTCACTCAAGCATCTTTTCTTCTATTAGCCTGAGAACTGGACTCAGTCACCAACTTTGCTTCTTCAGAATTGTCAGAGAGCCAACAACTGTTTCCTTTAACACTGGTGCTAAACCAGTGGGCATGGTGTTCTAGGACAATGGGTTCCTCAGTTTTTTGATGTATGTGCCCTTGGATCCCGCTTTTAGAGCTCTCTGGGGGAAATGTCTGAGCCTTTGGAAGTCTACTTCAGATGACAGGGCATGAAGTTTATGCAAAGGCCCATTTTGCCTAATTATCCTGGCTGTCATTTTCATATTATGATTCAGAACTGAAAAGTCATATTCTTTTTGAAAGTTATCAGCCCACATGTTCACATATAAACCAAAGCAGTAAGGGAAAGAAATTCAAAATTGGAATTCAAAATTCCAAATTCTTGGTAGGGTATACACCAAAAGATAGTCATGTTTGCATTAATGCTAAATAAATCATGGAATTTTGGGTATTAGACTGAGATTGGATTTTTAGGGTAATTTTTCTCTTAAAAGTGAGGGACATTATGAGCTCTCTAAATTGTAATCTGAAAAAATCCACATGATTTGTATTTACATAGCACTTTCGTATCAACTCTTTTACTCGAAATAGATTTTTGTTGGCTCCAAACACATCAAGCACAATTTGCTCAGTAACATGTCCGAACTCCACTGTGATTAAAAATAAATCTCCACAGGGGCACCTGGGTGGCTCAGTTGGTTAAGTGTCTGCCTTCCACTCAGGTCATGATTCCGGAGTGCCGGGATCGAGTCCCATATCAGGCTCCCTGCTCAGCGGGGAGTCTGCTTCTCCCTCTCCCTCTGTCCTTCCCCTGACTCATGCTCTCTCTCTCTCTTTCTCTAAAATAAATAAGTAAAATCTTAAAAACCACAGAAACAGACAACGAACAAGCTAATGAAGTGAACGAACCCCAGCTATTCGAAGATGACCTTGGAGGTGTGTTAACTTGGGTTTCTTAATGAGACCTGAATGGATTTACAGTTTATTGTCAGCCCCATTTCTGGTTGGTTAATTATTTTCAGCGAGAGCACAGAGTGGCCATCCATCCATCCTTATGATTGCTTAAGTTGGCTGACCCACCATGTTTCAGCCTCCAGAAGATTGAGGACAGTGATGCTCCCTGCTTTGTCCTTGTCTTTGTTCATTTGTCTGACCTGACCCCAGACCTTTAGGTTTTCCTCCTCTTCTAGGAACCATTCCCACTCTGTGGAACTTAAATTTTGACCCTTGCTAGACCCTTCCTACTTAACATGTGGTGCCTGAACCGGTAGCCTCTGAGTTTGTTGGGAATGCAAATCTGAGAATCATGGTCAGCCCCTGAACTAGTTTCGCAGACGGTCGTGCACACATCATAATTCTGACTGCCTGTTTGGGCCATGAGACTGTTTCTCTCTCTTTGGCTCTGCGTTCTGATCCTTCTGGGGCCCCACCTCACCACCAGCTCCCACCCTACACAGACTCCCACTGGGAATTATCAGACAATAATCTTCACCATCTGATGGTGAGCAGAGAACATCTCAGTGGCTCCTTCGCTTGGATAGGGATGTGCTGATTATTGGTTTTAATTATCATGTGTGTGTTTTTCTCCCTCTAATAGTTTATAAGCTCCCTTCAGAGCAGAGTGCATTTCTGATTCATCTCTTTCTGATTCATCCCCAGATGGGCCTCAGCTAGCAATACATTACATTTATTAAATTAATGAGTGCATGTACCTGATGTGGAATGGCTGAGACTTGGGATTTGCATTTGAAAAGTCACTTGAGTGGGGATTGGAGATATTTGACAATCAAACAGTAAAGTTTGAGAGAGGAAAAGACACTGATCAGAAATACAACGGACCTTGCACTACCGCGGTATCTTCCAGCCCCTCAAAGAGCTCCCTACAAATTGTCTTATGCCATCCTCACTGAATCTCATTTTCCTTGCATTTGTAAAATGGGAGGTTGGTACCAAAGCCATGCTATTATTGGGAGACATAATTTAGATAATGTATGTAAAGCACATAACAAATTGCTTGACACATTATAAGCGCTCAATAAATATGTATTTCCCCATCCCAATTCTAACTCAGTGGAACTAAGACATACAAATTGTGGATCTTGGTTATGAATGGATTATAGAGCTTGACACTTAAATTTAATTATTTTCTCTCCATCTTTTCTAAAAAGAGAATTTGAGATATTTTAAAAAATAAGAGTATTAGTCCAAAAGAAAATAAAATGAAACCGTTTTTAGTTCAGCCATGATTGTAAATACAAGATTCACCTATGAACAGAAACCTGTCTGTATAACATTTCTGGAGTTCAAGGAGAGTCAGGAAATGTCTTAAAAAAATCATTGAAAGGGAGAGCAAAGTGCTGCTTCTATTCTGCCGAGCAAGAGGAAACTAAAGAAGTTTCTCATGACAATCCTTTAATGGGGTCCCTGAGTCAGACAGTGGAAATGTTTATTTCATAATGATGATCCTGAATAAATATTGAGCACATAACAATGAAACTCAATTCACTGAAGGTCATTTTCCCCAATTCCTTCCCTCATTTATAAGTACCTCCTCTTTTAAATGAGCTTCGGGTCTCCTTGAGCCTGTGTGGTCCTCTCTGCACAGGGCTCTCTTCCCGGACTGGTGCTGCGGTGACTTATTAGTGACTGATTTACGCATGTTTCTCTGTAGGTTGTGCGGACAAGGACCATCTTGCTAACTTTGGAGTCATCATAGCCCACAGGGGTCCCTGGCACAAAGTAGGTGGCCATCAGTGTGTGGACAGGTGAGTGCAGGTCAGGAGCTGTGCTTCTCAGCACTGGCTGTGCTTAAGACTTCTCCGGGGAGTGTTTATATAATACCCACTCCCGTGAACTTCCCCCGAGAGGTCCTGATTCGATTGGCTGGGGGTGAAGAGCTGCCACAGGTATTTTCATAAACTGCTTGAGTGATTCGATGTACACTTGAGGTGTTGGAGCTGAGAGTGAATAGGTCAGAGTATATAAATATACTATTCAATTTAATTATGTTATAGCATAATTGTAACCAGTTACTACATTATGCTAGGTAGTGCTTAATGAGGAAGGCAGTCCTTGCCCTTGAACAGCTAACAATTTGGTAGCAAGAGCTAGGGTAGGCATTCACTAACCATACTGCATTGTGATGAGAGAAGTCTATCAAATGTGTGCGGTGTGCCAGACACTGGGCTCTTTACAGTGGGCATTATCTCAATTAACCTCTACAACCACCCAGGAGAAAGGCATTATAATGATTTAATCCCATTTACAAGATAAGAAAGGTGAGGTTAAGTGAATGTGAGAGTTTGGACGTGACTTCCAGTGATCTTAACATCTGTACTTTTAATTTGGGAGGGCAGCGTATAAGCTTCTGAGGTTCCCTTTTTAGATTCTAAAGTACCCCCCAAAACAGAAAGAAAATATACCAGGGTATGCACTGGAGCTGCTCATATAGAAGCCTGGTAGCTGCTTTGGATATATCTGGCCTTAAATGAGGAGGGTGGGCAGCAGGTGTCTGGCTGGCATTAGTGGTGGGGCTGTGTGGGGCCGGAGATGGGGAAACAGATCTCACCTAGGAGCACTGAGCTGGAAACTTCCTCATTTTATGGATGTGGGAAATGAGGGGTCAGAGTTTAAGAACTTTGGTCAGGATACTTAACTTAAATCAGTAGGAACCAGGATGTCCATCCAGGTGGACTCTGTTCTGCTTCCCTGCTCATATGGCCCTCAGCAGTGTCAAGGACGCTCTGGCAGATCCTAGATGTGACACTGCGTTACACTGTATTATTTGGCGAGCTGATATTATTACAATTAACTTGATTCTTTTTAAACCCAGACCTGAGCTCTGCGGCCTGGGAGGTGTGATTTAAGTGGTGGGTAGCAAGGTCTCCTGGCTCTCAGCTCACTAAAGATCTCCTGACCCTCCACAGACTCATTCTTTAGGCACTGACTTTAGAGTCACAAAAGACAGAAAATTTTATAAACTGCCAAAATAGTAGAGTTCTTTGATTTACGTTATTTCCCTCCTACTCATGACTCCCATGGCTTTGCTCTTTATTTCACACCACCTCTGCCTGGGGATGCTATCAGCATTGCAGGCTTCAGGGGTTTGAGTCCCAGGTCTTTCTGTTCGGACAGACTTTTTCTTTCCACACAGTACATGTGTGAGCGTGTACACACACACACACATTTTTTTTTTTTTTTTGCTTCTTTGCTTCTTTATCCACATTTAGCTGTGAATCAAAGCCTTATTAAGTATTCACCAGCATTTCTGGAAAAGTGGATCTGGGAAACATTTTTGTCTCAAGGTCCAGCATGGGAGAGCCTTTGAGATGTTTAGTTGTTTCCTATCATCTGGCAAAAAGCTGCTCAGGAAGTATCATGCCTGGCCTACTAGGGGCAGTACGTGTCCTCATACCTGGAGACACTACTTCCTCTCCAACACATCTTTGTTAAGGGGCTGCCATGTCCCAGGCCCTTGTGGAGAGCTTGGTTTAAAAAGAAATCCAGTTTTGCTTTTGTTTCCCTTGCCTTTGGAGACGTTCCTTGAAAGAAGTTGCTGCGGCCGATGTTGAAGAGGTTATTGCCTGTGTTCTCCTCTAGGATTTTGATGGATTCCTGTCTCACACTGAGGTCTTTCATCCATTTTGAGTTTACCTTTGTGTATGGTGTAAGTGAATGTTCAAGTTTCATTCTTCTGTATATAGCTGCCCAATTTTCCCACCACTATTTATTGAAGAGACTGTCTTTTTTCCACTGGATATTTTTTCCTGCTTTGTCGAAGATTAGTTGACCATAGAGTTGAGGGTCCATATCTGGGCTCTCTATTCTGTTCCATTGGTCTATGTGTCTGTTTTTGTGCCAGTACCATGCTGTCTTGGTGATCACAGCTTTGTAATGTAGCTTGCAATCAGGCAACGTGATGCCCCAGCTTTGTTTTTCTTTTTCAATATTTCCTTGGCGATTCAGGGTCTTTTCAGGTTCCATACAAATTTTAGGATTGTTTGTTCCAGCTCTTTGAAAAATGCCATTGGTATTTTGATTAGGATGGTGTTGAAAGTATAGATTGCTCTGGGCAGCATAGACATTTTAACAATGTTTATTCTTCCAATCTATGAGCATGGAACATTTTTCCATCTTTTTGTGTCTTCTTCATTTTTTTCATAAGTGTTTTGTAGTTTCTAGAGTATAGATCCTTTACCTCTTTGGTTAGTTTTATTCCGAGGTATCTTCTGGTTTTTGATGCTATTGTAAATGGAATTGACTCCCTAATTTCTCTTTCTACAGTTACATTGTTAGTGTATAAGAAAGCAACTGATTTCTGTGCATTGATTTTTTTTATTGTGCCACATTACTGAATTGCGGTATGAGTTTATCAAGATAGAAAGCTTCTGCACAGCAAAGGAAATAATCAACAAAACAAAGAGGCAACCCACGGGATGGGAGAAGATATTTGCAAATGACACTACAGATAAAGGGCTGATATCCAAGATCTATAAAGAACTTCTCAAACTCAACACCCAAGAAACAAATACTTAAGTCAAAAAATGGGCAGAAGACATGAACAGACACTTCTCCAAAGAAGACATACGAATGGCTAACAGACACATGAAAAAATGTTCAACATCATTAGCCATCAGGGAAATTCAAATCAAAACCATTTTGAGATACCACCTTACACCTGCTAGAATAGCAAAAATTAACAAGGCAGGAAACAACAAATGTTGGAGAGGATGTGGAGAAAGGGGAACCCTCTTACATTGTTGGTAGCAATGCAAGTTGGCACAGCCACTTTGGAAAACAATATGGAGGTTCCTCAAAAAAGTTAAAAATAGAGTTACCCTACGACCCATCAATTGCACTACTGGGTATTTACCCCAAAGATACAGATGTAGTAACAAGTGGGGCACATGGCACCCCAATGTTCACGGCAGCAATGTCCACAATAGCCAAACTGTGGAAGGAGCTGAGATGCCCTTCAACAGATGAATGGATAAAGAAGTTGTGGTCCATATGTACAATGGAATATTACTCAACCATCAGAAAGGATGAATAGCCACCATTTGCATCGACATAGATGGGACTGGAGGGGATCATGCTAAGTGAAATAAGTCAAGCAGAGAAAGACAGTTATCATCTGGTTTCACTTATTTATGGAACGTAAGGGATAACATGGAGGACATCAGGAGAAGGAAGGGAAAAATGAAGCGGGGGAGGAACTCAGGGGGAGATGATCCATGAGAGACCATGGACTCTGAGAAGCAAACTGAGGGTTCTAGAGGGGAGGGGGTGGGGGGATGTGTTAGCCCGGTGATGGGTATTAAGGAGGGTACGTTCTGCATGGAGCACTGGGTGTTATACGCAAACAATGAATCATGGAACGCTACATCAAAAACTAATGAAGTAGTGTATGGTGACTAACATAACATAAAAAAAAGAAAGAAAGAAATCCAGCCTTCTAGGTGTTTATAACCCAGCAAGGGAGAGTTTTTAAAAGCCAGGGATGGACATATAAAATTTCCTGACAGTTTTCTGTTTTAAGATCTTTGGAACCAAACTTGTGAAAGATCATCAAAATAACCCTTAAACAGACCCCATGGAAGGCATGTGTCACTGCAGTGTTCCTAGAGAGACCCCAGATGGGGGAAATCTGAAGTGGAATATCAGTGGGTGCTGTCTCCCATACTGATTAGCCCATGCGCCTGTTGTAAAAGTGACCACCAGCATGATTCCCAGAGGCTTGGGCGGGCATGATACTGAGTGGACACTACCAAAGCTTGGACTGGGACCAACCAACACTGGTACCTAACACTGAAGGTACAGATGATGTTCTCCTAGTCACTAGGTTGAAACTAGGGAGGTTGATGCTGCATTCAGAAGCAATGTAGGATGGCTCACACCTCCATATTCTGGAGTGCCAAAACTCCTGGGCTCTGGCTCCATCATACCCCTTTGCAGCTTTCCAGGATCTTCCCTGGGTCAGCCCACCCATAGATGGCCTTCTCAGTGTGATGTCTTCAATCATCTAGAACCTCCTGCTGCAGAACCTCCTGCTCTTCTCTTTCAACCCTTACTGAAAGCTACCTGTTCAGTGACTCATTTCCTCAGACTCATGCTTCCTGAACCCTCCAAGGTAAAAATCACTGACCTGATTAATGGAGGCTAGAATTGTCTTCAAGGCTTCACATCTTCTCCTATGAGCCACCTAGGGACCTCATGATTTTTATTTGGTCAGTTATTTATTTGTGCCTTCTCACCAGTTTGTTCCAGAATGCACTTGAGACGCCTTTCACAAAGAAGAGGGACTAAAAATGACTTTAGCAAATGGGGCTATGAAGACCAAGTACAAATGAAAGCAGAAGGCATACAGTATTGGCCTGGAAATGGAGGCATTGGACCCTCTTGTTTGCTCAAAGGAGCTGCAAAGGAGGTGCTGAGCTCTCTGGAAGGCATGGCTCTGCATCTCTGTCTGGAGAGTCAGTGGCCGCAGAGCATTAGACCAAGTGTAGGGCTTCCAAGCATGGAGCCCTCTCTGTGCTCAGGTCTCACACCACGAAGCTGACCCCGGTGAAAACACAGTTCCCTGATATGTTCCTTCAGGATCAAAGCATGCTTCCTATCACTATAGACAGTCACTGTCCTAATATCTATGTTAATCAATCCCTTGCTGTTTTTACAGTACATTACCCTCCTTGTGCATGTCCCTAACAATGGATTGTTTTCACTGATTTTATGCTCCAGAACTGGAGCCATCTGCAGATGCTTTTCATCTCAACATTAGTTACTTCTGTTAGCCTAATCCATGGTGTTGTGTGCTATTTGTAGTCATTGTCATTTATTGTCATTGCTCTGAATTATTTCATTGTACGAATATGACACAGTTTATGTATTCGTTTGAATGCAGACGGGTATATGGGCTACTTTCCATTTTGGGGATGCTTTGACCTTATTAATCTCGCACATATTTGTTCCCAACTCCCAGGAGGGCTCTGGTTCCCTCACCACATTCTGTTAGGGTCTGTGAGCTCCTGGGACGGGCATGAAGCTGTCTTAATTATCTTCGAATTCCAGCACCTATTTCTGTGGTTGGCACAGAGTAGACACTCCATGACCTCTGTGAAATATCAAGGTGAAGGAGACAATATGACACAACAAGCTTTGAATTGAAGGCCAGATAGCCACGTAGTCCAAGACAAGTCAGATCCAAGGGAAATCTGTTTATCATTTTCTCCGAAATTCTCAGGAAGCTCCTTTTTGGTGAGGACTGCATTGATTTGACCTCTGAAGAATTTCCCAGGATGCTCACAGATCTTCATCCATAAAACCTAATAAAGAGAAAAAGAGAAGGGAATATTATCAGAGCATTGGAAGGTGCTGTCCTGCCTAAGTGTGGTAGATAAACCTTGTGCTTTTCAGCATGTGCTTCCTTCTTTGGTTTTAGAGGTACTAAATATTGCTTCTCCAAGGAAAAGAAAGCAGACAAATCAGTAAGAAATAGGAACCTGAGCCTAAGGAGTCACTGTTAGGTGGGAATCTACGCATTAAGAGGGCACCTCAGCTTTGAATTTGTCAATGGACCACCGGGAGCAAGCTGGAACACAATCCCAGGGTCAAGGTCAGAGTGGGATTGACGACGTGTGGCATTGTCAGCAAGGGAGGAGTGGGCATGTGACACAGAGACCAGTAAAAATTGATCTTTCTTGCGCCTTTCCCGGTTTGGTTTTCTCGCCCATCTCCCTAAGGCTTTCTCCCTAAGGCTCAACAACCAGGGAGGCGTAGCTATCCTACTGAATTTCTTGACTTCCCTCCTGAAAGGCAGCTGACCTTGGGGTAGTGTCACATTTTATAACTCCGTCAGAGTCAAAATCAGAGCCCGGGGGCAGGCAGTGGGAGGCAGGACGAACACTGTGCCTTGTGCTGTGGCTGATGCCTTTGCCCATTTAATGCCTGTTGCACAACGGAAACCGTCTGCTCTGAGGGTCCACCATATGCATGCTGGATCCTGTTGGCTGTTGAGGGGCGGATCGGGACGGGTGAAGATGAACTCTTTCCTCATTTTATATTCTTCTGGCTAAGCTGGCGGCTATGTGCAGGGAGGCTGGACAGGATGATCCGCGGGTCTGTGCCAACTCCATCAACCTGCAGTCTAAGGCTGCTTCTCTCATGATGAATTCTTGAATATCTAAGTAAACATTTTGCCAGTGCTGGTGAGCCAAGTGGCACATAGTTCTGAGTCGCTGTCAGAGCCTGGCACGGCGCCTTGCTTTCTGGTCCCAAGGAACCACTAACAGAGCAAAGCTGAAGCCCAGGAAGACAGATCCTTCTGTGTTTGTTTATGAGCTTCCAGGAGAGCAGAAACAACCTGCCAGCTCAGCTTCCTTGGGCCAGTTGAAGTGAAACCAAGGATTGTCCACTTATCCTGATAATTAACGCACAGAAATATCCATGCAGTTTAGCTGGGTTGGCTTCCGAACCTGGGGCGTGATTGTCCCAGCTCGTGGGTGTGGACTGGGTTTTTGATTCATCGCGGCTGTTTAGTCATTTCTGAGTCATTGACAGACGGCAGAAATGCACAGCTGAAGCATAGCTCTAGATAAATCTTCCTGCACTGAGCAGCGTTGCAGCTTATGTTCTGCTTAATTTTTATTCTTAAAACGTGACCTCATTTGTGATGGCCGTGTTTGTGAATTCAAATACAAGTCTAGCGTGTTGGCTGCAACAGGTTAAGGTGATAAAATTGTCTCCAAAGTTTGCGCAAATCTCCTTTCTGGTGAAGACTGATCTCGGGGGGTTTCCCAGAGTGCAGTGCTGCTTTGGTCCTTCATGGATGGGGCACAAAGGCATGGCCGTGCATCTGGTCTTCCTGGTGAGCCACATGTAGGCCTGGGCATAGCAGAGGCACATGTGGGTGATAATCTTACTGCAGAAAAACTAAGCTCTGCATTTGCCCGCCCCAAATCCAAGATTTATAAATAAAAAAATAGAGACCAGTCTATTATCCTTGGTGTATTATTCATGATGCTAGAAAAGAACACTCAGCAACCACGAACTGCATCAATTAGAAAAACAACAAAAAGGTCACAGGTAGGTAGACTTTTCCAAAAAAGCTTATGACCTTGTTTAATAGCTACAGAAATTGATCCTAAATGCCAGGCTGGGAAAGTCTTACCTCTTGTCAAGAGCTTTCATGGTACCCAAACATATAAACAGCAGAGAAATGATTCATTTACTGTGCTTAGCACTCTGCAAAGCTCTTAAAAAGCATCTTGTAAGGTGCATGGCAAACTTGGCAGAGAAATGCCAAAGGGCCTCACAAAGGCCTTGAATTAAATACCCATAATAAAGAAAAGAAAGAACGAAAAAGAACGGGGGGAAAAAAAAGGAGGGACAGAAGCCCATGCTTTGTGACCAAGGGGGATCTTAAACCAACAGAGGAAAATGTTATGCTGTCTACTTTTTGGCTAAAAAGAGCAAATGTCGGTGGATAGGAAGCAGGACAGGGCGCCTGGGTGGCTCAGTTGGTTAAGCCACTGCCTTCGGCTCAGGTCATGATCCTGGACTCCCGAGATCGAGTCCCGCATCCGGCTCCCTGCTCGGCAGGGAGTCTGCTTCTCCCTCTGACCCTCTCCCCTCTCATGTGCTCTCTCTCTCTCTCATTCTTTCTCTCAAATAAATAAATAAAATCTTAAAAAAAAAAAAAAAGGAAGCAGGACAGATCAGGGCAAATGGAAATGTGGAGACATCACAAATGGGGAAGCCGAGGCTGAAGGCTGGCCATGCTGCATAGCGAGCCTGCCGTCCAGAAGGCGGTGGTGGGAATGGGTGCGAAGAAGCCTGGCTTTCTTTGGAGCTTATGGGCTCCGCGGGCAAGCCTGTGAATAGACTGGAGACTTTGGACGGAGGAGCAGTTAGCCTCCTTTGTAGTGGCCAGCCATGTTCGATTGCTTATTTTCTTGAGACCCCGGAGATGCATGTTGGTGTGAGCAAGGGGTGCAGTAAACATGGGCATGGCAGATACGCACAGACGGTCCACGAGCACAGAAAGTCGTATCTTCCTCCCATAGCAACGATTCCAGTGTATCCACAATTCAGCGGCCACCGCTGTAATCTCTTAGAAACGGGAGAGGGAGGGGACGAGAGGGCGGAGAAGGTGGCATCGTGGGACAACGTCAGGTAGCATGCGAACGTGGAGCCTTCGCGGCCCCCCCCCTTGGAGGAAGGAAGTGCAAGACAGTTAAAATGTTCCATAAGAAAAGAAATTGGGTAAATCTTTCCACTTGACTCTCTCTATTTTTTTTTTTTTATTTGAATCTGGTTGACACACAGTGTGACATTGATTTCAGGGGCACAACATATAGATTCATTGTCTCTCGACTTTATGCTGTGCTCACAAGGGTAACTCCCAACTGTCCCCACACAAAGCCGCTCCGGTACCATCGACGGTATTCCCCGAGCTGTGCCTTCTGTCCCTGTGACTTGTTCATTCCAGAATTGGACGCTCCCCACACCCCTTCCCCCATTTTGCCCATCCCCACCCCACTCACCTCTGGCCCCCCATCGGTTTTCCATCCCTGTATGTATGGGTCTGTTTCTGCTTTTTGTTTGTTCATTCATTTGTTTTGTTTTGTAGATCCCATATAGAGTGAAGTCATAAGGTTTATTTGTCGGTCTGACTTATCTCACTTAGCATAATGCCCTCGAGGTCCATCCACGTTGTCTCAAAAGGTAAGAGCTCATCCTTTTATTACACTTAACAGCATCTGCTTCTGTTTGAACCCTGAGGTGTTTTTTATTTGATAAAGTTTCCTGGTCGTCGGTGGTGGGCTTGATGATGTGGTTGCTTTGCAGTCCCCTGGGGAGAAAGCACCCTGAATTTTTGGGTCTGGTGCAAAGGTCTGTGAAGAAGCCAACATAACAGCAATTCTATGATAGCACAGGGCATGTCTTCTCTGGGAAGAGAGCAATATCTTGTTAGCAGCAGCGAGTCCCTGGGGAGGGCGCCAGGGATGGTCTCCAGGCCTCTTTAGCACAGGTGGAAGGTGACAGCCTTTTAGGGAGCACTAGGTTTTACGGGGGGCACGACTCACAGAGCATTTCTTCTCCCTTTTGGGATGGGAGTCACCAGGGCATCACCTTTAATTTAACCCCCGCAGGCGGATTTGGGAGCTGGCTTCTGGCAGGCGAAGTGAGAGACAGCCTCGCCTGCGGGGCAGATGTGTGGAAGGTGGGAGGTGGGCAGGCCCTGTTTGCACGTCATCTTTGTTAAGCTGGGCATGTGTCCATACAACTTGTTGGCAGCCACAGAGTGGAGCTCCCAGGCTCAGTGGATGAGAGATGGAGCTTGGCAGGTGAGCAGCTTCCCTAAGATCAGGTGAAGCTTGTTGGGGTGTCCCTGATGGACACGTACGTGCACGGACTTGCAGTTCGTGCTGGTGGAAACTAAGGTGCCAGGGAGAACAGGGGGGCTCTCCTGAGCAGTGATGCCCATCAGAGCCTGGGCGCAGTGGGGCCAGGGCGCCTGGGGAGCAACACCCAGGATTGCAAGTGACACAAAAGGGATGTGGTTTTGCAAAAGCCCAGGCTTGCTTCCTGGGGAAGAAAGAGCTCTGAGAATCCAGGTAAATGAAACTGCACTGTTATGGTGACTCGGCGTAGTAAGGCTTTCTGGAAGGGGTTAGCCGTGCACCGGCGACAGACACCGAGGCAGCCTGTGGGCTCACACCTCGCTGTCAGAGTCTCTGTCTTTCTCCTGAGCCCCTGCTCTTCTGCCTTCACCCTCCCAATGGGCACTGCCCCCCCTAGTCCCATTGGGGCTCTGTTGTCCAACCCCTCAGTCCCGCTCCTCCGCCAACATTTGGTGACATGAGAGTGGCCAAAAGGTTGGAGGCAATGAAAAGTATGATCATCAGGTAGGGGAGAGGGGCGCCCTAAGCTGAAACTATGTTAAGACACTTCAGTTCATAGAAGAGGCAGACAAAGCCCTACAGGGTGATGCTGGACAAGGAGGTAGAGGATGCTCAGGGATGAGAAGATCCTCAGAGGGAGCTGTTGCTGCACAGCTGCATGGGAGGGACGGGGGCTTGTGCTCCCAGAGGCAGGGTCTGCGTGGGGCACTTGGCCCAGACCCGCTCCTCAGGTTGGCGGTCGTGGGGGCTTCAGCCCACTCCCTCACTCTGCAGGAGGGAGAGTCAGGGGGACATTCACTCCCCTGCTCCCCGCTGCCGAAATCACTGCTCCTGTCCCAGCCATGGTTCTCTGCTCCCAGGCTCTGGTAGCTTCTCCCTCCGCCATCCTTCCCCAGCCCAGGAGCTGCCCACCCTGAGGTGGCATGGCCCAGTGAGTCCCCTATTCCACACCTACATTTCGGTGATCAGTCCTGTTTGTCAAGAAACCTTCCTTGAATCACCGTGTTTCTTGGCACAGAAACTGTTAACCTCTGGACTTAAAAAGAAACATACAGAATGAACATAACCAGCAAGTCCCAGGAGAGATTGGAGGGACCAATGGTACAATGTCAAAAAGAGGAATCTTTGAATGATCTCAATTAGCAAATACTAAACACCCTAGAACATTTTTAAAAACTAGTGTTTTTTTTTAAGATTTTATTTATTTATTTGAGAGAGAGAGAGAGTGCACATGAGAAGGGGCAAAGGGCAGAGTGAGAAGGAGAAGCAGACTCTCCACTGAGCAGGGAGCCCCATGCAGGGCTCAATCCCAGGACCCTGAGATCATGACCTGAGCCAAAAAGTCAGACGCTTAACAGACTGAGCCACCCAGGTGCCCCTAAAAACTAGTTTTCTTTCTTTCTTTCTTTTCTTTTCTTTTTCTTTCTTTCTTTCTTTCTTTCTTTCTTTCTTTCTTTCTTTCTTTCTTTCTTTCTTTCTTTCTTTCTTTCTTTCTTTCTTTCTTTCTTTCTTTCTTTCTTTCTTTCTTTCTTTCTTTCTTTCTTTCTTTTCTTTCTTTCTTTCTTTCTTTTAAATTCATGACGGAAGAAAGGACAGAGAGTTTGGTGTGAGAAAATGATTTATTCTGAAAGTCAGACGCTTAACAGACTGAGCCACCCAGGTGCCCCTAAAAACTAGTTTTCTTTCTTTCTTTCTTTTCTTTTTCTTTCTTTCTTTCTTTCTTTCTTTCTTTCTTTCTTTCTTTCTTTCTTTCTTTCTTTCTTTCTTTCTTTCTTTCTTTCTTTCTTTCTTTCTTTCTTTCTTTCTTTCTTTCTTTCTTTCTTTCTTTTCTTTCTTTCTTTCTTTCTTTTAAATTCATGACGGAAGAAAGGACAGAGAGTTTGGCGTGAGAAAATGATTTATTCTGACAGCATTTTCAGTTCAATCCAAGAGAGCATGTTTTCTGAAAGCAAGGCAGAAAGGCCATGGATCAAGAGAACACGGGTGTGTGCTGTCTGAGGTCTTAGGTTGGGAACTGGAGATGCAATTTGAAGGCAAGAATTAGATGCCTTTCAAGGCATCTTTCAAAGTCAGAATCCATGCTTTCACGGACTAACAGCTCTGATTCTTAGGAAGAAGACCATTGACCTGCTGGAAATATATTGAAGCAGTATTCCCCAATGCCCATCCTGAAACCGAACGAGGACTTGGATTTTCTAGGTGCCACTTGCCTTTTGTGACCCACTGCAGGGTGTCTGTTGGACAGGCCTGGCATGGAGGGACAGTCCTGGCTGCAGGTTGGTGGCTTTCCAGGTGTTTGGAGACATGGTAGGGAATGTGGCCAGAAATTTTTCAGATCCTTCCAGCCACGCGGGCATGGCTGGGGCCTGTTCAGACCGACCCATGGTCCCACGATTTCCCCTGTTGGCTGCCAGTACCATTCTCATCATTGAATTGTTCAATGAGTCTGTTTAATTTGACTGAGCTGCCTTTGGCTGCCAAACACGACTCCAGCCGGCAGCGACATCCCACAAGCTCACTGCATCCCATGTTCCTAGGAACCAGGGCAAGGGGCGAGAACCTCCGAAAAGAGAATTGTTTTTCTCTGCCCCAACAACTTTTTTTTAAAACAAATGCCATTTGCTTCAACATCAGTTTATCAGGCCCTGTGGGGCTGGGATTAGAGGCTCCACTGATATTGGTACCCTGAGATAGGAAAACAGTTTCCTTTGCTTTGGAGACTTATGTAGAGGAAATTTCTTGACGTTCTTTGTGTTGTTATTCTGTAACACTTCGTTTTGAGTTTTGAGGAGAGGTAGAATGTGTTTGCCATGTGCATAAGGGATTTATGGTACAGGATGTTCCTGCTTCTCTTTTTCGCTGAGAAATGGAAGCATGGGCCCTGCTCAGGATCTAGGTAGACGGGTTGATGGTCAAAGTCTCGTAATCGGACCAGAAAAGGATTTGATTTTTAAATTGCAAACCCTAAACAAAATAAGGCACTAGGGCCAAGGATAGATACACTACCCCCCAAAACCGCCCCACTTAGTAAGTTTTAGGAGGCAGAGGCTGAGGAGGAAACCTCCCTTCTGACTGGGAGGTGTGAGGCACGGGACAACTGAGAGGCCACCCGGGTGGTGAGTGTCCCACTTGGTCAGGTGATGCCTTGAGGTCGGTGTTGGCCCCTTGGCTCAAGGAACCAACTCTTGGTTAGGAGGATCAATTAATTAATTATAGGAGATTAATTATAATCAATCAATTATAGGAGCTCTAGCCAAATTGACTTTTAATAAATAAATAATAATAATAAAACATATAAATATAAATATAAAATAATAAAACACAATTTTTAAAAGGTTTCTTTATTTTAGAGAGGGGCAAAGAGAGAGGGTTAGAGAATCCTCAAGCAGACTCCATGTTGAGCCGGGAGCCCTACATGGGGCTCGAGCCCACGACCTTGAGATCATGACCTGAGTGGAAATCAAGAGTCAGATGCTTAACTGACTGCACCACCCAGGGCCCCAAAGTAATTTTTTTTTTTTTTTTTAATTTGGGGACTAGGTTGGATTCGGTGTGGAGGGGGCAATAGGTACTAGACCCACCTTTCCCTTCTAGAGCTCTTCCAACAAGTAGGGCCCCTCCCACATTTCTGTGTCTAGTGTCAAGCATGATAGTATTTGGTGCATGGGCTGTAGCTGGGGGGCTGTTGGGAGATGGAATGGGTCACGGACATGTTAATCTCAGAAGACAGTATCCAATAACAGGCACACCTCTGACGCCGTGCTGTCCAAAACACAGTGTTTTTATGGAAGGTGAAGGTTCATGGTGCGTGACATTGCCCTATGTCAATGTACTGGTACAGTATGACCAGTTAGAAATTGTCATAAAAAATAAAATGACCATAATCTGTTAATTCTTTCAATAAGTTAAGTGCAGTGAGTTGAAGTTGCATGACATTTTTATGAGGCTACTCTGGTCCTCATTGCCTCTGTTTGGTAAAGCCTGAAAGAAAATATGATAAAGGATGTCCATTGACTTCAAGAACACTCCTGAATTTTATATGATGCTTTACATTATGGACCTAAGGTCTTGTATAAATGGTACGAATTTAGAAAAATGACGGAAAGCAGGCCTTTCAGCTTGCTAACGTGAACAGAGTGGCGAGTGGGAAATTTCAGCTAATGGATCCCATGTAAACTTCCTCTGTCATTCTCCTGTTGTTCCTTCCCCCCCTGCCTTAAATAAAAACAGTGAACACTTGCACTTTGTATACTTTGTCCTTGTGAATGTCTCTCTCTATTTGTACTTTGTTTCACTAGATGCATTCCTGGACTTTGAGAGAGTGACATGAAGAGAAGGGTTATTAAAATCTGAAGGGGGCTGATGGGTGAGCTGAGATCCAGAAATGTTGGGGGGGGTATCCTAGGTGAAAGAGTCAGATGGTGGAAGGGCTTGGGTCATTCCATGGTGAGAAAGGCCAAGAAGGGCAAGTCCTTAGGAAAGTGTATCTCAGAGGAACAGTGTCAGGGTGCTCGCTTTGGAGAGGAGGACACCTAGGGGCTATGTGTCCATCAGAAATTTGCAATTGAAAGTCACAGAAATGGCTCTGGTTTTGTTTAAAAAAAAAAAATCACTGGAAGAGCACTGGGTAGCTCACCAAATTGGGTAAAGTGCTCAGTAACTTGACGACATGAAGCACAAAGCCTAGTCAGCCTGGGGAACGAAATTGCAAATTATCTTTAGCCACGAGGCACTCTCTCTTCTCCCCTGTTTTTTCTTGTGCTTATTTTTTTATTTTATTATTTTTAAATGATTTTATTTATTTATTTTAGAGAGGGTGGGGAGGAGCGGAGGGAGCGAGAAACTCTCAGGCAGACTCCCTGCTGAGCACAGAGCCCGATGCGGGGCTTGATCTCATGACCTTGAGATCATGACCTGAGCTGAAATTAGGAGTTGGATGCTCAACTGACTGCACCACCCAGGTGCCCCTGGTCTCACGTTTATTGAGCACTTACTGTATTCCAGGCACTACTATGTGTGCTGGGGATCAAGGAATGATAAAATGCCTTGCTTCCAGGGAGTATATATGTCAGGCGGTGGTAAGTGCTAAGACAGAACAGTCGGGCTAAGAGTGGAAAGAGGCACAAGGGGGAGGGTGTAGCCTTTGGCGGGATAACCAAGGAAGGTCTCTCTGATAAGGTTTGCACAGAGACCAGAAAGCGCTGAGGAAGGGACTGTGTGAGCACGTGGTCAGGGATGTTCCAGGGAGGGGCAGCAAGTGTCCAGGCCTTCCCGCAGGGCTGGTGTGGGCTTGCGCGAGGCTCTGCAAGGCCAGTGCAGCTGGGGCACAAGAAGCAAGGGGGCTCGCTGAAGACACACAAATCCTGTGGGGCCTTGGAAAAGGCAGATTCTGCAGAATTTTGATGGCTTTTGCTCTAAGTTACATGGGAAACCAAAAGAGGGCTTAAACAGATGAGTGGTACATTCCTGCCCACAGGGTAGATAAATGAGCTCAGGAGACCCTCATGGCACCATTTGAATAGTCCAAGTGAGGGAAGATAAAGCTTGGGTTTTGGTGTTGGGGATCCAGATGGTGATAATTAGTTGCATTAGGGAGGATATATTTTGAAGGAAATATGATGTTTTTGGAAACCAAGAGACAGAGTTCAATCACAGGGCTCTTGCTGTCCCTCTGCTCCCTGATTCCACGCCAAGCACAATTCTGGTATTGCATAGATAGCTTCCAGCCTTGTGCCTGGGTAGGATTTTTTGGCGCAGGCACGTGCTGTCCTGTTTATGGAAAGGCCGGACATAAGGAGTTAGTCCTTCTGCACATTTAAACTCTGTGGGCAGAACCTGAAAACTGTCAAGAGGTGGGAGGAGCATTTGACTTTTTCCTTCAGAAGGATTGCAAGGATGCATGGGTGGCCCTCAAACTCTCTCTTGTTTGGAGCTTGGGGTGGCAAGATTCTTCTCTTCATCTAGTCTAGAAGAAACATGGTAAACACCCTGTTACAGCTTCAGAAAGGCTTTAATAAGAGATCCCTTGTGTTATGTTTTCTTCCTCTCTCCCTCTCTCCAACCCCTCCCTCCTTCCCTCTTTCCTTCCTTCCTTCCTTCCTTCCCTCTTTCCTTCCTTCCTTCCTTCCTTCCTTCCTTCCCATCTTTCCTTCTGTCTTTTACTATGAGTCTATTTTTTTATGAAGAAGGGCTGCACAGCTCTTGATGCCACTTACTTAAAAAGAATAAGACTAGTTACAGTTTTTATAATTCGATCTACTTTCAAAGGTAAAGGAAAAAAAAATTACATGGTGCTACTCAAGGTTCTCAGGAATTTTCCAAGGGTTTTTATGACCCAGAACAGTAGAAAGATTATAGGCCAGTGACCGAGATGTTGACACAAGAAAAATCCATAACATATTATAGTTAGAAATACCCAAGAGGAAGAAATGGCCAAGGGAGATAGTTACCAGTCAAACCAGAGGCTGGCTTAAATTTACAGGTTTCTTGTACTATTTTCATTAAGTACAGAGGAAAATAATGGTTTTGGAGTTTTATTCTTTTTAAAAATATTTTATTTTATTTTATTATACAGACAGTTTAAATTGTTAGTTAACATACAGTTTAGATTGTTAGTTTAGTTAACATACACATTAGTTTCAGGTGTAGAATTTAGTGATTCAACACTTTCATATAACTCCCAGTGCTCATCACGACAGGTGAACTCCTTCATCCCCACCACTTTGGTGTTTGACTTTTTAAATGCACGTTATCTATTTCTTCAGACAGCACATTCACATCTTCTTATGCATCAGGCTCTATGTTAGGAGTTTGGTTCAGAGGCAGAATCATGCTGGGGCCTGCTCAGATGACACTTAGGATACTTTTGCATTTCAATATATTTGTAGGGTTTGAATGATAAAAGATGTAGGCTTTCAACGGCCTCCAATTTCCTGGGGCTGCTTGGCAGTATCGCTGCCTTCCAAATGTGCTTCATGCTCAGGAGGTCCAGCTTCTTCTTCAAGTGTTCTTCCTCCATCTGGCCGGGCCCCCTGCTGACTGCTTTTCCTAATCTGCCATGTGTCATAAGATCACCCCACTTTGTGTCTCTTCTGAGGGATCATTCTGCCCAGCTTCCAGGCAGTGAGTCAACGGTTGAACCCATGGGGCTCGTCTGCCAACCTCCACCTGAGTGATCTTGTGATCACTGCTTCGGCAGTGAATGGAAAGAGCAAGAGAGACTGACTATGACTAGTCCCTGTGAGGATGCAGAAAATGAGGACATAGATGACTTCATGGACCACTGTCTTAGCTTAAAGTGCCATAACCAGACACCACAGATAGGATGGTTTAAACAATAGACATTTACTTCTAACAGTTCTGAGGGATGGGGAGACCAAGGTCAAGGTGTTGGTAGATTTGGTTCCTGGTAAGGACCTGCTTCCTGGTGGCTAGTAGACAGCTTCCTTGTCACTGGGTATTCATATATTGGGTGTGTGTGTGTGTGAGAGAGAGAGAGAGAGAGAGAGAGAGAGAGAGGGAGGGACAACAAGACAGAGAGAGAGAGAGACAGAGAGACAGAGAGACAGAGAGAGACAGAGAGACAAAGAGACGGAGACAGAGGGACAGAGATGGAGAGAGACAGAGAAAGTGACAGAAGCAGAGAGACAGAGAGATAGAGAGACACACAGAGAGAGACATACAAGACAGAGAGACAGGGACAGAGAGAGAAGAAGCTCTCTTGTGTTCTTCTGATAAGGGCACTAATCTCATTCATGAAGGTTTTACCATCAGAATGCAATTACCTCCTAAAAGCCTCATTTCCAAATACCATCGCACTGGGGATTAGAGTTTCAGCATATGAATTTAGGAGGAGCACAAACACCCAGCCCCAACATCAACCACCAATAAACTCAGTAGCAGAACCACCCATATAAGCATTGCAAATGAGAGCCAGGGCTGACTTGAACAGATCAAGAGGTGGAATGCATCAGTAAACAGGTAGGGAAGTATTTGGGGAGAGCTGATCCTTCTTGTCTACTCCCAAATCACTGAAACTTGTTGGACGTCTAGCCTACTTAATGAGAGGTATATTTCTTGAAAATGTTTTTAAGAGCAATGTTAACATTTATTTATATATTGCCTAATTCTTATGTGGCCCTTCTGTGTTGGAGGAAATCATATGACCAAGATTTCTGTCATGAATTTCGGGAAAATGATGCATCGTGCAAGGAGGCTCCACTGCATTTGTTAAAGAAGTTCTGGGCCCTGTGCCATGTTTCATCTCAATCTAAATATATCTGGATAATTACTCACTATGAAGTGAACTTAGGAAAAGTTGTGCTGTTAGCTTTCCAATTAATGTATCCATCTGCTTTTGTTTTCGAATTAAATTTTGCCTATGGTAGCACACTGTACAGTAAATGTCCCTTTCTGACCTGTTCTGTTTCCTTTGATTGACAGGTTTGTTTGTTTGTTGTTGTTTTCTAGCTTAGTGTATGCATAATGAATATGAGAAAATAAAGGGATGTCTGAGGATGAGCCTTAATGAGGGAGACTTTGAGAGTCAGTTTGATGGTTTCCTGAACTCTGTCAGTTAGATAGTCAGAGTTGAACACCAGTAAACAGTACAAAAAAAAAAAAAAGTTAACTGCATGCTTGGCATAGCTATATTAAGGGTTTATCTCCCTTGTCTCATGGGAACTAGTCCATCCCTGTGGGACATGCATTGCCATCTTTGTTTAGTAGAAAAGAGGACTGAGATTCAAGAGCATTAAGTACTTGAATTTGGTGGTATAAAGGTTTGAGCTGCACACCAGTAACAGGAACCAGAGCACTCAGAGTGTGCTGCACCCAGAAGTGTTGGTGTATGTGAACGGAGATGGGGTGTGTGTGCCTGTGTGTGGGTGCATGTTAATGCATGTGCGTGTTTGCATGTGTGTGCGTGTGTGTGTGCCTGTATGTGTGTGTGTGTGGTTGTCAGATACTTAAAACAGCATGGCCTTGGATGAACAGGGCATAAACAAAAGTTTGAGTAAAAGTTAATGCTTCCTGGGAGGGTATTTTCCAGTTTATAGGACCTCTGGAGATCAGAACAAACCCAGTGGAAGATGAGCAAAGAGACCAGAAACTAGAAGCAAAGCCTATTGTGCAATCAGTTACAATGAGATGTCAGGCTTGGTGGGAGAGGAGCTCACATTATACTTAGTGAAGTCCATGGCTGGGATGGAGACCTTGGTATTAACGAGACTGAGGCCAGCTTCACAGCTGAAATTTATAAAAAAGAATCATTAATATCTCTTTGTCTGGCAGTGCCTATTTCATAATATTTTGGGGAAAAAATCTTGCAAGGATTAACAGACAAGTGTGTCCATAGAACAGACCACAAGCTAGGTGAGGCTGCACGCAATTGTCTCCAGGCATACGAATTAACTATTTCCTGTACCGATCTTGGGTTATCTAACCCTGTGTCTAGGGAAATAGTAAGTCTGATACTATTCAGCCTAGCCTAGGGTGCATGACACTGAGCTGTTTAAATGGAAACTCAGAGGAACAAGCTTGCAGCAGCTCTGCAGGGGGATGCTCCTCACTTTCAGTGGTGCTTGCCCTGCGGGGCTGGGGACCACGACAGGGACACAGGGCTTCTCCTCTGAATGCACTTGAAGCTTGCTTTCTGGGGGAGTGAGATGGAAAGCCCAGAGGTCCTGGAGACTGGAGGGTCAAATTCCAATCCCAAGCTCAGAGTTGATGGGTGTGTATCTTCGGAGGGGCAAAAGGGGACAGTTTATTAAATGCTCATGTGCCAGACACGTGGTGTACATTAAAATTCATTTTCACAGCGAGTTTGAATGGTATACCTTAACATATGTTATCATACAGATATGTTATCTTGCAGATGAAAAACTTGGGGCTCAGAGTATTTAAATAAATGCGTCTAGTAGGTGACACACCTGTAAGTAGCAGACTCAAAAGCACATCTGGCTGGTCCTGCCTCCCAAGCCTTGGCCTTGTGCCCCTTCCTTTAAACCCCGATGTTTCCTGCAGGGCGAGTCACACAACTTGTCTGTTCCCCTGCCAAGAGGGACTGCGGCCACCTTGCTCACAGGGGTGTTGTAAGGAGGAAGTGAGAAAATCTATGGGCAGTGGTGTGGAGCACGGGCGCGTAGTAGGTGCTCAATAAAAGTAACTTCTCTTGGTCCCTTTGTGCTGCAGTCTCCTGTAATTCCTGGGTCCCACCTGTTTCAGGATCATGGAAAGGCACTCTGTTTCAGCACCGTGGAGAAGCACTCTGTTTCAGAAACTTAGTCTAATCAGGCCGGGCAGGAGATGGGGTTATTGTGTGATGGGACATGTGGGGCCAAGTCTGAGCTCTGCTGTGCCCCTGGAAAAAATGATCCTATGGATTTGCCCTGATCGTGATGGCACAGGATCCATCTTCACATGAACTGTAGCGGAGCTGATGCGGGCTGTGGAGCCAGGTTCCCTCCCCGCCCATATCCTCCAAGGCACTGGCATGCTAAAAGAGATGATCTCTGACCTCGACATTGGGGAGGTCTCTCCTCTGTGTCCGGTTAAGGTTGTGTGTGCCAAGGTCAAGGGCACCTGGATGGCTCAGTTGGTTAAGTGTCCAACTCCTGATTTTGGCTCAGGTCATGTTATCGGGGTTGTGGGATTGAGCCCTGTGTCGGGCTCTGTGCTCAGCAGGGAGTCTGCTTGAGATTCTCTCTCCTTTCCCCTCTGCCTCTCCTTTCCTTCTCTAAAAACAAAAACAAACAAACAAACAAAACCACACAAAACTTTGTGCCAAGGTCATACCAGGCCCCCACATGGCCAACAGCAGATCTCTCTGGGCCTCAGAGGTGCACCCCTGCTACTATGTTCATTAGCAAAGGCTCCTGCAGCTCAGGCATCCCACTCACAGGACAGTCAGCTGTCCTTGTGCAAATTTGTCCTGCAGAATTGGGTCGCTTACCACCGTGGACTTGCTTCACCTGCTCTCTGCATTCCTGGTTCCCTGAACATGGTCCGTATGGACATTGGCACAAATAAATGCATACTGAGAAGACAATGGTGAAAATCAAACTATTGGTGTTTCCAATACAGGTGTTTATCCTCCAGGTGGGGAGAAACAGGAGGGAAGAACAGTGTTTTAAACTCATAGTGGGTTAAGCCTTTAAATACATTTCAGCACTTGAAATGTCGGGGCCCAGGTCAAAACACAGAAAAGTTAACGTTTGTGTGTTCGGCAGGGAGGGCGGAGACAGAATGTTTCCCTTGGCCAAATCACATCTGAAAATAAAGGTTTGCCAGGACCCCTCTGTCCTGGTTGGTGGGATAAGTGTACAAGGGTGACCAGGGGGACCCCACTTTGCATCTCCCGAAGCAGGCACTTCACTCATCATGTCCCCAGGAGGCAGAGTAAACAGCTATGACACATGGCACCCGGCCCAGAGGGAGGCACCCACCTCCTCCTGCTTGTCTTCCTCCAGGGGCTGTTCCTGCCGGACACCTCGTCTTGGCCACCCGAATCAACAACAGGAAAAATATGCCTGTTGTCCGGTCACTTGGGCCCTCAACTGGCCCAGCCAATGGTGGCCCACATTCATCGCTGCTAAATCAGCTCTTCCTTCCACAGGGCAGGATACTTCAGGGCGCAGCATCTGCCCCCCTGCGTTTGGTGAATTGCTCCATCACCAATGCCCTTCCAATCCTTTTGAGAAACTATCACCTGCTTCAGTGCCTCGGGGCCACCAGCCCGGGAGAGGATGGAAGTGTGTCCCCTTCCCAGGAATGTGACTGTTGTATGGACTGGTCAAAGTCAGAGATGGTGGGGTCCCCTCCTTCACAGGTAGTGCTCTGGGGTGACGATCCCTTTCGTCACCTGCTCGTGGAGCCTCAACACCAGGGGCTTCCCTTGTGCAGTCCTTGAGTCTGCCCTGTTCTTTCTTTTCCTTTTCCGTTCTTCTTTTCTTTTCTTTCTCTTCTCTTTTCTTTTTAGATTTTATTTATTTGATAGAGAGAGAGAGAGAGAGAGCACAAACAGGGGGAGCGGAAGACAAAGGGAGAGGGAGAAGCCGACTCCCCGCTGAGCAGGGAACCCAATGCAGGACTAGATCCCAGGACTCTGAGATCATGACCTAAACCAAAGGCAGACTAGTTTAACCGACTGAGCCCCCCAGGCACGTCCGTTCTGCTGTTTCTTTAGAGGTACCCAGTATCTCTCAAATTTCGTTTGTGATTAGGTTAGCTGACATGATCTGCCTTGCTCGAACATAAAGAACATCAAGACATGGAAACATCAATAAGATCATTACTGAAATGTATGCTTTCCCTAATCTTTGCTTGTACTGATCAGATAAACCTTAATTTCTCCAACCACCAAATAAATACCTGCTGTGAGAAATACGGGCTTGCTGCATCTATTTCCCAAGTGTGGTTCAGCCTCACGCAAAACTAGCAGGGTGAGCGGACATCAAAGACGCAGCCACACACAATCACACAGTCACCCCACGCCTCTGCCCAGAGAGGACATGGGCATCCAGGTGGCCCTTGATGGAGGCTCTTGCCAAAACCCTCAGGCCTCCAAGGCCAGGCCCTGCCTCCGTGCATCCCTGGTACCTCGCTTCCAGGGCTGTCCCCGATTGACCACAACTTCAGACTCGCTCGGCAGTGGTCCTGCCCCTGACTTTACCTCTGTTCCTGTCCAGCTGTCTGAGCCTCGGCCTCCTCCAGCCTCATGCAGGTTTCTCCGGGGCCCCCCAGCCATGCAGCCCCATGTACACATGGTTAGCAGGTTCCTCCCCAGAAACTCCACAAAATCCTGCACATTCCATACTGGCTTAAAGGATCACAGAGTCTGCTGGCTCGAAAATTGCATTCTGTTTCCTAACTTTCTTCCCCAAATATCTTTGCAAAAGTCTACGAGGCTCCTTGGAACTCGATTTGGAGACATGCCTCCGTCTCAGCCTCCTCTCCTAAAATATTAGGAAAGTGATGAGCAGAGAAGTCTAGTTGCTGCTCAACATTAGCTAACAAATTGGGGCCAGAGCCCAGATGAAAAACCAAGGCCTTTTTCCCCCCCACCATTTCACTTTTTATTAATTTAAAAATGATTTTCCACTTGTATGCTTTTATATCCCAGTCAGCATTATGTAAAATCTGAGTGTAACTCAGATATATTAATTGGATCTTTCAGGAGAGGGAAGCCAGGTAGACACTTTTACCGGTCCTCTTTGAGGTCATATCGGAGAATATTCTAGAAAGTAGAGAGGAAACATGCAGTAGGAAATGCCACTTCCCACGTGATAATGTACAGACATGGGGATGAGGGGCAACATTTTTCAGCAAAACTGCACTTAGGGAGGGTCCTGGAGGAGGTGGGGGTCAGGGCATTTAGAAATTTCTGGAAATGCTGAAAGCTGGTGGCAGCAAAGGACGGGGAGATTTGAGTTGTGGGAACCAGATGTGAATGTCAGAGGGAGGGTCTGCTAGGGCATTCGGTCTTTTTTTTTTTTTTTTTTTTAGATTTTATTTATTTGACAGAGACACAGCGAGAGAGGAAACACAAGCAGGGGGAGTGGGAGAGGGAGAAGCAGGCTTCCCGCCGAGCAGGGAGCCCGATGCGGGGCTCGATCCCAGGACCTGGAATCATGACCTGAGCCGAAGGCAGACGCTTAACGACTGAGCTACCCAGGCGCCCCTGGGGCGTTCCGTCTTAATGTAATGCAGAAACGTAATGTCTCTCAGCTCCAGCCTCACCTAGAATTCCTGATTTGGTAGGTTTCGGTGGGGCCTAAGAATTTTTTTCTTTTTTTTTTTTTTTAATATTCACTTAAAAAAAAGATTTATTTGAGAGAGAAAGAAAGTGTGGGGGGAGGGACAGAGGGAGTGAGATTCTCAAGTAGATTCCCGCTGACTGGGACCCCAACACGGGGCTGGATCTCAAGACCCTGAATTCATGACCTGAGCTGAAACCAAGGGCCTGATGCTTACCTGACTGAGCCACCCAGGCCCCCTGAAATTTACATTTCTAACAAGGTTTTGGGTCATACTGACACTGTTGGTCTCAACCTACTTCTTTACAGTATTCTTAATTCTTTGTTCCCTGGAATTCTTGTAGTAAGTCTATGGTAAGAGAACAGTCCTGTTTTTCACATGGTCCCAGAAATTCTGGAAGAATTCTGACCATATTCCATGCAACGTATTTACTGAAGATATTTGCCACCAAAATGCCTTGGGTGTTACCAGTGAATGGCAATGTCATTATTTTGATCATGAATGTTATATCCATATCTTATTAAGTTTCAGACTTCAAAGAGATTCAGGAAAAGAAACACGTCAGTGTCTACTCACAGCTATAAATTTGCTTGAAAACCTAATAAAAAGTAATTGGACTTGCAATAGAAAAAGAATAGATTAAGTCCAAAAAGTTCAAAGTTCAAGGTGCCCCTGACTTCTTCCAGCCCCATTTATAGGCATGCCCTACAGACACAGGGGTGCCGCTCCTGTGATCACAAGTCAGAGCAGAGGGAGCAGAGTTGTGGGGGATATTTCAGCCTGAGGCCATGGGCAGGCCTCCTTCAGCCCACTCCCTTGCTCACAAGGCTGGGACCTCCCAGCTGTCTTCACCCCGCTCTTGTTATGTTGTTTGAGGTCTGCCATCTGCATCCGGAATTTGTTGCCCCTCCTTGACTGAGGACTTAACCCCTCCAGGTGGAGCAGAAGGAGCCCGGTGGGGCAGGGTACCCTGTCATGCAGGGTGGGTGCACAGGAGGGAGGGGAGAGACGGCCTCCCACCTGCACCCCGGGGCAGAAACATGAAGAACACAAGTGTGAGAGGGGCTTGGCTCCTGGAACCCAAACCACCTGCTGGAATGGCCTTAGCTCTTAGCTCTCTTCAGGAATTCTTTCCTATTTCACCAGGAATAACAATAAGACTGAGCCTGGGGACACGAGGGGAACTCTACGGGCATTTGGGTCAACCTAGAGCTGCATCTCTTGCTCTAGATTGGTTTGGGGTATTCTCAACACTGGTCTCATATTAGGATCCCCTGAGACGCTGCCTGCTAGTTCCAGGCCAGAGATCCAGAGTTAGTTGTTCTGGGTGTGCCAGACATGTGCCATGGGCAGGGCCACCTGGGTCCCTCAGTCGGTTGGGCGTCTGTCTTCGGATCAGGTCATGATCCCAGGGTCTTGGGATTGAGTCCTGCATCCGGCTCCCTGCCTAGCGGGGAGTCTGCTTCTCCTTCTGCCTGCCGCTCCCCCTGCTTGTGCTCTCTCTTTCCCAGACAAATAGATTAAAATCTACAAAAAAAAAAAAAAAAAAGACATGCACCATGGGCAATTTTTTTCCAAATCTTGCAGAAAACTCCAGTGTGCAACGGAGAATGACTGCTAGGTCTTGAAGTTGGTCCCTGCAGCAGCAGTACCTGAGAAGCTGGTAGGAATGCAAATTTGGGGTCTCACCCTCGACCACTGAGTCAGAAACTCTGGAGGTGGGGGCCAGCCCTCTGCATTTTCATGGATTCCCCAGGCAATTCTGAGGTTTACTGCTGAGAACCACTGACATGGACGAAGAGGCTTTGTGGAAAGAGTACATCATGAAGACCAAGGAGATACCCGTATGATAAACAGAATGTTTTGAATGGGAAAAAAAGCCACTCTGGACACTAACATCCCCCTTGTTTGCCTTCAGTACAGTCTGTTGCACCTTTATTGTCAAGAGCCCCAATACCTCTACACCATGACAGAGACAAGGTCGCCATATTTAGGACTTGGCAGGGGGGGCAGTGTGAGGACCAGACAGGAGGGGAATGGTGGCTCTCTGATGCTCAGGGTCAGGATCCCATATCCACGGAGGCTTAGGAGAGGACACCCCCAGTATGCAGCTGCATGTGGTGGAATTTGTGTTGACATGAAACAGAATCACCTGGAGAATTTGTTTCAATGCAGATTGCCAGTCTCTCCTCCTGGACATTCAGATTCAACAGCTGGGATGATGCACAGCATGTCTCAGAAAGTCCCAGGCCCGGCCCTACAGGGACTAACCTGGGCAATGGACCGCCGATTCGCCCCATCTTCCGGGGCTCCATCTCAGACTGACTCATTGCCCAAGAATGTGTGTTTCTCGCAAGTTCCCAGGGGATTCTGGAGCTGCGGATCTGGGGCGTGTAAGTCACTGCCCTAATGTGTCCCCAGGTGCCATATGTCAATCCTGTCAATGCAGCTGTCGCACGGTGGTGGTGGGGTCTACCAATACGCATTTAGAGGAACGCTCTAGTTGATTCCCCTGCAGAGTGGCCATGGACTTATTTTAAGAAACGTCATCAAACATGTAAGTTATAAAATAGAAATCATCTTAAGAGGACAGAATGCCTTCAAAGCTCACCCAGCTTGGGGCTGGAGGAAGGGATCCAAACAGCAGGCAGGGGAAAAGGAGAAGCTCCTGGGGTCTGGCCAGCCCACCACTCATTTCCCCTCCAGCAAACACGGGTGGTCCTCACATCACTGCCCCTCCCCCAGTGGATCCCCACCCTGGTCCTCACTCAGGCCACCATAGAGCTTCTCTTCTCTTTCGACTTCTCCCTCCCATGGACTTGAGGGTCTTGTGACCAGTGGCCCTTCCCTGTGGCGGAGAGAGAGGTGACCGCTCCCCGAGCAGAGCAGGTGCCCAGGCGACCCTATCTACTCCACTCCAAGAACCAGGTTTAGGAGAAGGAGTTTCAAAAGAGCCACTGACACACAAGAAGTCCCGGGGAAGCCTTCATGTGACTCCAGCTACAAGCCATATTATAAATACACTTTTAGAAATAGGTGCTTCTGTGAATGGGGGGAGGGCGGAGGTGTGGACTGCCCACTTTCTCCCAGGAGCGGGGCCTCCGGGGTGCCTGACAGTTTCCTGTTCTGTCGTGCCACTCCATTTGGAGTTGGGGCCAGGTCTTATCTTTCGTACACCTGTGCCCCTTAGGAAGTGGGACAGGGAGGGGATGGCCCTTCGATACTGGGGACTGGCAGAGGTGGAGGCACCTTGCAACTCAGAAGCAGGCACTGCTGGAAGGCCATGCACGTGTGCAATGTGTCATCTCACTTGATCCTTACAACAACTTCAAGAGATACATACTAGGATGGACCTCCTTTTTTGAAATTTTATTATTATTTATTTGACAGAGAGAAAGAGAGAAAAAGAGAGAGAGAGCGCGCGCCCAAGCAGGGAGAGAGGCAGAGGGAGAAGCAGGCTCCCCGTTGAGCAGGGAGCTGGATATGGAGCTCCATCCCAGGACCCTGGGATCATGACCTGAGCTGAGGGCAGCCGCTCAATAGACTGAGCCACCCAGGCGCTAGGATGGACCTCCTTTAACAAGTGAGGTCACTGAAGGCTTCATGAGGCTAACTAACTGGCGCAAGGTCATGCTGGTAACCAATCTCGGAGCTGTAGTTCAAAATCCAGGCTCATGGGATGCAAAGCTGTATTCTTGATGGCTCCTGCCCTTAAGCTCTCTGCTGCCCCACCCAGGGCGCAGGTCCTGGCGACAGGGATCCTTCCTGCACCCGCACGGTGGCTTCCAGAGCTCACTGTGCAGTAGGCAGCCAGCGACTGGGCACCACCCGGAAATGTGGCCAGTCTGGATCGACGTGTGCTGTGGGCATAAAATACACAGTGGGTTTAGACTTACTATGAAAAAGAAAACGGACGTTTTATATTTATTACATATTGAAATGGTAACATTTGGGACGCCTGTGGCTAAAACTAGGTCATTAAAATGAATTTGACCTGTTTCTTTTTATTTTCTAAAGGCGGCCCCTGGAATATTACATATGTGACTCACGTTCTATTTCTATTGGATGACACTGTTCTGTACAGTCGCTGCTCACAACAGCTTTATCGGGAATTACTCACATATAAGACAGTTCATTTGCACGAGGTGTCTCCCTGAGAATCTGAGATACAAGACTGCAAATCACTGCAGCTGAGGAAAATAGAAGTCAGGTGAGAAGGAGGGAGGGCAGCAGGGGAGAGAGCGGAATGTAGCTGTGGGAGGCGGAGGGGGGCTGAGGATTGGTGCCCCTCCCTGCACCTGGCAGTCCCTCCCACTGAGTCACGGGAACCAGGCGGTGAATGATGGTAAGTGACGGAGCAACAGACCCCGGCCTCACGCCCTCCTCCTGTCACACTGACAGACAGATGCCAGTCCCCTCAAGCTCACAGACACTCAGGGTCTCACTTCTAACCCCTCCCCTAGCTTATGGCTAATGAAGCCCTTGAGGCTTCCTCCCATGTTGCACCGTGATGGGCCCAGCCTATGTTGCCAAAAAGAGGCAGGGAGCTAATTTAGAAAGCTCACCGGCAATATTAGGAAATGAGGTGCAACATGTGAATCGAGACGCAATCAGTTCGCCCCTCGGGGTCCTGCAGCAAGGACCCCACTGTGCCCTTCTCCAACGGCATTTCTGGGAAGCTGGTGTTAGCTCATCTCCAGCGTACAGAGCATTTGGACGGGAGCTCAGAGAACCTTCACGGTCGGCTCTGACTTCAAAACCCTGAGGAACCTCGGTGCTTTCTATCAAATAAATACAAAAGCAGTGTTTCTGCATGGCCAGGCAGCTCAGAAAAAATGTTTACCAGTCCTTCAAAAATGTCAGCCACCGCTCCCTGCTTCCCACCGTCTAAGTAACCACAAGTCAGAGGCTTTCTGCCTCCGAGCCAGAAATCAGAACCTCTCAGGGCTGGATTTCTGGCTTTTGTGTATTTCTTTACTTCGATCTCGTTGCTTTATGCCAAGAACGTAGGCTTGTATCAAGCTACCCGAACACAGGGGAGGTAAGCCACAGAAAGTTGCTGTCCTGGAGGCCAGAGCCTAAGGTCAAGGTGTCTGCAGGGCTGAAGTCCCTCTACAGGCTCTGGGGAAGGGTCTGCTCAGGCCTCTCTCCTTATTTTTGGTAATTCCCCGACTTGTGGGCTCGTAACTCCAGTCTTCACGTGGCATTGTCTCTGTGTGTGTCCCCATCTCCAAATATCCCCTTTGTATAAGGACAATGGTCATATTGGATTAGGAGCCTGAACAGTAGGGCCTCGCCTCATCTCAATGCACTGTATCTGCAAGGGGGCCGTTCTAAGGGGCTGGAGGTCAGGGCTTGTGTGAACTTCGGAGCGACACAATTCAGCTCATAACAGACACGCTGCCCACTTCCAGTTAGGAGCGGCCTGCCACGGCCCGCGTGCAAGGTCGAACAGGGGTGAGGGTAAGAGAATGAAACATAAAAGTATGGGAACAGGAGGGTTGCCCACGGGGATGCCGCGAGCAACAACTTTATTCTTACTCACACACTTTATATAAGTTCAGGTTACATAACAGTAGGACATAAACAAGTTCCACAGTTTTCTCCCTGCCCTCTCCTGGCTCCGTCCCAAGTTTTTGGTCCAAGGCCAGGTTCCTCAAGCACATAGTTTCTTCCCATGCCTTCAAAGGGCCTGGTGCGCTATTTTTCAGGGCTTATCAATAACACTGTGGTTTCTAAGCCTAAATACAACTCGGGCTAGCCAGTACCACATGTTCTTGTATGGGGGCAGCCAGGTGGCCATGGTTCAAAGGGATCAGGGAGCCTTTGCTCTACCCGATTAACCCCTTTGTTGCTCATGGCTCCCGACATTTCCCCCTTTTATCTTTAAACGCAACATGTGTACATTTGCTTGGGTACTGGCCATGAAAGCAAACAGACAGCGACTCCAAGCACACCATAAGCAGAGTAATAAGGTTACCCCTACAACCAGAGCACACATAATCCAGAAGGAATGTTGGAGGATATTAAAGGGGTTAAACCCCTGTAGCTTTTGTAGAAAGGATTGTGCCATGTCTCTGGGGGTGACTACATGCAGATGGGAGGAGGCTATATTGTTTATTTGTTTTTGCAATTGAAACAGATCTAGGCTTACATTTGTCTCATGCCAGATACCTTGCAAGTGCCTCTGCACCGTTTCCCAGGAGACGTTGTCAGCTTCCAGGGGGGTCACACAAATGGAACCATACCCTCCGTGGCACACAAAGGACAAACGAGTATGTAACAATGAATATTGGGTGCCCAAATATTCGACCGCCTGCTCTAAACCATCCAGGCGAGCCAAGATCTTCCTATCTATGCTTCCCTGGGTGGCAAGGGTCTGGGAGACATTATGAGCCAAGCTATTTACATGAGCGGCAGTATGTATGCCCTGGGACAGTGCCACCGTGGAGACAGTAGCTGATGCTATCAAAGACACCAAGGCAGTGATGCCAGCTATTAGGAGGCCTAGGAAACGTCGCCCCCGGCTAAGTAGGCCCTCCAATTCTTGCGCAAATTGGTAGCCATAATCTCTATACCAGGGCCCCCTCACCTCTACAGGCATCATTAGATAAGGGGGCTGCATGGCTAGGAAAACCTTCTTTGTTGGATTTGGGGCGCTGGGTAAAGGCAAACAGTTGGTGAGATAACACTCCTCACAAGTTATTTTGTAAAGGGTTCTATTGGCCTTAGCCTCGGGTACTACAGATCCGTCCCCCACTACAAACAGGAACGGTGGGGAAAGACATGCCCGAATTTGAAAGGTCAATGGGCCCGTGGGGAAGCCAGGGAAAAGGGGTGAATTAGCTTTAACATCTCTCATGGCCGCAACAATTTTCCACAAGTCCGGGTGTCTCATCCTCCCCAGTGACAGCAGTCCCCCGGGAGCAGAATTATTGTGGTCGTATGGCCCGTATCCTGAAGGCGGGGGGGAGCGGCGCAAAGGGAGATCCCTGTCTTTTGACCAGTCAATTATATAAGTGTCAGGTATGCCCTGGGGAGTCACAATCTCTGGGTTGTGATGAACGCAGGTTTTCCAGGAGGGTCCGTAGGTTTTCCACGTTAAGTCAGATTTGCAGAGGGGATAGTCAAGGTGTGGGGTCTCAAGGGATCTGGAAGCGGGTCCGAAACGGCCAACACAAAGCAGGGGCGGTCAATGTTGAAGGACAACCTCGTTGATGTCCCAATTCTCCACCATTACACGAGGTGTCAAAGTGTCTCTTCTAGGTGGCTCAGTTCCATACCAAGAGCGGATTCTTCGGGAGACTGATGAAGTGACCACGCATCCATAATGGGGCGCCTCAGGGCCATCGATGGCCTGGAAACAAATGGGGGGGGCGGAGGCCAGGCTGGTCCAGTTAAAAGGCGCCACGGCATGAGTGAGGCCGGAAATCTCAGGCCCATCAAAAATGTCTGTGAAGTTAGTAAACACCTTGGGTGAGGGATCCCTCCAGGTGACCGCCCTCGCGGTAGGAGGGTCCGGGACAAAAGCCCAGTAAGGAGAGGCCTGGGCAGAGTCAAGGGTTAAAAGTGATAGCATGGCAAGGAAAAGGGCAACAGCCGTGACTGGCTGGCCCGACTCACGCACGGTGGCCTCAGCTCGAGCGGTCAGGGCTTTGATGTCTCCGCATGTCATTTTCCTCTGATCCGAGGCGGGGCGTCTCCTCGTCCTCCCGGAGCGGATCTGGAGCCGCCTCATTCTGCAAACCATTATGGACAATGCGGACGCATCGAAGCGGGAGCCAGCGTGGCGTCTCCTCATCCTGGGGAAAGATACAAGCGTATCCTCGGCCCTGGCGTAGGACCAGGTCGGGTCCCCTCCATTCCGCGGTGGCGGGGTCACGCCACTTCGCATAGAGGAGGGGAGCCCGCTCAGGCTGCCAAAAACGCTCGGCGGCAGTGTGGCCAACCGAGTCAACATTCAAAAAATTTAAAACAAAGAGTACTAATGAAAGGTGTAAATGAGGTGAATATTTTATTTTCCCCTGTAGTATTTCCCCCTCTTTTAATTTTTTGAGGTACATTTTGAGGGTGGAATGGGCTCTTTCGACAATGGCTTGACCTTGAGAATTATAAGGAATACCTGTTGTATGAGTGATGTGAAAATTTGCACAAAAGGTCTGGAATGCTGAAGAGGTATAGGCTGAACCATTGTCGGTCTTAAGAGCCTTTGGCATGCCCAGAACTGCGAATGCTGCGAAAAGATGATTTTGGACATCTACAAAAGCTTCACCGGAGTGTGCAGTAGCAAAAATATAGTTAGAGAAGGTGTCGATGGAGACATGGATGTATTTAAGGCGGCCAAACGGTAAGTAAGTGGTTACATCCATCTGCCAAAGGTGATTAGGAAGGAGCCCTCTGGGGTTAATGGCATATGAGGGGGGGTTAAAAAATTGGGGACAGGACTGGCATTCTCGTACAATTTGTCGGGATTCCTCCCGGGAGATGCCGTATTGACGCCGTAAGGCCTGTGCATTCTGATGGAATTTTGCATGGCTGCTTTTTGCTGCCTGAATGGTGTTTGTAGAAAATATATGTGTATTTTCATCAGCTATGCGATTGCCCTCCGCTAGGGGGCCAGGAAGGTTAGAGTGAGCTCTGATGTGTGTTATAAACAGAGGGTGCTACCTCTGTAATAAGAGGAGCTGGATTGACTTGAATAGATGGAATAATTTTTCATCATTGGACAGTATGTAGGCCTCAGGTAGCTGCGGGACTGTTCTGGCAGCGTATTGACTATCGGTAAATAAGTTGAGGGGTTGAGTGTAACGCTCTAGAGCGAGTGCAATCGCTTTGAGTTCTGCTCTCTGCACAGAGGAAGTGTCATAATGCAGGTGCTGGGTATTCTTATGTTGTGGTGAGACAGCATGTATGGCAATATTTCCTCTTTTGTCTGCATCTACGAAAACAGTGAGGGCAGAAGGAAGTGGCTGGGGAACAATGATTTTTTGAGCACAAATGGCAGTTTTGGACAGAAATTGCAGGAGTTTATCTGAGGGTAAATGGAAGTTTATTTGGCCTGGATAGGATGCAAAGGCAGTTTGCCATGCTAAATGATGTTGCAGAAGATGTTCATATTGGTTTTTGGTTAGCATTGGCAATATGATATAATTAGGTTCTCTTCCGAACAGTTGGATTGTTCGGGTCCTGCCTTTACATACTAACATGGCAATTAAGTCAGATGTCAAATTTATCACATGAAGCTGATGAAGGGCAAGATGCAGCCATTCCAAAGGGCCATGAGGCTGCCAAATAACGGCCATTGGCAATTGTCCGGGGAGTAAAAGTATTAAGTACAATGGTAAATTGATGTCCACTCTAGTTATCTGAGCATTGGAGATCTGAGAATTGACTAGCTCTAAGGCTTGTTGGGCTGCAGGTGTTAAGGTACGAGGTGAAGATGGATCAGCATCACCTTTTAAGATATCAAACAAGGGGGTCAATTGCTCTGTAGTTAGATTTAAAGCGGGTCTAATCCAATTTATGTCTCCCATCAGTTTTTGAAAATCATTCAAGGTCACTAGGGACTGGGTTCGTATTTGAACCTTCTGAGGTTTAATAGTTTGCTTTTCTATTATATGCCCCAGATATTCAAAAGGGGCCGTACGTTGTATTTTGTCAGGGGAGAGGACCAGATTATATTGTTCCAAACATTGTAGGAGATGACGGAAGGCGGCAGTCAGCATACGCTCGGTTTCTGCAGCCAAAAGAATATCATCCATGTAGTGGATGCAGTAAACTTGAGGGAAATTTTTCCGTAAGGGTGCAAGAGCCCTGCTCACATACTCTTGGCAAAGAGTTGGGCTGTTCGCCATGCCTTGAGGCAGGACTTTCCATTGATATCTTTCATAGGGGGCTTGTAAATTTGTGGAGGGTACCGAGAAGGCAAACTTCTCACAGTCATCAGCAGCTAGAGGAATGGTAAAGAAGCAATCTTTCAAATCCGCCACCAACAAATGGTAATTTAAAGGGATAGCGGAAGGGGCAGGAAGACCGGGCTGTAATGCCCCCATGGGTTTCATTACAAGATTTACAGATCTTAGATCCTGTAGCAGGCGCCATTCACCTGATTTTTTCTTTATTACAAAAATGGGTGTGTTCCATGGGCTACAAGATGGTTCCAAATGACCAAGAGAAAGTTGCTCAGTTATGAGTTTTCGGGCGGCCTTTTGTTTCTCCTCAGGTAAGGGCCATTGATCTACCCAAACTGGCCGGGTGGTGGTCCATTCTATCGGTAGGGCATGAGGTCGGATCAATGACCCTGGGAAAAACCCAGGCCCGTTCTATCATATTTGGGGACATAGCAAAGAGGCTCAACATTACCTTGAAGCCCCTTGCCAAGCCCTTTTCCTGGTTCGTAGCCCATGTTACACATAATATTTTTCACAACCTGATTTTGGAACACCTGTGGGATATTGGTGGTCTCCAAGGTTAGCCCCATTTCTGAGAGTATATCTCGCCCCCATAAATTGAGATCTATGTCAAGAACAAAAGGTTGGAAAGTTCCCGACAGACCATCATCAGATTTCCAAATAAGATGATTGGAGCTTATCTTGGGTGCTGAGGCCAATCCTACTCCCCTTATAGGGGTGATGGCGTCCTGCAAGGGCCAGGAGGAAGGCCATTGTTTCTGAGTCAATACAGAGACATCGGCCCCCGTGTCTATGAGTCCCTGGAAATTTTTACCATTGACAGACAGAGTTAATAGGGGTTTATCTTTTGTAATCTTTTGTAACCAATAGGCATCAGTTGACCCAAAGCCTTTAGATCCTCGCTTAGCTTTCAATGATGGATTATCTGTGTCCAAACGGGGAAGTAATATCAATTGGGCAATGGGCACACTAGGTTGCAAAGTTATAGTGCCTTGTTGTAAGCTAACCATTATTTTAATTTCCCCAGTGTAATCTTCATCAATGACTCCTGGATATACTATTAAGCCTTTAAGGGTCCAACTAGACCTACTCAATAGTAAGCCCCATGTGTTTGGGGGGAGAGGTCCCCATATTCCTGTACTTATTGGTTGAGGGGGCATGCCAGCTTCTAAATAAACAGAACTATTTGGGGCCAGATCTAATCCTGCACTGGCTGGGGTGCCTCGGTGAAGGGATTCAATCCCAGGGAGGTCGGCCGTGTTGGCTCTGACCTCAGAGATGGGGGAGAGAGCATTGCCGCTATTGTTTGGTGGGGCTGCGGGAAGCCCCGTTGGGAGTTTCCCTGCTGCAGGGGGCGGCCAAAGCGGTCAGTTTTTGATCGACACTCATTGGCCCAGTGCCGTCCCCGCATACACCTGGGACATACAGAAGGTGGCTGTGGCTTATTAGGGGGGTTCCCCGAGGGAAAGTTGAAAGATGGGGCTTGCCTTGAGCCCTTAGGGCATTCATTACGAAAGTGTCCAAGTTCCCCGCATAGAAAGCAGGGCATGCGAGCTTTAGAATTCATTGGGGACTTTCCCTTTTGTTTTTTAAGAAGTTGTGTATGCAGCTGCTGCGGAGGAATTCCTCGAAGGGCTGCTGCCAAGGTCACTCCTTGTACATAACTGGGACCAATGTCTGCACACAGCCGCAAAAAATCCTCAAGGGTGCCCGTGGACTTCCAAGGCCTTATGGCTGCTTGGCATGCTGAATTGGCATTCTCAAAGGCTAGCTGCTTCACTATAATAGTTCCTGCCTCTCCGTCCACAACAATCCTACTTACAGCTTGCAAAAGCCGTGAAACAAAATCTTGATAGCGTTCATCAGGCCCCTGTCTTATTTTAGATAATTCCTCTGTCCTTGAGCCAGTGGTCGGTAACTTTTTCCATGCAGTCAAAACAGCCTCATTGATTTGAACATAAGCAATCTCAGGGAAATGTATTTGGTTACCCACTTCATAATAAGCTCCAGTACCAGCCAACATCTCATATGTGACAGGGATTTGGGTCCTTTTGTTATAGATAGCCAGATTGTTACACTTTTCCTCGAATTCGGCCTTCCACAATAATCTCCCCCATTAAGGCAAGCCCGGGCAACAACCTTCCAATCTCCCGGGCAAAGAGCTTCTCTGGTAAGGTTCTCCATCGTAGATAGGGTAAAGGGAGCAGTGGCCCCGTACTGACTACAGGCAGCCTTTAAGTCTTTTAACATTTTAAAATTTAGGGCAGTATATGTCCGTTGGCCTCCCTGTAAGGTTACTGGGTAGGCATTAAACTCTCCCACGTCTTCTCCTGCCTGCTGCGCTGTTAGTAAAGTCCTCTGTAAAGGGCTAATGCCGGACACAGGGGACTTGGCAGCGCTCTGCTGATTGGTCATAATGGGAAAAGCCTGCAGCGTGCTAGTTTGAGTACACTTAGTCACAGAATTGATCCCCTGCCCAGAGGCTGTGACTGCAGGCAGGACCGATTTCAATGATGTGGGCATAGTCAGAATGGGGTCATCATCAAGATAAACATCATCGTCGCCAAATTCATCCCCACCACTCTGAGCCTTAGGGGCTCTCCCCGCCAAGGGCATAGGCGGTGGTGGAGGAGGGAAAGGGTCCTGGGCGGGTAAGTTGACATCATCGCCCAGGATCTCAAAAGAGGACACCCCAGTGGGAGTCAGGGGTACTTTAATAGGATCTTTTTCCTCATCTTCAACCCATGATTTTAAAGATATCAGCTCAATTTTTTGTTGTGGCTCCAGGATTTCACAAATATGAGACCAAAGGCCCATTGTATTGGGCGGCAAGGCACCGGAGCCCCGCAACTTTATTTGATTTTTCATCTCTTGGCCCACCCGTCTCCAATCCTCTGGGTTTGCTGTTCCTTCTAGTGGGAACCAAGGGCACAAATCTTTTATGTTCCTGAAAAATTCCTGCAGTGTGGAGGAAGACACCTTATGCCCTCTCTCTGCCAATAAAATCTGCAGGGTCCGCAGAAAATATGCATGACTAGCGGACTGACTTTGTCCCATAATTTCTTACTCCTGTCGTGCCGGTTAAACGACCGGTTCTCTTACCTGGTTGCTTGCGACGTCAGTGTCCAGGATCCTCTTTCATGTGCTCAGGTCCCTGTTCGGGCGCCACTTGCCACGGCCCGCGTGCAAGGTCGAACAGGGGTGAGGGTAAGAGAATGAAACATAAAAGTATGGGAACAGGAGGGTTGCCCACGGGGATGCCGCGAGCAACAACTTTATTCTTACTCACACACTTTATATAAGTTCAGGTTACATAACAGTAGGACATAAACAAGTTCCACAGTTTTCTCCCTGCCCTCTCCTGGCTCCGTCCCAAGTTTTTGGTCCAAGGCCAGGTTCGTCAAGCACATAGTTTCTTCCCATGCCTTCAAAGGGCCTGGTGCGCTATTTTTCAGGGCTTATCAATAACACTGTGGTTTCTAAGCCTAAATACAACTCGGGCTAGCCAGTACCACATGTTCTTGTATGGGGGCAGCCAGGTGGCCATGGTTCAAAGGGATCAGGGAGCCTTTGCTCTACCCGATTAACCCCTTTGTTGCTCATGGCTCCCGACAGCGGCCGACCCATACGGCCTCGCTCCTTGCCCACTTCCCTGCACAAACTCCGCTGTGCCTGGTCCTGACAGCTTGGCCCTGGGTCTTGGTCCCTGCCCCTCCACTCTACCTCCTTCCTGGTGCGTTTGTCAGTAACCTTTCCAGCTTCCTGCAGCGTGAGGGTACTTGTGGGTCTGAAGCCCGCCCACGACTTTTCAGGAGCTCTGGCTGTGGGCATTTGCAGCCTGGTCCTCAGACGATGGGACCCCTGTGGGCTGCACCCACTTTGAACCCTCCAGCTCCCCAGGTCGGGACCGCCTGACCCAAGGGCTGCTCTCAGCTCCTGCACAGGGAGCCCAGCCTCAGGATTTGCTGTCTGAGCGCACAAAGCCCACGCAGCCCGGTGTGGCTCTCTCTGGGACGAGAACAGTGGCATCTCCTGCCAGACAGATAAGCTCTGCTGATGGATGTCTGGCATCCCAAGGTTTGAGGGAGCTAAGGGTCTCCATTCATCACGCAGCAACCCTATGCGTCTGTCCCGTATACGAGGCACCCCTTGTGGGTCTTCTGGATGTTAGCAGGGCATGAAGCCGCAGGTAGGTGTAGTTACCACTGTTTACTGGGTGCTCGCTGTTGGTCAGACCCCTGCGCAGCAGCATCCCTGTGCCCGCCCACCCCTCCGTTGTGTCATACTGCCTGTCCGCATCCCCACTCATGGAATTCAGGAGCACAGGGCCTTGCTCTCCGGGCCACAGAACTTGGGGACAGCTACAGATAAGTGCAAAGCAGGGATCTTGCTGGTGCCTCTCTTCCACACCCTGCTTCTCCATCTGCACAAGCCTCTGTCTCATCCCTTCTAAGGAGTCCTCAGTGGGAGTCTCTCAATGCTGTAACTGGGGGGACGTCACCTCCTCGGGGTACCTTGGTGGCACCTCTCCATCCTGGCCTCCTAGCCTGGAGGCTGATTTCCTTCCCCCAACCCTGGTCGGCTCTGCCACCCTCATAGAGGCAGGGCGGCTTTGAGGAGCCTGGGGTTAGAGTCGTGTAAGAGAACCCCTCTTGAGGTTGGGGAGCGAGCACAGCCTGACACCTGGAGCCAGAAGCGTGGCTGTGGGACAGAGACGCTGCTGGTGGTGAGGGGTTCCCTTCACAGCTGGGTGGCCAGCACTGGGGCTGCAACCGATGTCCCCAGGGCCGAGCAGCGCATCCAGTCCATATTGCCATGTGACTGCCACCCGGCTGGGTCCCCAGCATCACTGGTGAGCAGAGAAGTCAGTGGGCCCCACCCACTGACAGCGGGGAGCACCATGCAAGGGCCGTGTGCATGATCTCATTTCTCCTCACCTCCCTCTAGGAAGGAGGGTCTGTTGTGACTTCAGTCATAACGATGAGCACGCTGAAACCCAGAGAAGTTAAATGGGGGAAACAGGTGGGAAGACACTGGTAGCCCCTCTCGGACACTGCTGAGTCACGCTGGCCATCTGTGGGAGGCCAGGAGCAAGTCCCAGGGCTTCGGCGCAGGCCTCGACTCCCACTGCCGCGATCTGATAAGTGGGCTGCATGACCTCCTTCCTCCCCCTCCCTCCCCCTCATGCCAGGTCTTCACAACCCTAATGCTTCTTTAGAGGCGGTCTGTTCTTTTCCTTGCCCGTCTTGGTTGCTAGCAGGTAATTTTTTCTTTGTTAGAACCTTTTGAGTTTTCAGAGCACACTAGCCAAACACCTTGAGAGGCTGTAAGCCAGTGAGTTTGCATTGGAACGCCTCTGCTCCAACCCCGTTAGCTACAATTGCGGGGCTGGCGTAGGCTGCCTGTCACAAAGAACGCCGTGGAAGCCTCGGTAAACACTATTAGTCCTGAACGAGTGATGATGGCAAAATCAACTCTAAGCTGCTGATTAAGCTTAAGCTGATCTAAGCTTTGGGTTAATGGAATGATATATTCATTGTGCTGTGTAAGAACAAGGAACGGGGACTGGACACCTGCCACATTTCATAAACAAGTGGAATTCTGCAAGCACTACATGAGGTAACAGATGACTTTTTGTTTCCTGGAAGCTGTGTGCTTCAGCAGGGCAGGACTCGGTGGTGCTGCTGGTCTCCGTGGGCCCACCCGTGCGGACTCGAAGGTGTAACACAGCTGTCTTGCATTCCTCCTTCTGGAACTCCCTGCATTTGCCACTAGCATTTGGAGACTGTCAGAATGCCCTCGGAACAGTGGAAGCTCGTTTGGAAGTGGACAAACTGGAACAGGCCCCGGGGCTCAGGGGTTTCTGAAACCTCCCGGTAGTAATGACATGCTAGTGAGTGTCTTAGCTCAAGCAGGGTTGCAGACCCTGCTTCCTCCCACCTTCCTCCCGGTGCAGGAATCACGGGCTGGACTTAAGATCTATTGAAATGCTGATGATAAAAATAACAGTGTATCAGTTGGGCATTAAAGGAAAAAGCTGCCTTATTGACCTGCATGGGCATGGTGGGCATTTTGGAAAGCTTGAGGACAGGGGCTGACGGGCTGAAGAGTAATCCAAACACACAGACCCTACAGACACAGAAAAAATCAGGGTGAGTTTATTGTTCATTAAAAGGGAGCAAAATCACTCTTCTTTCGTATTCTCTATTGATAACTGAGTAGCTCGGCCCATGCAATGGACTTTTTCTTCAGAACACCCTATGGCTTCCTATGGAAGTTGTGATGTGGAGATTAATTGAGAAGAATGTTGGAATCCACAATGAATTTTTTCCCAGTGGGACACAAATTCTGGAGGACTGGACCAATGCATTTCAAAGTGTCTCCTTCTGGCCCAAAGTTCCTAGACCACGTACCCTGGGGAGTCCGTCTCTTTCCTGGAGCAGACGCTGATGATGACTTTCTGTCGTATGGTCCCTAGTGACAGTGGGGATAGGAGGAGGTAAAATAAAATTCTACCACTCCTATAAGACTGTGGCAGTGTGCTGTAAGGGATGCCATAGGATCCTGACAGATCAAAGATCCTGCCACATTGACCTGTAATGTCTGTGGCCCTCCCTTGCTACCTGCTTTGAAGTTCCCTCCACTGAGGTCCCTCCTTCAGACAGTTATATAATTTCTCAGACATAGATGAAAACCTGTGTTGTCTAGCTGGAGTGTGTGAGGACATGGAGGCTTCTCTATCACGTCCCTGCTGCATGGGCACACAGCCTGTGCTGGAGCACATCCAGTGATGAACACACTTCCCACTCAGATAGTTTAGCCCATCATGCCATTTCCCTGGCTCCTTTTTTCATTGAACATAAATATGTTCTCTTGTGGTCCTAGTTCTAGATGAGAGAAGTAATAGAGATTAAGCTAAGATCACTCATTCTTCTGCATGAGAGATCCCCCTCGACACTCAATTCTTAGTCATTTGGATGCAAAATAAAAATGATTCAGAGAGAATTTGGACGGAAATCAACATGAGATTTGCTTTATTTTACTGCTCTGTGAGTCATGACCCCTCCCTGACAGTCAGGTAATGGCGTAGCTTCTGAGTAGCAGGTGACAATGTTGTCAACCTCATGGGCTTTCTGGCATTGCCAAGATGAGCCATCTTGTTTCGGTTCTAATTTTCTCTGGTCCTGAGAGCCCTGGATTTTAGGTGTCAAAGAGACAGCAGCTGCACTTCTCTTGGAAACCACAGCGAGGACTTGGCTTCCAAAGTGATCCAGTGAGTCCATGATGCACTCTGACAGAAGACAGACGCTGTGTCCGATGGAAAATTTACTGAATATTGAATACTGTCTAATCAATCTTAGATTATGTCCCTTGAAGACAGTGACCCCTGGATCTTCTCTCCTCTTTTCTCCTCACATGTTCCCCTGCAAATCTTCACATATAGCATGACTAGGAACTTCCCCTCACTATTTTATTCCTCTGCCCTTGTCCCAGCTTGTCTAGATATCTCTGGAGTGTGGAATTTGAAAAGGAACGAATGATAGTCCAAGAGGGTGGTGGTGGGTCCTGACACTCTGCTTACACCATCTTGCACTGGCAGATTGTTGCCAACAAACATACTAAATTATGACATTACCACCTTGCAAGGCACTGAGCATCTAATCCAAGGAAGGTGAGAAACAAACTGAGAAAGTTCATGCCAGGAAACTCTAGTGTGGGGAATGGCAATTTTGGGAACACTCCTGAGCCACATGGGTATTAGCAAAGCCCGGCACAAGTCAGGAAGGATGGGAATGTGTGTTGGTGAGTTACCGAGCGGGTGCCAGGCACGGTACTGGACTCTTTATCCCTGAGTCCTTGGGTGGTATTGCCGTTTTACAAAGCAGGAAGTGAAGTTCAGAGAAGAAACTAAATCCCCCAAGGTCACAGCCCAAATGCAAACTCTGTTGGGCGTTGCTTTGAAAGGCTGCACAAACATTTGAAGTACTGAGAGTTACTTTTGGTTGCTGGATGGGTTTTACGGAAAAGGGGTGCCATCCTCAACACTGAGCTGCTTGGAACCAGATGAGATTTCTCAGCAACTTTTGTGTCTCCAAGTTCTATTCTCGAGCTGCCCTCCCGTTAATGTTTTTAAGAATCTGTCTGGAGATAGCTCTTTTATAGAGTAAAGAGCCTAGGTTCTTTCCCCAAACCATTAAGGATTCTTTGGGGGTTGTGGTTTTCCCAGTTAATTTGATTTTTCCACTGAATTTTTCATCTCCACTCTGTGACTTTGCGCCTGTGAGTATTGGACCTTCTCTACTTGAATTCAACGTAAAGGTTGATTACAAGGCTTCTTTTCCTTTCTTTCCAGCCAAGTTACCACTAAGAGAAGGGGTTGTACAGAGAAAATTTGGGGAAGGTAGGAGGAGAATGAAGGTGTTTGGGGATGTACATCATACAGCCAACCAAATATAGACCTACAGCCGATACTCTACTCATTTTGGCCACCACTGGTCCTAGAGGTCTGTCAGCTATGTCCACTGCCCAGAAGTTCTCCCTAGGTGTATTTCTCAAGCCCTGTCATTAGAGATGAGTCCCCTTCTTTCTCTTTATTCTTTTGAACAAACACACACACACACACACACACACACACATACACACACACCAGAAATAAAGATTATACATACAAAAATACTAAAGCATAACTGTCACATATCAGAGTCATACAAATGTGGATTTCTGTCATTCTTTTAGATTCTCTATGCTTTGTAATTCTCTAATGAATATTTATTGCTTTCATTTCAAGGAAAAGAAGAAAAGAGGGAAGCAGTATTTTTAGTTTAAAAAGAAGTAATGTAAAAGAGCTCTTGTTTCAAGGGACCGGAGCCAGGAATAATCTTTCTTACCTTGCTGTTCATCACTGCCTCTTCTGACCTCAAAGTGTTCCATGTTTCAATCTTCTTGTTTTTTTTTTTTTTTTTTTTTTTTTAATGTCTGAGGAGAGCAATCTAGCAGGGGGTTTGATAAAAGAATTTGAAAAAAAAATGGTCTTTTATATGTGAAACCTTACATGCTCCTAGAACAGAGTCATGCCCGCTCAGCTTGGCTTGTAATTGCTCCAGGCTTCAGGGAAGACAAGACTTCCCCACTCCAGAACATGAAGGGCTCTCCAATGGTAAAACCCGTTTCAATAACTGATTAGTGTTTGGCAGTACTAGTCCTTTCCTCCTTCTCTCTAACCTAACTCCTGTGAGGGTTCATACCCCCTGGTTATGTGCTCAGTCGAAATGACTACAGTGGCTGGTGAGTTTTGGCTTTTAAGATCTGATGCACGGTCTCATGTTCAGGCCTCTCCCTGTGGAGTCTGAGCCAGACCTGATCCCTGGCCCAGGACCTGAGGTTCTGAGTCTGCTGTACCAGGTGTCTCCACCTCCTAGGCAGCAAATGACCCAGACCTTTCTTATATGTTTCCTGTGAGTTCCTTTCTTGTATGCACCTGGTGCTTGGTTCTGCCTCTCTTGACAAAACCATCCTTCTCTTCTGGACACCTAGTTTGTGTCTGGTCTCTTCCCCTGGGGACTGGCTGGGGACGCAGTGCTAGCAAACTGGAAAGGTATCCAGAGCAGTGGAGAGACTGGAATTCAACTTTGGCTCAATCACCATATAACTGGTGGGCTCTAACCTCTCAGCGCCTCAATATCTTCATATTTAAGTAATTGCATGATTATTAGGAAGACTGTGTAGCACATCAATCATACAATTAAAAGTAGATGGTATTTATTAGCATTCAATCAAGTCTCCCCCAAGGACTTTGATATGAAATTGAATTGTCAGGTTTTCCTACTTTGGACTAACTTTGATATATTCCCTGCCCTCGGGTGTTATTGGACACACACCCTTGAATCCTGTCTGTTGGCTTCCGCCTGTACCAGCTTGTGCAGGCTCCACAAGGGGGAGACTGATACTCAGCCATTCATTATTCTTTGCAAGCTGACCGTGGGGCACTGAGAGCACTCCAGTATATTTTGAAGCATATTGCACTGGGGTCTAGTAATAAAAAGATCTTTCCCTCTTTCCTTTGCAAGATTAAATTTAAAAATAAGAAGTACCATTGATTCTTTTTGTAGAAGTCAAAAAAATCATTTTAATTATTATAAGATGAAAAATATAACTGCCTACATCTTCCAGCCAGTGAATTATCTCCCCATAGGCGAAGCCACATGGGCAGTCTTATCCTAGTCAGAAAGTATCATGGGGAGAGTATCATTATTTCTTAATGCAGTGGCCTACACATTCATTAATTTTGTCAGAAAATTATTATAAGAAAATATCTTTTTTTGTGAAATAAGACTGGTTATTATACACCGCACTTTACTGCCTGTCTCTTCTTTATCATGCTAAGAAAGTATTCAAACGTTTTCATTTTCAAATATAAATTGTGGTATGTGGACTATATAGAGTATGGTGATATGCCATATTTAGTGTTTAATTTTATTTTTTAATTTATTTTCTTTTTATTTTGAAGGTTTTTATTTATTTATTTGACAGAGAGAGAGAGAGCACAAGTAAGGGAAGCAGCAGCGCAGAGGGCAAGGGAGAAGCAGGCTCCCCACTGAGCAGGGAGCCCGATGCGGGACTCTATCCCAGGACCCTGAGATCATGACCTGAGCTGAGGGCAGACGCTTAACGACTGAGCCACCCAGGCACCCCTAGTTTTTAATTTTAATTTTAATATCTTTCTCTGGTAGCACTGGTATTTTTTAAAGTATCTTCAATCAAAATGGCTTCAAATCTCTTCTAGGAAAGCATGCTCAAAATCGGATAAAGATAGGGTTGCCTAGAGAGCTATGATGATCACAAGACAACATGTATTCCCGAAAGTATTATTGTGAAAACTGTTTTAATTCAGTATCTGCACTTGTACAACCAGGGAGATTTTTGGAGGGATTGTTTGGATTGCCCCATTTTTTTAAACTATTACATTTTTTTTCTCCTGGTGCACAAAATAAAATAACAGAAACATAAAGTCATTTGCCCAGACAGCTCACTTACTATGATTCAGATTGATCCCATTCATAGAAAGAGTAACCGATTGCTGAATATTAGTTTACAAAAGACTCTCAGACATCTTTTAGAATCCATCTCCTCCACCCCTGTCCTAAGTCCACATGCACACATCGCTTACAGATGAGGGCACAGGAACACTGGGGGCTGGAGGATTTCAAATTGGAAGAACTCCAAAGCCAGAGAACTCTTTTTTTTTTTTTAAGATTTTATTTATTTATTTGAGAGAGAGAATGAGAGAGAGAGAGAGAGAGAGAGCCCATGAGAGAGGGGAGAGTCCAAGGGAGAAGCAGACTCCCCGCCGAGCAGGGAGCCCGATGTGGGACTCGATCCCGGGACTCCAGGATCATGACCCGAGCCGAAGGCAGTCGCTCAACCGACTGAGCCACCCCGGGGCCCCAAAGCCAGAGAACTCTTGCCTTTCCCCCTGCTAATGCCATGGTCTCCTTGCTGGTGACCCTGTTGTCCCTAGGTTTCTACCTGATTTGAGTGTCTCCCCAACTCCTCCATTTATTTAATGGGGTTTTAGATTAAAATTGAAGACACTTTCCTTCAGATACTTGTAACAAAGGATCAGTGTGAGGCTCATAGGGTTCTTAAAAAACCTGCTGGACTATCAAAACAGTTGTCTCCTACATGTGATAGGAAAAAGAAATAAAAAAAAAAAAAAAGCTTTCATTGGTGTTCTTCTGGGTGCTCCCAAACATTGCTCAGAACCATTAATCTTGAGCTTGTTTGTGCCACTCGAGTCTTGTAGCCTCAAAGATGGTTTCCGTCCATGATGCTATAGCAATTGGGGCTCCACATGGCTCAAGACATGTTTTGGAGGGATGTATCTGACCCAAGATGCTATTTGGGCCTCAGGGATATCACCCCTGAAGAGTGAAGAACTCCAGAGGATGGCGGGAAACCGAGTTCCAGTTTCAAAGTCACAGCCAGAGGTTGTGAAACTCGAGCCATCTGTTTGTTTATCCTTACCTTCTTTCAACGTTGATTGATTGCCACATGTGATGGCCACTGGACTAAGGGGCCATCAGTCAGAAAGCATTCGGTCAGAAAGATAGACATAATACATTGTTTTCTACATTGGTCAGAGGAAGACCTGTGTAGCCCCCAGAGCTGGTTGCATGACCTACAACCAACTAGTCATTTGTATTGTGATAAGTAGGATCAATGGGAAATTCAACGTCTTCTGGAATGTTAGAAAGGGGTACCTAACCTGAGAGTAAGATCAAGTCACACTATAACCTGGAGGGTGAGTAGAGATTAGGAAGATCAAGTTTGTGAGGACGAGTACACCAAGGGAGGGGCACTGCTTATGAAAGAGCCCTGCAACAGAAAGGTTGATTCAAGGAATTCCAAAAGTCCTATGTGGCTGGAGTGTCCAGAGCCTACAAGGGAATGGTACATGATAAGCTGAGAGGGGCAGGCATTTTGAATTGGATTACCAGCCCAGATTTTTAGGATACAACATAGTAATTGCAACATGGCCGATACTATGAAGACACTTCTAAAATCCTTTAAAATCCTATTGTTGCCATCCATAAAAGCAGAGTAGCACAAGGGAAATGATGTAAGGTGACCAAACAGTGAGCTGCAACAAAAGAAGTTCTAATAGAAGTGAGCACACAGAGAGAGGAAACTCACGGTGGTTTATCATAGTTGGGGCATGACTCCATGGATTATACTTGGCTGCAAATGGCAGGAAGGTACTTTTTCCTTCTGAATTCATATTCTATGAGAGGAGGGGGTGTGGTTGCTGATATAGACACCTCTCGTGATGTTAGGTGTGTCTACACCTTTCTTACTCTCCAGTACTCCCTTTGGGTCTTTGCATGTGACTGGGAGGACATCTCTATATGGGGAGCAGCAGAGACACTTCTGACAGCAAAGCCCGAAGGATAGTGTTTTCTCACGAATCACCAATATTAGAATTGCTCGGTGTAATTCCTAAAAATGCAAATGCCTGAGCCCTATATAAACCTTAATGATTTAAAGGGGATGAGTCCCTGGAATCTGTATGTGCCACAAGATCCCCAATTGCTTCTTAGGTCCACACCATTTTGGGAAATATTGATTGGGAAATATTTAGTGCCCCTGTGCTTATGTTTATACAGGATGAAGAATAAAATAGGCTGTAATAGCACCAGCCTTGGGGGTAATCAAGGAGTATTTCAGACATGATTTAGTAAGGGAAGCTGCCTGCCAAAATCTGTTTGTCACCAGTGTGCAATGCAATAAGGAACTTGTGCCAGACTGTAAATCAGTTACTTCACTAAACCAATGCTTAATTCAGCTGTATTTTTTTTTTTTTTTAACTAGTAAAACTTTCCTGATGCAGGACACAGTGCATGGATTTACATCGTGGCACAAGTTCTTGATTGCACTGCAGACAGACCGTTGTTTAGCTCTAGTCAAAGGCGCAGTAGACATGTGGTCTTCTCAAAGGCTTAAAAAATGTAAAATGCTGGGGTGCCTGGGTGGCTCAGTCATTAAGAGTCTGCCTTCGGCTCAGGTCATGATCCCAAGGTCCTGGGATCGAGCCCCGCATCGGGCTCCCTACTCAGCAGGGGGTCTGCTTCTCCCTCTCCCACTCCCCCTGCCTGTGTTCCCTCTCTCACTGTCTCTCTCTGTCAAATAAATAAATAAAATAGTTTTATAAAAAATGTAAAACGCTTTGGAAAATGGCTCGAATAATGGAAAAAGTTTCCACAACCAAAAATATGGATGCCCACCTGCCTATAAAATGTAACAATGGCTCGACCGTTGACTATAACTCAACTCATATAACACTGTATCAGTTATAATTATTGTGGGACATGGGAACGCTTTCGTAAGTTTGCTGTGTTTGGTGAAGTGTCCAGAGTCAGAATACCTGTGGCCTCCAAGGGGCTTCTGGAGGTCCACACTTCCAGGTGGATAATGGAACCCTCCATTGGGTTCCAATGGAGCTACTCCATTGTTCTGATTGGCCACTTGGGAGAAGCCTTTGTTTTGCACCAAATAATATGTCAAACATTAAACTTTTATCCTCAGGCTGTGTGTCTATGCTTCTCAGGGAAGTAGACACTGGGGAGAGTAGAAAGTTGTTTCCAGTCTGGAGTGGTTGGGTGATCACAATGGCTGAGCTGAGTAGCTCTCCTCTGGGGAGGTGTGTAGCCTTCCACAGGAGAAGGGCAGAAACGCTGGGCGGGGAGGAAGCAAAACCTATGTCATTACAGAGCACCATCCTGGGACTTGTCATATCCACCGACAGGGGATCCATGGGACACAGGCAATTCTAGTCTTAACTACGATGCATCGAGATTGTTAAAAACCTTCCAGGCATTGTACATGTGATATCTTGTTGCAGCCTTGGAACAACATGGTGACCAGGTATTACTTCTATGTCACTGAGAGGAAACGGTGACTCAAAAATTAAGGAATGTGTCCAAGTTTACATGGGGAGTAAATGGCAGGGAAAGGATTGGAAGCTAGATTTGTCGCCCTGGGGGAGGCTTGCTCTTAATCAGGAGGCTCTGAAACCGAAGTAGGTGGGTCACCGCTTCATTCCACCATCAGTGTTCAGATCTACGGCGAAATTTATGACTTACCCGGTGGTGCCATAGACATTTAGGAATGGTTGTCTGGAGAGTGAGAGAAGCCGTGCCTTCGAAGATTGGATCTTTGGAGTTCTTGAATTTCACATTTACAGATGTTTTATGCCATCCCATTGAAAGTTTTGCCTAGAGGCGCCTGGGTGGCTCAGTCGTTAAGTGTCTGCTTCGGCTCGGGTCGTGATCCCAGCGTCCTGGGATCGAGCCCCGCATCGGGCTCCCTGCTCAGCGGGGAGTCTGCTTCTCCCTCTCCCACTCCCCCTGCTTGTGTTCCCTCTCTCACTGTGTCTCTCTGTCAAAGAAATAAATAAAATAAAAAGGTTTTGCCTATGTTTACAGTTTTAGAGGCTTTGTATATAAATCTTTTATAAGCAGATGATTAAAGAAAAAATCATTATTAAATATCAAATTTCTGATTGGACCTGTATCTCCATCGATTTTTTTTTTTTTTTTTCCTAAGAGGGCAGGGAGGATTGATTGGAAATGTCACAGATCCAGATCTTGGTCCAGATGAAGAAAGGCCCAGAAACTGCATCTGACATTTATGAGTTATTGTCTCCAGGTAAAGCAGTTACTTAGAAAGTGGTTGTTATATCTTGACAGATATTTCTCTCTTCCAGGGTATTAATTTCAAAATATTAATAATTAGTATCAATGTATATGTAGACTTGCAAACAATTTGTAGAAATGTAAGTTTACATCTTAATTACGTGACGTGGTTTGGAATTTAGGTCAGAGCGTGCACATTTTATTTATTTTATTTTATTTTTCCTCACAGGAACCTAGAACTTATAAAATTGAAAGCTTTAAGCTCATCTCATTTGGAAGCTATTTTGTGACTACCAGCCAGTTTCAAAGGTAGCAGAGCATTTCACATCAATATTATTTTAAAGTTAAATTTAAAAACCTGACTGGGCGTAACATTTGTCTTAGGTGTTGTATAGATTTCCACTCATTTGCAGTCTTTCCTCTTAAATCATGGAATGATAATATCCCAGATGTGGTGGAATGATTAACCTGGTATGCTTAGACAGAACTACACATGCATAAATATCCTTGAGGTGTATGGACTCTATGTAATTCTATATTTGTATGGTAAAATATATATTTGATATTTGTATGATATGTAAAAAAAATACTTCTATGCATTTCATATATATTGTTTCATGATATGCTGAGGATGACAAAGAAGAAAAAGTTGGCGCTGTGACAACTCATCAGGGGTAAGGGGAGAGCTTTATCCCTGCTAAAGAACTAGAAAATTGTCAATAAAGATGAGAGAAATCCTATTTTGTTATATTAAGGGGCTGGGCCATGTGAGTAGCTTCAGGATGAGGAACCAGTGTGTGTATCTGCAGGGGATGCTTTTGGAGGAGCCCGAAGGGTGTGGTGCCCCGGGGGAAGACCCAGAGTAATGGGCCAAGCATCTCGCTCGTTCCATGGGGGTGGGGGACCCTAAATAAGGTACGGAGAATACATTTTTACTGATGTGGAGATAGGCTGCCAGTTCTAACAGATCTTTTCAGGAAAACATCTGATTTTATGGGCCACTGTCTTTTACATAAGGATTCATTGCAGATCAGAAAGGACTGAGCCAAAGGACATAAATTCGGGCTCTGCTGAAGTTATGGTCTATGTGGAAAACCCAACAATACCCTGTATTACTAGGGTCCCTCTGCTGGCAAGCTTAGATATATTCTGTGAAGAAAAATGCTTTCTGAACGTGCCATGATGAAAGACCACAAACATTCAAGGTGATCGTGATTCATGCTATTTTTTTTTTTTTGCCATTTTACTTAAGAAAGCATTTTTATGCCTCAATGGTTTATGTTCCTGTATTAGGGAAACAAGTTTCATAAAAATGTAAGTACAAAACACAAACAGGGAAATTCTACCCTGACACCGAAATTCTCTTTTAGAGAAGGGGATTTTTAAAAACCTGTTGAGTTATGCTGTGAGAAGTCAATGCTTGACCCACTTCCCAGGGTGAAGGGGGCGGTGCCTGGACATCTAAGGGTGTAGGCAGTGACAGGACGGAACACTGTCTTCCAGCAATTATTCCAAAGTGAACCTACAGTTTTGTTTGCATGGAAATTTGTTCCCAAGGACAGAGCTGGTTTTCTAAGGCACCAGCTGCACACTGCTCCTGAAAATCGGACTCAGGGGTGAGGTTGCACCGCTGGACCCCAGACACACCCCTCCCTTGGGGCTCACATGGGTAAGGGAGCCTGTTTTGGCTTGCAGACTGCTAGGTGAAGATAGGGGTGGCTTTCCTAATGGCAAACAAATGCAACAGAGAATGCTCGCAGGAGACTAAGCGCTAGCTTGTGGTACTTTATGCGGTAAGCATGGACAGAAGTCCTTCTTCTCTGCACATTTCAAAAATGGGATGCATCCTAAAGTCATGTGATGTTGCAGGCAGGCAACACAACCATCCAAGTGTAGCCTGTGGCATCGGCTGGCCTGAGGCAGCCAGGCTGGCAAGGCGGCTGGAGCCCAAAGGCTGGGGTATTTAGGGAGTTCCGGTTCCCACAATCTCTGGGAAATTGATCGCCTATAATATACTGGAGCAAAGCTGAGGTTAGGTTTCTAACTAGAGAAAGTTTACAGTTCTTTTAGCTTCGTGGGATCTAAGGCATCAGATGGTGTGTGTGTTGCATTCAGGGCACACAGAGAAGGGGGTCAAGAAGGGGGTTTCAGAAGGTAGGACCTCCCCGCCCCCCACAAAGTCTCCCCAGTAGGAGGCAGTCCTGGCAGGGGCTCTGGAGGAGCAGGCACTGGTGGGTGGCCTGGACCTGGCCTGGTGGGCCAGGAACCCACGCGTGGCACACAATTTCATCCTCAGAAGAACTCTGACAATATGTGTACCACTAGAATCCCATTTTACATTTGAGGAACCTGAAATGCAGAAGAGTTAAGATATCAGCAGATTCATTTTTTAAAGATTTTACTTATTTATTTGTCAGAGAGAGAGAGCACAAGCAGAGGGAGAAGCAGACTCCCTGCTGAGCAGGGAGCCTGATGCAGGACTTGACTCCGGGACCCTGGGATCATGACCTGAGCTGAAGGAAGCTGTTTAACCGACTGAGCCACCCAGGCGCCCTGGCAGAACCATGTTTGAAGCCACATCTGGAGCACCAAAGTCCGCACCCTTAACCCCTGCATGCTCCTGCCTCACTCCATGCGCATCCAAGGGAAAGTCAGCCGAGGTGCCTGGCGGAGGGGGAAGACCCCTGCAATGCGGGGCGTGGCTGCCCCTGGCTCTGGAAAGCTCCCTGTCCTGTCGAGGCTTGCAGTGTCACTTGCTAAAATGACCCCAACCCAATGCCCTCGAGGCCGCTACTGCTGCTGGTGGCCCAGAACTGTCACATCTGCCACACGGCAGGTGCACAACGGCTGGATCCCATTCCATGGATTCCTTGCATGAGAGGTTGTCATTCATTTGTAGGGCTTGGAAGGAATGGGAGAGGCAGGCATTTAGTTCTTTCAATGTTCCCCATTGATTTCCATGAACTTGCCCACTATTTTATCGAGTCTTCTCTGAGCAAGGAATGACGTCGGGAGTACACAAAAGCAAGCAAGTCGTTCTTGTTCATACAAAGCAGGGAAAGAAAGCATTGAACCAAAGTTTCGAGCACTTGCTCTGGGATGCTAGACAAGGCACTTATCTTTATTGATCTTCAATTACTCATGTCTTAAATGGGTCTAAAAGTAGATTTGTAAATTCAATTAAAGGATTATCCTTTTTTTTTGGTTTTAGAGATTTTATTTATTTATTTGACAGAGAGAGAGACAGCGAGAGAGGGAACCCAAGCAGGGGGAGTGGGAGAGGGAGAAGCAGGCTCCCCGCTGAGCAGGGAGGCCGATTCGGGACTCGATCCCGGGACCCCGGGATCATGACCTGAGCCGAAGGCAGACGCTTAACGACTGAGCCCCCCAGGTGCCCCAATTATTATCATTTTTTAAATTTAAGGTCCCAAGCACAATACTGGCACGTTACTTTTTTCTTTTTTAAATGACAGACAGCTGACACCTTTCAAACCACATAAATAATAAACTAGGGTCTGTGTCACCGTGACAAAGCAACCAGGAAGAAATGCACCTCTGCCAGAGATGTAAAATTCGCTTCTTAAACACACGGCGCTTCCTGTTTTAACACAATCTGGTTCTGCCAGCTTGTCTTGGGCTGTGAAATTATATCTCATATTTTATTGATACTGTAGGTACCCTCCCACGCCCAACTGCAGCCTGCTTGGTGGGAATTAGGGTAATGGAGAAAAGTCCAAGGAAAGGTTTTTTTTTTTTTTTTTTTTTTTGGAGATTTTCCTTATTCTCTGTCTGATATTTATGGAACACCGCTAAGGCGAATTGTGTAAGTTTTGCCTCTCTCAGACTTCCAGAGTTGATATCAGTTAGGGTGATTAATTAGTTTTCTGGGCTCCCATAACAAAGCACCACCGACTGGTCGGCTCGAACCACAGAAATGCACTGTCTCACTGTTCTAGCGGCTGGAAGTCTAAGATCAAGGTGTCCACAGGGTTGGCTCCTTCCGAGGCTGTGAGAGAAAGATCTATCCCAGGCCTCTCTCCTTGCTTCTAGTAATTTCTCAGCTGGTGGCAATGTAACGCCCATGTTCAAATGGCATTCTCCCTGTGTGCATGACTGTCTCCAAATGTCCTCTTCATATAAGGACAGCTGTTACATCAGGTGAGTGGTCCCCTGTCCCAAGACGTCCTCATCTTAACTAATTACATCTGCAACAACCCTGTTTTCAAAGAAGTTCTTGAGTACTGAGGGTTAGGACTTCACCATGTGAATTTGGCGGGGCCCACCTGGCCCATAACAGTGACCAATGTATCCCATTTTGCCTGGGACTCCCCCAGTGTGAGCCCCGGAAGTCCTGCATTCTGGGACACCCCTCGGGGAGTGGGCAGAGTTGCGTGGGGCATGGTGAAGAGCAGAGAAAAGGAAAGGTCTCGGTGTTCTACAATAATTTCTGGAGGCATCAGGAGAATCCAAAGGATCTGCAGCTGAACAATGTATCAAGAGATTCTTCTTTTTTTTTTTTTTAAAGATTTTATTTATTTATTTATTTGACAGAGATAGAGAGCACAAGTAGGCAGAGTGGCAGGCAGAGGGAGAGGGAGAAGCAGGCTCCTCACTGAGCAGGGAGCCTGATGCAGCACTCGATCCCAGGACCCTGGGATCATGACCTGAGCCGAAGGCAGATGCTTAACTGACTGAGCCACCCAGGTGTCCCATGAGATTCTTCTTGATGATGTGGTGAAGGGCCTCCCGAGTGACTCGTATGTTGGGGAGTGTGAAGATATTCTCATGAGCCTGGATAGTCACTGTGCTTTAATACTAACATGAATACAATTAACATTCATACTCGTCAATTTTAGCCTAGAAACATCTTGCTGAAGAGCCGATTTCTTAGGAACTGCCTCTCTGACATTCTCCAACAGAAGGCAATGGTCATTGGTCCTGATTTGGTCTGGAGATGCTCGGGTTGTGAAGGAATGATAGACACCTGGCCGGGTCTTCATACTTGCATCCTCTAAGCCCGCAGCAACCCAGGACAAAGAAACCGATGGTCCAGATTTCTAGGAGAGGAAATCGTGGCACCACGTTCTACCCCGACGGCTCTGCGCTGTTGTATCTGTTTGCTAGGCTGTAACATTGGCTCACACAACAGAAATGTCGGCTCTCCCGGTGCTGGGGGCTGGACGTGAGATCGAGGTGTTGCCGGGGTGGGTTCAGTCCGAGGGCTCCGAGAACCTGTTCCGTGCCTCCCCCCAGTTTCTGGTGGTTGCTGGTCATCTTTGGTGTTCCTTGGCTTAGAGCAGCACCACCCCGATCTCTGCCTCCATCTTCACTGGCAGTCTGCCGGGCCCTGTGACTATTTCCAAATTTCCCTTTTGATAAAGACAGCAGTCATCTTGGATTAGGGGTCCATCCTCCTCCAGGATGACTTCATCTCAACTAATTATATTTGCTATTTCCAAGTACATTCACATTCTTAGTTACTGGCGGTTAGGGCTTTATCATATGAATTTTTGAGGATCACAATTCATCTGTAACAACTGTTTCTGTTGGGAGTTAAACTGTATTAAGACCACTGAGATCTCCCAGACGGACGGTGCCACCTTACCACAATGTGCTCACCTCGTGATGTTTGCATGAATTGAGATGCTATTAAAATGTAGGTTATGATGTGGTATTTCTGGGGTGGGGCAGAGAGTCTCACAAGCCTGTGTTGCTGGTCCAGGGGCCCCTCCGAGTAGCCAGAGCCTATACTCTCTCAGGCACATCTGTAGGAGGAAAAGAAAGATTTGCAAGAGGCACTCAGAACAGTAACCTAAATGCCTGCTCAGACTCAGTGCTCATGGGATGCTGAGTGAAGCCCCGGATACTCAGATAATGAGAGAGACACCCAAGCTGGTCTGCATGCAGCTAAAACAGGTACACACAGCTGCAGGCACATATGCTGATGATTGCTAATAAGCCTGTTTCATGACCTGATTTCTCTGTCCATCTCACATAACATCATTAGTTAGACAGATTGCACTGGGCTTCTCACTCTAATTAGCACGATGAGCAGAGCCTGATGAGCGGCTGGCAGAATTGCTGAACCCAAAGCCTTGGAGCACACAGAGCTCTGCCTCAGCTTCAGGCAGGGACCTGGGCTCTGGGACCTGTTCGAAAGGCCAGAAGGCTCAGCCCCACCTGATGCTCTGAGGCTCAGTAAACCTAGGGGGCGGTGGTGGTGCAACACCTCACCTTGTCCTCAGAGGAAATCTCCAGTTTTAGTCTTTTGTTAGTGGACCCAAGTTGCAGGAAAAGGAGGACAAAATGCTAATAAAGGGAGAAACCCAAGGAGGTGAGCAAGGTTGAGCAGACAGAGCAATCGGGGGTGCTGGAAAGGGGCTTCTTAGGAGCCCCCCCTCCATTTCTCCTGTCCATGGTACCTGCACTTCCCTATGGAAAAGCACGAAATCAGGGAAAGTAGGGACACCATATTAAAATCAAGCTACAGAAGGTTGGGTGGGAAACCAGACACCAGGAGCAGTGAACCACTTGGGGTGAAGGATGGAGAAAGTCCTTTCTTCCACCAGGAAACTGACCTGGCTGGGCTTCTCTGGGGCCAAAAGTGCCTTCCTGTCCTGTAGGAGAGAAGCATCATTAGCCCTGGGGCAGAAGAGGCCAGATAAGGCTTGGAGGTCTCCTAGCCTTCCCCTGGGACAGTTGGGTTAGCTTTTCCACCTAGTAGTGCGGTTTCTGGTGAGATAACACTTGGGGGGAGGATGGACGGCACATGGTCTGGGCAGGTGGTGGGAGCAGCAAAAGGTCCCTAGATCAGGGGGACACCAGGGGTGAGTAGAGCTCGAGGCAGAACAGGCTACATTAGGGGGATGATGTCGCTGCCCTTGGCCTGCCATTGACCTTGTCTTTCACCACCATCCCCTCGACTTCAAAACTCGTGTCAAGGAATTGAATCCCACTTTGGCAAACTGCAGATTAAGAGAGATCCCACAATACCAACGGGAGAACAGAAGACTCAGAACCAGATGGTACAGAACCCAAAGCCACTCTTGTCCCTCCCTGGTTGTGCGACCTAGGACAAATTCCTAACATCTCCAAGCCTGTTTTCCGTTTATAAACAAGGACCAGCATTCTTCTCTTCGTGAGGTTTTTGAGAAGACTAAACGAAATGATTCAAGGCACAAGAGTGTGCAGGGCACGCAGTCCTGCACAATAACCACTGGGCATTCCAGCGCAGCTTTGTAAGGTCTCAGTTATGAGCCATGAAAAATGCCATTTTGTTTCTTTTAGGTCCATTTGCTCTTCTGGAAGAGGTCTGCCGTGGAATGGTGTTTGTACCTTCTCTGCTGAGTAGCAGGAACAGGGTGCGTTTGTGGTAGCCACACTTACGAGATGCTGAGGACTGTGTGTTGTCTATTTTACCAGGACCATTGTTTAGCATTACTTCTACATTTCTACAAAAAGGCAGTGGTTCTCAGGTAGGATGATTTTATCCCCCTCCCACCAGCAGACCATTACCAACGTCTGGAGACTTTTTCAGTTATCATGATAGGGGTGGTGCTCCCGGCAGCCCGTGGTATTGGCTAGAGATGCTGTTAACTATCCCACAATGAACGTGAATTGTTGGGCCCTAAATGTCAACAGTGGCATGGTTGAGAAAGCCTGCGTTAGAGGAAGTCAGCCAGATACAATCAGAATTACCTGAATTACCTTCTGTGAGTAGGATATGCATTAATGAACCATTAATTAAGGGGCTTCTTTTATGGGCCTTATCTATTTAAATCTGTGCAACACTATAAAGCTCCACTCTGTTTCAGCTTGAGCCACGTGTGCCATGATGATTGCATGCATGTAGATAATTTCTGCATGTAATGCCCTTCAAAAGTGAGCACAATAATGAAAACATGCTTCTGTCTAAGACAGAAAGCAGGTGCAAAGGGTGATGCACTAAAAATGAATTTTTTTTTTTTTTTGCATCTAGCTATGTTTGAGGCAAACTGAACCAGAACCTTGACATTTGCAGACCTTCAAGAATAAACTTGCAAATAGCACTTAGTTTGTATTTGCTGTGTTTGATGTGATGATTAGATGAGCACCTATATCAAATAAAAACAAAAGCACACTGAGATATGAACACGGGGCTGTTGACTACGTTTGCTGAATGTTTTACAGATACTGATATTAAATTTGTGCCTTAACAACATTTCTTATTGCAAATACCATCAATGATTAGGGTTATTTCCAAATATAAGGAGTTTATAACCCCAGAAACCACTGTATTGGAACAACTATTTTAGAAAAAAAATCACAGAATCTTACGGGAGAAATATTTTCAATTAAAATAGCCAATCAGAATCACTTTCTGGCATACAACATTACAAAACACTGCACTGGTTTGGAAAAATAAAAAAAAATATGTGAGCTATTACGTATAGTTGGAATCTCAAGGATATTATGATATAATCATGGAGAAAAATCAACTCCATGATTTATTCTTTTATAAGTCCAATCAGCATTCTTTTTGCTTTCCTACAATGTGCTAGGCCCTGGGGATATCAGAACAAACTGGATGTTCAATGTCCCTTTCCTACCATGTTTCCATCCAGTGGGGCTGACGGACGTTGAACAGGCCATGAAGTGTTCGGGTGGGGATGCACTTGGCATTGAGTGTTGCTAACAATCGTTGGACAGGATGAGGAGCATCACACCTCATCCTGTGGTTCTTCCAAGTGAGAAGCTTAGAGAGTCCGGTGAGCAGGGCATTCCCGTGCGCCAAGAAAGACAAGGTGTTATTAAGGAAAAGAGTGTCTCAGTAGTGCCTGTTTGTGGAACGGAATAAAACTAGGCCATTAGGGATGAACGATCATTTTTATCTGAGTCTAACTGCATCTTTCCTACGGGAGAACCTGGGTTAGTTGGAGGGTAAATCCTGAAAAATAAAGCTGCAGGATGTTACTCTAAAATTCAGCTGGTGCCCAGACCCCCTGGCATTGCACTAAATTGAGTTAGGTATCGCTGGTGCTCACTGGCTGGTGCTGGACACCGTGGTTTCCTGTAACAGTGTATGCAGCTCAAGTGGAGAGATCCTGCTTTTGATCTGTGGATCATCCTAATTCTAGAATGTTGTGCTGGTACAAGGACTCTACCTTTTCCCTGGGGATGGTAACTGTTCCACGCAGAATGGGCTAAAATTATTTTCTAAATTTTGGGGTATGTCTTATTTTCCCCAAGATGCAATCAGAATTTCAAAATAGCTTCTTTGTTCAAGAACCAGATGAAAGCAGCAGTTTGCCTGAATTTGAATTTCCCTTCACAGCCGCAAGCAGCGAACATGTGCCGTAGCCTTCTGTGAATGCAAAGATGTCTTTAAAATAGAACTGGAGTGTTTTCTAGGCAGCATTCGAGACAAAAGTTGGAGCTAAAAGGGACCTGAACATCTTGTGACTAATTACTCCTTCTTTTCTTGTGCTGTGTTTGTCATTTGCCTCCATTCACAGTCTCGAGAAATAATGACCCAGCTGAAAAATTAAAAACAAACCTCATCTAGGCTCCATCTCTGAAAACTCCTGACAACGCCTTTAAAAGAATCTTGGTTGTTGTCCTTCCAGGGTCCAAGAGAAAAGACAGAATCTGAGGCTTCCCTCCCTGCCTGCTGGTAGACCGCGGGCTTGAACGCGCTCAAATCCACAAGCCACTGATTCATTCTTCATTCAGATCCTTATCAAGAACTCAATTAATGGCCTGCTAAATCTGAACTTGCTCAATTACATTCCCGGGCCCATCGCTAAAAACTTAAGTAGCTTTAATTAGTTTTTATTGAAAAGCATAAATAATGTAAGTATTGACTCTCTTGGATTTAAATTTCGGTTATTGGAAATACTAAGGCATCAAGGCATTTTCATTACCGCCTGAGTGTCTGGTGAATCACGGCAGGATGGCTTTTTAAAGATATCCTATAAACGTTCCCTGGTCTGTTATACAGGCCCCTCTAAAAGCCACGCTATCCTTGTAATTGTGAGCTTAACAGTTTTAATCTGTTCGGATGTGGGCCTCAGGAGGAGAAGAGAAAAATCTAGATTTCAATTCGCTTTTATTCTCTGACCTTGCGCAGCGCCGTATCCCTTGGTCAAAATTCCTGACTCTTGTGGGTTCCCGTTGGTATTTTGCAGGACTGGCTGGAGGCAGCAAACTCTCAGGGTGTCAGCCAGATTGTCTCCTATGAGGGACATTCTCCACTCCCACCACTGCTAGTGGCTCATCTGTGCGCCAACAGATCCTTCCACTGGCCACGGGGGCAGCCTCTGAACCACACGTGTGGTTAGGATGTTAGAATTAAGCGTTCTCATTCCGAATCCAAGTGCGCTCCTGACTCTTCCACCTCTGGAATTCAAAGCTGACTCATAACCATCCAAAGGCATTTTAGCTGTGAGCTGCGCATCCACCCGCCAGACCTGTCTTGTTCTGATTTTCCCCCTAAAACACTCAGGTCAACTCTGAAGGCATGCCCATTGTCCACAGCGTCCCTCGCAATATGACTCCTTTCCGAAGAGCTTGTGCATTTATCCTGGACATAAATACGTTATCAACTTGCAAGAAAAATTCCAGCATAGAAAACCACCGTCAGGCAGTAAGTCTGCCTCTTGTTGTCTCTGCAGCCCGGGAATTGGTCTGCATGGCAAAGGAAGGCAGTGTGCTGAATTGCTTTGATAAACTGGGTTTTCACAGATCAGTCTCTTTCCGAGCTGCGCACACATTACTTCTCTGAAGATGGAGCCAGAGATATTTCACAAAGACAGCAGAGTTTATGAGAAAAGAAGGGGAGATAAATCCCTATCTTTTCTCGGAAAGAACCAATAAGCCGTGTTTCTCTTGCTGCAGTTTTGGAGTTGGACATCTGTAACTCATTAATTATCCACAACTGTCGCTCCAATCAATTAATTGAAAGAATTAAGGTACATCGTAAGGATATAAATAAATTTACTTTCTCTCTTATTTTCTTTTAAACTGAGAGCTGCATCCGACCACAAAGTTGTTTACAATCTTTTTGTCTTGACATATCACCATATTCCTTATTTCCTGGGAGTCACTGTCTAGTATTCGGAGACTGAAAAAAATGCAGCTTCTTGCTGAAAGCCCCTCTCCTTCTCGCCTCTCCTCTATCTCTCTGCACTTTGCTATGTTTTTTTCCCCAGACTACCTCCCCTATCCCTCTCATTCCTTACCTCCACATAGAGGAGCTATTGATGCTTTGGTCCTAATCAGAAATTATAGCAGAGAACAAGAAAAGTATTTACATTTTGATTTATAAATTGAGTTCTTAAAAAAGAAAAAATAAAAAGGACCCTTCTTGCCTGGTTTATCTCGAGAGAGAAAAGAACTTATGGGCCATCTGGTTTTAATCCAGTTTTCTCATATTGCTTAGTTTTCTGTTTGAAGCTGATCAAACTTCTGGTACGCTTGCAGTAGATTCCTTCAATGCCTTCACCATGAACCAAATATTAGAATTGTTCAGTTCAGCATGTACTGAAATCAAAAGAACTGTTGTCTGTGAAATAACCACATCATAGTTTGGTAAAATCAGATTGTCATGTTTCTACCTTCTTTTCTTTATTTTTATGTTTTTTTAAAGATTTTATTTATTTGACAGAGAGAGAAACAGCGAGAGAGGGCACACAAGCAGGGGGAGTGGGAGAGGGAGAAGCAGGCTTCCCGTGGAGCAGGGAGCCCGATGCGGGGCTCGATCCCAGGACCCTGGGACCACGACCTGAGCTGAAGGCAGAAGCTTAATGACAGGGCCACCCAGGCGCCCCTCCACCTTCTTTTATTTTTTTATTTATTTTTTTAATACTGTTTTTTGTGGGTTTTTTTTTTTTAAGATTTTTTATTTATTTATTTGACAGAGAGAGAGAGACAGCGAGAGAAGGAACACAAGCAGGGGGAGTGGGAGAGGGACAAGCAGGCTTCCTGCTGAGCAGAGAGCCCAATGCGGGGCTCGATCCCAGGACCCTGAGATCATGACCTGAGCTGAAGGCAGACGCTTAACGACTGAGCCACCCAGGCGCCCCTCCACCTTCTTTTAAAATGGCATTTATTATGAGGCGCCTGGGTGGCTCAGTTGGTTAAGCATCTGCCTTCGGCTCAGGTCATGATCCTGGAGCCCCGGGATCAAGCCCAGCATCGGGCTCCCTGCTCAGCGGGGAGTCTGCTTCTCCCTCTGCCCTCCACCCCACTTGTGCTCTCCTTCTCGCCCTCTGTCTCTCAAATAAACAAAATCTTTAAAAATAAAAATAAAAATATGTACTATGTATATGAACACACATATGTACCATAGATGATGTACGTGTGTATGTATACATATATACCATTTATAATATAATGTACTATTTGATATATGTAATATGCATATATACTGTTTATCTCGATGAATGATAAAATGAATTCCTTTATACCCAGACTTTCCAGGTATGAGCATACCTTACCCTCTGGCTTGGCCCTCAGGGCCCTGAGTTAGCTATTGAGCCTAAAGGCAAATCTGGGAACATCGGAGCTTGACAGCAGACCTTCCATGTGTCCTGCCTCACCACGTGGGCGAGATCAGGTAACAGAGGTTTGAAGCTTCTCCTATGGGCGCTAGGGAGACCAGGAGGATTTTTGAGGGGGGAACAGCCATGATTTATCTCTGTGTTTAACGGCAGTGTGGAGGGTGGCTTGGACTCCCTATGAATGTAACATCCCAAACGTCCACTGGTTCGCCCCAACTATGTTTGAGACGCTGCAGCATCCTGTAAGTCTTGGCCCCGACAGCTTACTGATTGTGGTCATACTGACCTGGGATCACCTATTCTGTTTCTTCACTGTGCCAACGTGCGTTGTCCTAAGATAGTGTGGTTGGGACAGTCCCCAAATCACGGAAGTCTATTGTTGAGTATCTCAAGGCTAGTGTCCACTCAGTCAGTCCATCATTGATCCATTTATTTGTTGATTCATTCCAGAGCTGATATTGAGCACCAACTACATGCCAGGCACTTGGTAAGGCACTGGGAACAGACAGGAATACACTCGCTAAACAAAGGGAAAGCACATCAAGGCTGAGGAGAGGCCTGCTGGCCCTTAGGATTCCTCCAGAAAACCACGCATATTAGAAGGTCTCTGGGAAGGAAAGAAATGACCAAGAAATAGGAGAAGGATCCAGATAGAAGTTGTGAGAGAGGGATAGAGAAGCAGATGAGGCAAAACCATGGGCCACATGAAAGCCAGGATTTGGAGCAGTCCTGGCCTTTGGTTTGATTCAAAGTATCAATATACGTGAAACTATTTTAAGAAAAATTATTGTGCTCTAGGAACTTAATAATTGTGTTTTCCTTTTTTTTTTTACTACCATCCATTTAGTATGTCTTATAACCATAGTTGGAATAGCCATATTTAAAATGAGACTTGATTATGCCATTTATTTAGACAAACCCCCAGTGAGGTCTTTAAATGAATATATTTAGAGACCAAAGCAGGTTAACGAATATTTCCCACAAAATGTAGGGGAATGTAGGAACGTATTTTTTTTTTTTTTTAAAAAACAGAAATCCTCTTCTGATGTATCTATAATTGGTCTAGTTTCAGCTAAAGCAGATTGATAGAAGCATAATAAATATCTTTCAGAGAAATACTAAGAACTTCGTGTGAGTAATAATTCATGAAAATATTTACAGAGCCTAATTTATTTGCAAGGCACTGGGCTCTTGTTGAGACTTAATCCTCAAGAGGAAAGGATATCCCTGAGACTGAAGCCTGAGAAATGACCATGGATGCATTCCAATAGAGTGGTAGAAAAGGAAGTCATGTGACACAGTGATTAAGGATACTAAGAAACTTCAGGCCACGTGGGGGTGTCAGTGTGAAAGAACAAACCTGTCAAGGTGCTCAGAGAATGCCTCCTTGTGCTTTTGGATAGTAGAAGTTTATAGACATTAAGCTCTCCCTGCTTCCTTCTCTCCCTCTCTTCTCTCTGTATCAAGAACACAGAGATTGGAGGAGGTGATCGGTGCATAATTTGCTTGGAGAGAAGAAGTTCTCGAAGACTGTTGCATGTTCAATGTAGCTGGCTGCAGGACTAGGTTTTTGAGTCTGCCTGTTTTGGAATCAGAGAGATTCACGGTGATGTGGAAAGAGCCTGTCCTTGGCAATCAGATAGAACTGAGTTCAAATTCCAGCTCTTCAGTTTATAAGGTGCGTGACACTGGGCAGGGCGCATGACTTCTCTGACTCTAGGTTTCTCACCGTGTAGTGAAGATGGTCACCCCATTGTGAGAATATACGTGAAGTCCTTCCACACGGCAAGAGCTCAGCAGGGTATATGTCTCCCTCTCCACCAGTAGCCACTGGCCACGTGTTGTTTTCAAACACTTGAAGTGTGGAAATTTCCATCCCACATGGAAATGATGATGTTTGAATATATTGGATTCAATAAAATCAATTATTCCAATGAATTTCTCCTTATTCCTTTTATTTTATTAAATGTGGCCACTAGAAAATTAGAAACTACATATGTGGCTTCCATTGTATGTTCATTAGGTAGATATTCTAGATATTCTCCTTATTTGAAGGGGGCTAATGGCCTAGTACCTTTAGGATGGGAACAATGATCAGAACTCCCAAGAAACTGGGGACTAAGCTGGGAGAATGTTCTGAAGGAACCAGAGGCATCAAGAGGATGGCAGGGAGGGGGGACAGAGGAGAGGCAGCAGGTGTTTGAAGCAATGATTGGAAAATGAGAACAGATAATTTCAATAACTTCAGCTGAGGGGAAGGCACAGCCCTGCATTTTGGGGGAAGCAGTTTATTTTTCTCCCTCATGGAATTGAAGTGAGTTAGTGTATTTGTAATATTGGGGGATCAAACTGTGTTTGTGGAGAGTCCTGAGTTGGCTGATCTGCTGATGGGAGGCAAGTTAGCGGTAGGTAGGACCCACAGAAGAGGTGCAGAGGGGGTGGAGGCAACCCATGGTCCAGCATCCCCTCACACGGACACTCCCTGGGGCTCCATACCCCGGGACTCCCGCACCGTGCTCATGTAGAGGGTCCCTCTTCCCCAGCGTACCGCCCGGGGTCTTAGCCAAACACATTGTACACTGCCTTGTGGAGCCTCTATCAGCTTGTGGGGAGAGGCTGTATGTACATAGTTTTCTCTTTAGATTGCATACTGAAACATTATTTTTGGAGCTCTAAAGAACTGTGGAAAAATTAGATTACAGAAAAAAGTGTAGTGAAAATATCTAATTATGCTTAAATTCAAAAAGCCCAACTGGAAGGCCAGAGGGGGAGTGAAATTGAGGAGAGAGAAAAAGATGCACTTTAGACCTAATGCAGCTTGGTTTATAGGCTCAGTGTGAATGTTTACTTGTACAGTTTTCAACATTTTATTGCCATTTTTTCCCCCTCTCGCGGCTTGAAGTCAGTATCATTCTCTCAAGTGCAGATGGCCGGCTTTGGCTTATTTTGTTTTCATGGCTGGCCATGTGGAATCCACTCAGACACTTCCTTTGCTGTAACCTTCATTGTCCTACCCCCTTCATCGCTCTCAGTTGGATCTATCCTGGGAATCCGGTCCTTGATTGCAACTCCTCTTTACCTCCGTGGGATCTTTGATGCAGAAACCATTACATATGCATTTTTGGGGGCTTGAATTTTGGTTAGGAGCTTGGGTCTGTGTCAACACCCTGTAATCTAAAAGCAGTGCCATGAATAGAACTGACAGATAAAATACAGCTGAGAAGTCTCAGAAATAATCAAAGTTTGAGCAATGGAGCAAATGTTGGGCACGAAGCTTAAAAAAAAAAAAAAAACCTGGGAAGTGGGAGGAAAGGAGTTACACTACTTATTTCAAGGAGAATTGAATTGTATTTGTGCAGTAAAACTAGTTGCCTCGAATTTGCTTGCTCTTTGCACTTCTGCTGACTTTTACAAGGACCATCTGGGTTAAGCACGGTGGCTTTGCAATGACTTCCCCAGCCTCTATCTATGTAGAAGAAATTAAAATGGTAAATTAGGATAGGAGCTTCAGCCCTTTTGCAGAAGATGACCCAGCTGTCCCACCAACAGCGTGTGGCGGTAAATTTTTATGACTGCTGACAGATGCTCACACGGCTGTACCTGGGCAACAGAAGCCTGGGCTCTGGAAGCTGAGAGCACCCCGTGGAAATCACAGTGGGACCACTGACTGGCTGTGGCCAGTGGACAGCTTCCTCGCCTCCCAAAATAGGATGTCCTCAGCTATAAAATGGAGTTAATCATACCTACATTGCTGGGTGTTTTCGAGGATGTAATGAAGATATCTTTGTGAAATACAATGCCCAGTGCTTGGTAGACAAGGTACCCGGAGAATCCGGTTGCTTTTCCTTAACTCTTTGTTTTATCTGTCACTGGTAAATTCTAGGCATCGCCCAATAGGTGTGCCGTGTGTGTGTGTGTGTGTGTGTGTGTGTGTGTGTGTGTGTGTGTGTGAAGTCAAATGTCTTCAGTGAAGAACGAATCTATTACCTTGAACATATTCATTAGTTTTTCAACACAAGGGAGTTAATTGGGCCAAATAATCATGTAAGTATGAGTTTTGGTGTACCCTCATAAAGTAGGCATGAAAGCAGGGTAGAGTCTCAGGACCCCAGGTTCTGGGATCCCCCTGGTACTGTCTTGAAGGCAGTGGTGGAATGGAGAAATTGGTTAGAGCCAATCAATCCTTTGGCTGGTGCCATTGAAAGGAATTGAGTCACTGTGGGTAACAGGGGCTTTCAAGTGAGGCTTACTGCCACGTACAAGCTCATAAAGTTTTGGTAAGGGATGTCTCATGTCACAGTTTTGTCATCTTGAAATGGGATAATAACAAGCATCTCATAGTTATTGGTTGTGAGAATTAATGACTTAGTCCATGCACAATGCCTATATGTGGCATCCTCTCAACAGATGAAGCTAGGTTACTATTGTTATTGCCACCAGCATTTTTATTAAATTTCTACTTTCAAGACTCCTGAAGCTACCTCGATTTCCATCCTCTTGTGACCCTGGATTTCCATCCTGCCTGTCAATCCTGTTCCCACCTGATGTCCCTCCAAAGATTCCTAATAACCCAGAATCATATTTCTCTCACTGACTCTTACAAGACACAGAGGTTTGATCACAAAAATATTAAAATGCCTTTCTACCTACCCTCAAATATTATTTACCATGATTGACTGATGGCTTTCTGTACCAACTTGAAGAAAATCTTTAAATTTCCTTTATTTAAACAATTGAAGGCTGGTCTTCTTGAAGTCACTTTTATTGTGATTTCCCTACCTGTTATTACTTTAGTCTCCATTCCTAAACATTTACAGAGAAAGAAAAGACGCGCTCTTCCCTAAGCTGCTCCCCATTATTTAAAACAACTCCATTTATTCATATTAAGAAACTTGGAGTCATTGTCTCATTTTTGTCACTCCTGCCAAATAAGATCCAGTGCAACCTGGGCCCCTGTAACCTGCCCAACCATACCTTCTAATGCTCTGGTCTCTCCTATCAGAGGCCGTGGCTGTCTACCTCTGCCCTGCTTCCCTCCCTGGCCTTGTGTGCACGTGGCCCTCACCTGAATGCTTACTTTCTACCTGTCAGAATATTCTTTCACTGGTTCCACGAACAAAAGTGCTTTTGCCTATTGTGTTCCCTCATGTATCTCCACTACATAGACATATTCTTGGCACATAGTAGGTGCCAAATGAATATTTGTTGAGTGGATGTTGAGAAAACTATTACAGGTTAGGTAAATTTTCCAGAGTTAAAAACCTATCACCTGGTAGACTGGGGAACTAAAACTATGTCTGCCGGGCCCCATAACCATATGCTTTGTTTCAGACAGTTAATAAAATAATTTGGGATGTTACCACTTTTCTAGTCTCTGAATTTATCTTTTCTTTGAAGCTTTGGTAAAATCACTTATAAAATCATCTGGATTAGTGTTTTATTTTTTGGAATAGTTACAGATTCAAATTCTTTGTTATAGGACTTCTGGTTTTCTATTTCTTTTTGAGTCAGTTTTTCTAAGCTATATTGTCTAAGAGTCTGTTTCTTCCAGGTTTTCACATTTATTGATGTAAAGTTGTTTAAAATTATTTTGGGGGCCCTAGACCATCCACTAGTTCAGTGATTCACCAGAGGGACTCACATTCCTCCACATAAAGTTTTCCTCACAAATAGGATTTATTGCAGCACAGGATAGAGTATAACAGAAAGAACATACTTGTAAAGTGAAGACTAGACGGTCAGGCACAGGATTCTAAGCAGTCCCTCCCCGAGGGGGTTGTACGGTTGTGATTTTTTTCCAGCTGCAAGCCACAGAGATGGATGTGAGATGTGTTATCACCCAAGGAAGCCCACTTGGGTTTTGGGGTCCAGAGTTCTTATAAAGTCTTAAAGTAGCTGTACAGTCAGTCATGGTGCTGATCCCAAACCAGGTGCACTGGGTAAATTTTCATGATTACTTTAAGTGATGCTGCCAGACTGAGATATCCTGATCCACCGCCTTGGGTATACAGAACAGCATCCTAATCACAGACTGCTTAAATATTCCAGGGATTAAGATCTTAGAGTTTGACCCAGGGGTGGTACCAGGGCTCCAGGTGTCCTCAGAGAGAAGCAAGAATTGAGAAAATCAGACCTGCTGTGTTCTCTCTTTCTTCACAGCAATACCCTCTTATCCTTGCATTTATATTTTTTTTCTAAATTTGTGTTGATGTCTTTCGCTTAATCATTCCTGCTAGAACTTTATACTCATTTCAAATGTATGCAGCAATATTAGATACTCTATAACAATGTATAAAATATATGTTATGAAACCTACATTTTATAACATTTACCTGTATGTTTGATACTACTATATATTATATTCTGTATATGTTCTGTATTAAATACACAATATAGTTTATCTACTCAAATCTATTGTATATTATTCATTTTCCCTCTCATTTTCATCATTTTTCCTTCTATTTTCTTTGGAGATATTTTGTCAAGGCTTGGTTTATATCCTGGTGGTTGGTCACAGTTTTGGTAAATATTGCAGGTGTGCCTGAAAGTAATGTCTATTCTTTCACTGCTGGGTGCAGTGTTCTAAATATGTGCACCAGATCAAACTAGTTAATGTTCTGATCTATAGCCTTCCTGCTTTGTTTGTATGATTCTTTGACTTTTAAAGAACTAAAGGAGATGTATTAATTTGTTAATTCCTCCTTGCAGTTCTGTAAGTTTTTGATGTATATTTGATGCAAAAGTGTTTGCAATGGTTTATCTAGCCATTCTGTGAACTTTTATCATTATGTATTGACACTTTATATCTAGAAATGCATTTGCCTTCAATTCTCTTTTGTATTATGAATATTGCTTTGGTTGCACTCTTCTCGAAGGTCTTTGCCTGAATATTTCTCCCTTGATTTTACCTTAAAACATTTTGTATAATTTTATGACTCTATGTGGCAACTTGGTAAACCCCCTCCCTAGCTTTGTTTACATAAAAAAACTCTCATCCATTTGTGTGAGAATATCTTTATGTACCATACTCAGCAGTCAAAATTTTGTAACTTATGTTACAAATATAAAAATATTTGACACATGGCTGCCAACCAGAATGGTTTCTGGAATGTCTTCCCAATCTACATTCTCATGGTAGGGCGTGTCTTTTGTTTCTCTACACATCCATTCCAGCATTTTCCAGCTTCCTAAGTTTTCTAGAACTCATTTGTGTATAGTGATGTGTTATTTCTGCTCTAACTTGTATTTCTCTGATTACTGTTCAATTTGAGCATCTTTTCATATTTTTATAGACTTTTAGGTTTATTTGTCTGTGAGTTATCTTTACAACCTTTACCCTTTTTAAAATTAGTTGTTTTCTTTATTATTTGCAAGATCTTATTGGCTGTTTTAGAGATGAATCCCTTCCATTTGGGCATGACAAATATCTTCTCCCACTTTGGCATTGTTTAATAAATTTATTGAAAGGCGATGGAGTTTTAATTGTGCTAGATGAGTAAGTGTTAGAGATTTGCTGTACAGTGGAAGGTCTGTAATTAACAATTCGGTCCTGGGCGCTTCGGAATTCACTAAGGAGGTAGATCTCCTGTGAAGTGTTCTTACCACAAAAGAACAACGAAACCAAAGGGACTAGGAAACTCTTGATGGTGGCAACAGGATGGTATCACAGGCATTTGCGGGTGTCCAAGCTTATCAACCGTGCACATTAAATACATGTGGTTCTTTCTATCAATTATGCCTCAAAGAAAGCTGTTAAAAATGAAGTGATCTCATTAAATTTTATCGTTAAATTCACTGTTTTCTTTGTTAGGGTGTATATGTCTGAAGTTTTCCTTCATAAATCTTCTTCCTCTCCCTGCCCCCAAAAAATGTCCTCTTACAATATCCCCTATTAACTTAAAAAAATTTACTTTTACGTTTAAGTCGTTAATAAAGACAGACTCCACTTTCATACATGACATTCGGTAGAAAACCATTTTTATTTCTCTTCATTCAATGAACCAATTTTCTCATCATGGTATTAAACCACCCGTACTTTTTCTGTTGAATTCTGGTGGCATCTTTATCAAAGGTTATTTTCTTGTGTACAAATCAGTCTATCTCTGGCATCTCCACCTGATTCCATGGTCTTACATTTCTTTTTTTCTTTTATGTTCTTTTATAAGGATTGAGTTGGCTTTGTTCAGGAATTCATGAATCAGGCAACATCCCATCTAGCAAGGAGAGGCAGGCTTCCTTCTACAGACTGTTCTTCAGGGCCAATAAATATGTGTCTTTTACCAAGACTTTGTAATATATCTTAACATCTGGCAGGGAAAGTTTTTACACTCCACTCTTGTTTGTCAAAGTCGACTTAGAGAGTCTCTAATGACACACTGTTATATTTAATTTCAACCCTTTCCCTTGCACATATTTCATACGTGTAGTTAGCATTATATTTGCACATATTTTAATCAAGCCCAGGTCACACTATACGTTATTTTGAGCCTATTTCTCTCGCTGATCATTCTCCACTTCATTTGGATTCTTGCACATTACTGCTAATCATTCTTTTGAATTTCATCATCGTTTATATGTTCCATATTTTAAAAACCAATTTCTTATTGGCAGCCATTTAGATTGTTTCCAATTTTTCACTCTTATAAATTATGCTGCAAAGAGCAGCACTGCACATGCATCTTTTTAAACATCTGTGATTGATTCCTTAGGACAAATTGCTAGAAATGAAGCCCCTTCATCAGAACGCATGTGGTTTTTTTGAGGTTGTCTCCTCATGCTGCTTAACTGTCCTCCGGGTGGTTTGTCCAAAGCTTTACTTTTACAGAAGGAGCATGGTGCACCACTTCCTTTGTGCGCCACAATACTGTTATTCCACCTAATTGTTATTTCAATTGTTATAAAAATTTCTACTTATGTAGGAAAAAAAATATGGGAGAACAGTGTAATTATTACAAGTAGAGGTTGAATATTTTAGGAGTATTTATTGGCCATTAGAATTTATGTGCACATATATTTCTCCTGTTAAGCTTTTTCCAAAGAGGCTCATCTTTTTCTTTTTTCTTTGGAAGAGGTTTTGTTTCTAATGTTTAAGGGATACAAGGGGGGAGGTGAGACAGTGGGTCAGCTGAGTGTCTGGGCACAAACAGAGCTCCCCAGGAGAGAGGGTGCTCAGCCAACTCCAGAAATGGAAGTGCCCTTACAGCCAGGCCCAGTGGGTGAGGGAGGGAGATGAGTCAGACAGGAATGGAACTGCTCAATGTGTGGCCTGAGGGCTGGGCCAGGGCTTTGGATCCGGGGAATGGCACTCATTTCTTTGATTATTACTTGTTTATCTTCTTTTTCTCTACATTTTGGTTCCCTATTGAGGATGGCTTTCTGGCTCTGTTTATTTCTGTTCATTTTATATACTTATATGTTTACTTTAATAAATTAAGTTTTTTAGAACTACTCCTGAACTTTGAGATCATATCTTACACTTATATTCTATTTTCTTAATTCAGCTTCTGAGTATCCCATCACACATTCCTTGCCCCCACTGCAATTTTAAATTCAGCAACTATAACTTTTTGTTTCCAGTTGATCGTTGACTTTGGATTGTTCCATCTTCCTGTCTTTGATAGTGTCATGCATACCACAGGCCCTTGAATGATGTGGGGGGTGTGATTCAGTGTTCAGCACATTTCCTTTCATTTCCTTCAAAGAAAATCTATAGAGTTCTCTGTCTCCATTGCCCCTTATTTCTTAGCTGATGCTTTTTTTTTTTTTTAATGTCTCGTTCTAGATAAGAACTTCTGTGCACCTCAGACAAGGACTCAGATGGCTTCTGTCCAGATTATCCTTTGATTGGGAAAAATTTAAATTTGCTGTAAATTTAATTTCAGCTAGAATCTTTATTTCTGTGAAGTTCCTCTGTATCCTGGGTATGGTTCCACAGTTAGGTAGGGACAGAATCATCGGGATGACATGTGGACCCCCAGGCTGATGGTTCTCTTAATTGCTCCTGGGTCCACATGTGCTCCCAGGACCCCTTACTTCTAGTTCTGGCCTTTCCTAAACAGGAGGATAATTGGACTCCTGCCACGTCTCCTTTGTTTCCTTCCCAGGAAGCTGTTTTCTCCTTTCTTTGCTTTATCCCCATCTGCACCATATGCAGCAGAAATGTCTTGTTTCCTAACAGAGCTTGTCTTACTTCCCTATGAAGGTTTCCTCTGTGTTTATTATTCTGTTATCTCAATAGTGATCTGACAGAGTAGAAATCAGACTGGTGCCTACTCTGCTATCTTAGCTGGAAGCTTCTTTATCCTAATCCATCATTTCTTTCAGCAGGTGTAACTTTCTACATGGAAACAGTGGAGCACTGCCCAGGTGTTTGAATGGGAGTCATTGGACACAGTGGAAATGTAAAGGAACAATCACTGAGCAGAGTGGTTGCTAAGCTGCAAACCTCAAAAGAAATGTTTGCCCAGTAAACAGCTCTGGGAGTGAGCATCCAGCAAGGAGCTGTGAGAACTCCTGTTTGCCCAGGCTGTGGAAGGGCCTTTGCATACTCCAGGCTGTTAGACTGGCAGTGTCCGGGTGGGGGGTAGCAGTTTGAATCTCCTGTTGCCTCCTTATTTCCCATTATTTGGCTATTTCAAATGTGTCTTATGTCTGGGGTTTTCTCTGTAAAATGAAAGTAGATGCTCTTTTTCGTGGTGACTTGGAGGTGGTAATCTGCTTTAGGATGAAGCTGAACATCTCTTTCCCAACTACTGTTTGCCAGAAGCTCACTGAACTGGATGATGAACGCAAACTTAGTACCTTTTATGAGAAGTGTATGGCCATGGAAGTTGTTGCTGATACCCTGGGTGAAGAATGGAAGGGTTCTGTGGACTGAATCAGTGGTGGCAATGAAAAACAAGGCTTCCCCATAAAGCAGGGTGTCTTGAGCCATAGCCGTGTCTGCCTGCTGCTGGGTAAGGGGCATTCCTGCTACAGACCAAGGAGGACTGAAGAAAGAAAGCACAAATCAGTTTGGGGTTGCACTGAGGATGCTAATCTCAATGGTCTTTACTCGGTCATTGTTAGAGAAAGGTTGAGAAAGATAGCGTTACTGTGCCTCATTGCTTGGGGCCCAACCAAGCTAGCAGAACCTGCAAACTTTTCCATCTCTCTAAGGAAGACGATGTCGACCACTAGGCTCTGAGAAAGCCTCTAAACAAAGAAGGTAAGAAACCTAGAACCAAAGTGCCCAAGATCCAGCGTCTTGTTTCTCCACCTGTCCTCCAACACAAACGTCAGTGTGCTGCTCTGAAGAAAGAGCGCACTAAGAAAAAGACGGAAGAGGCTGCAGAATATGCTAAACTTTTGGCCAGGAGAATGAAGGAGGCCAAAGAAAAACGCCAGGAACAGATCACCAAGAGACAGAGGCTGTCCCCTGTGAGAGCTTCTACCTCGAAGTGTGAGTCCAGTCAAAATGGAGATTTTCTAAGAGTGACAAATAAATAAGATCAGACATACAAAAAAAAAAAAGAACAAAGAAAAAATAGTTTGGGGTGTCTGGGTAGCTTAGCTGGCTGAGTGTCTGACGCTTGATTTCAGTTTAGGTCATAATCTCAGGGTGGTGAGATTGAGTCACGTGTCAGGCTCTGTGTTCAGTGGGGAGTCGGCTTGTCCCTTTCCCGCTGCCCCTCCACTTGCTCTCTCTCTCAAATAAATACATAGATAGATAAATAAATAAAATCATAAAGAAAACATTTATTGTCTTACGATTATAAATACAATTTAAAAGCATTAAATATTACAAGAAAATTAAAACAATCTCCATTGGAGATTGGCATTTTAATAAAGTTCTTTCCAGCTATTTTCTCTCAAGATATATAACACTATATTATTACACACAATGATTATTTTGCTCTCAGCTAAATCTTCTTGATACCTGTGTATATGGATAAATAAGTCTGCATCATCATCATCTCTGAGGGATGAAGACTTTTCTTTTGGATGGACACACTGTGATTTATTTATTTCCATATCTTATTTCCATTCATAGAGAGCAGTCCCATTTATTCATGATTGCAGCATAGTCTCAGTATACTTTTGTCCTATACCTATCTCTGCATGTTTGTTCAATTGTCACTACAGGAGAATTTCCCAGGAATGGCTTCACTAGCTCAAAAGATACACACACCACAAACACACATGTGTATGTATATATATAATATATACATATATATGTTATATATTTCATGTGTAATATGAAATAATTATATACATATGTTATATACTGTATATTTCAGTGGGTAAGTTATACCCACTGAAGGAAATGGATACATGTAAAGAGACTACATATAATTAGGATCTTGATATTTGCTGTCAATTGCCTTCTGGGAAGACATGTCCATTTATGCTTCCCAAGAGAATGTAGTCTGCAATTCTTTGTGTAATTGGTCCTTACAAAAAAATGAAAAAAAAAAATCTCCCAAAGCTACCTTAAGATGCTTCTGCAAAGCAATGTAACCCCAAATCCCTAAGGTGAAGACACAAGACTCCATGGATGTATAGCCATATCCTACCTATGTCTGAGACACGACCAGCAACATAACAGGACACAAGAAAGAAATGAGGTCTGGCTGGGTTTTTTTGGACAAGTTGTTAGACCTGTAAAGAGCTTTGAGTTTCTTGAAATGTAGGCATGGGAACTTGTCTCCACACTAATTTTCTATAGAACATCTATTCATGTCTATTCAATTGCTGTTCATGCTATTCCCATATAAGGCCTCCTCAAGTACCTATCATGCTAGAGGAATATGTTTGCTGAATATGCAAAGTGCATTCTGTTCACCTGGAACGTCTTGCTGGGCAAAACTTCTGTTAATGAATGAGAAAAGTAGAATAAGATAAATAGAATTTGGTACTTATGTTTTTAATCATTTATGGGGGGCAGGATTGTGATGAGCAGGAGTTTTATAACATGTTTTGAACGGTTAATTTAAAAATATTATGTTCTGAGTAAAATATATATAGTGCCTAATAATATATAATATGCATAGCATATGCATCTTAATCTCCCAGGTAACACTACTGTCTAATAATCAAAGCTTCCTGACAAACTTTGTGGTTTCCCACCCTTTCTAGGAATGAACCCTGGCTTCACCTGGTAATTCTCAAAGCCACGGAGTAGACAAATTGTCCCAACAAAAGATTGTGAACTTTAGAGAATCAGAGAGATATACAAAAAAAAATCCACAGACGCTGGTTTTCTCTGCTAAAATTATGTGCTTTTCTCCCTATTTAATCCAGGGCCTTTTATTTTATCTATCAAATATACAAAGCATTCGTCACCTGTCGTGAGTCAGGGCATCCTGCAGATGGTTAAATGTAAAGTCGTGTCAGGTGAAATCAATTAGCACTAATTAACAGAATCTTTCAGTTTTAAGCCACCTGATCAGTTGAGGCATTTCAAGGTCTGACAAGTGCAGATGAGCTACCCTTGTCACAGTTCGGGGAGGTAAATGGTCCAATTAGTGAGGCGATATTTGGCTACCATAGCTAAGGATGCTGCTGACCTTCCCTGGCATGATGGCTTCCCACCTCCTTAGTTCTAACTTTGCAAAAATATCTTCTCTCCTAGTGCCTCGAGTTGTATGCTGAACGTCTATTATATATGATTCTCTTTGCAGTCTTACCCTTTTCTGGGTGAACAGAGTCAAGACATGCTGGCCTTTTTTTTTGCCCCGGAGGGCGAAGGTAACGGAAGAGGCCATGTGAGCAATTGGGGAGGGGGTGGGGAGCAGGACACCGGGGAGAAATCAGCCTCCATGAAATGTTGCTTAAAATGTCAGAGTTGACGTCCACAGAAGAATACCTAAGTCAGCTTTGATGAAAATGAAAATATTATGAACTTTGAATTTTCTCTCTGTTATTTCTGTGATGTAGCTGCTTAATGACAAGTATTACTCATTAGCTGATGAAATTTAATACATTAAGTAGATACTTTGTGTCACAATAAGAATGGAAGGATTGATCATCTGTTATATAAATGGATACTAGTGGTATATCTCAAACAGCCTTAAACCTAAAAGAAAAAAAAAATAGTTCCTCTCCTAATTATTGAGTCTATTCTCCCTCCTTTCCAAGAGCCAGTGTGAACATGGTGGTGCTCAGCACTAGATCTGTGCAGGTCTATCTGTCTGTCTCTCTTGTCTCTATATATACTCTCTAATATCTGTTGCCCACTCACTGGAAGAAGGGGGCTTTTGCAGGTGGAGGATGAGTTCTCAACATTTACCTGTTCTTTATACTGTTATACTCTTGTCTCAGCTGTGAATGAGAGTCATGGCTCTTCTCGCACAAACACATGTCCATGCAAAATGTTTTCACAAAATTTCTGGGGGTCAAGGACTCCCAAAGCTCATCCAGTGAAATTTATTATGCCATTCACCCCTTGCCCCCAAATGTCCCCGTCCAAATGAAGTTGCTGCGGAAACACATATGCTGACACTCTTGTAATTTCTGCAATTCTAAGGCTGTGCCATCAGGCTCTTTATAGGATTCTGGTTGGATAAAAAAGTTGCAATTTATTCTTTTACTTGTTTAATTCACAAATAGCTATGACCAGCTGTTCCATGCCATCCTGATACTATGTACAGGGGATAGAAGGGTGACAGTGAGAGACACGGCTCTCACCTTTGGAAAACTAGGCATTTGTAATGAGCACTGATTTGAGATTTGTAGAATCAGGAAACCACTCTTTTACTGGTTTATTGACCAATGGCCCACCTTAACTCCGTGAACACAATTCATTAAGAGAAATCCTTTGCTTCATCCTGACAGGTTGCAGGCATCATTCTCACTTTACAGTATTGGACATCTCACCAGATCCTATGTGGGTCTGTCTTGCACACAATAGCATTCCAATGATACATGCTGACGGATCAGAAATAGACTATTTGCTCCACCGGCACTTTCATTTGACCAGACATCTCAGCATAATGGTCAGTTTCGGAGACTTAAGCAGTAGATCTGGTTTTGAGGCTGGTGCAATGATCTTACCTCAGACCACAGTCAACTAACTGCAAGGATGACCAGAAATGCTAACTCAGGAAGACATTTCTGGGTGTTACTAGATGTAGGCATTTAATGAGAAGGTCCTAGTCCTACATGGAAGGTGCTTAGAATTCACCCCTCCTGTCCTCACAAGAAAAAAGAAAAAAAAAAAAAAGAAGTAAAACCTCAACAAATTGAAAATTAACAACTCATTTTAGATCCTTCAGATAATTGAGGCCACAGGGGAAATTGCTGCCCCCAAATTGGAAAGACAGACAGGAAGATACGAAAAATCACAGCACAGGGGGAGAAGGCTAAGAGCAGAGTCTCTGCCTAAAGTGAGAATCTGTGAGAACGCTTTAAACTGCAATTCACAGATTGCTGGGGGTTCAAAATGGTTGAGAGTTAAAAAACAAAAACAAAAAACTCCACAGAGGCCCAGCCTTATGTCCCCCACCTCCCACTTTCATGAGTTGATCTCAAGAATTTCTACCAGGTTCTCAAAGTGATAGTCAGAGATGCTGTGGAGCTTCCTACAGGGCCATGAGGAAACGATCATTTTGAAATACACCCAGACTCCTTAATTTCTCTTTCTTTTGTCTTGTTGTTGGTGTATAGGAATGTCACTGATTTCTGTGCATTGATTTTATAGCCTGCCACTTACGGAATTCCTGTATGAGTTCTAGCAGTTTTGGGGTGGAGTCTTTTGGGTTGTGCTCAGCATCACGCGGCATCAGGGAAATCCAGATCAAAACCTCAATGAGATACCACCTCACACCCGTCAGAATGGCTAAAACGAACAAGTCAGGAAACGACAGATGTTGGCGGGCATGCGGAGAAAGGGGAACCCTCCTACACTGTTGGTGGGAATGCAAGCTGGTGCAACCCCTCTGGAAAACAGTATGGAGGTTCCTCAGACAGTTGAAAATAGAGCTACCGTATGATCCAGCAATTGCACTACTGGGTATTTACCACAAAGATACAAATGTAGGGATCCGAAGGGGTATATGCACCCCGATGTTTATAGCAGCAATGTCCACAATAGCCAAACTGTGGAAAGAGCCAAGATGTCCCTCGACAGATGAATGGATAAAGAAGATGTGGTATACACACACACACACACACACGCACACACACGCGCGCGCGTGCACAATGGGATATTATGCAGCCGTCAACAGGGATGAGATATTGCCATTTGCAACAACATGGATGGAACTGGAGGGTGTTATGCTGAGCAAAGTAAGTCAATCAGAGAAAGACATGTATCATATGACCTCACTGATATGAGGAATTTTTAACCTCAGGAAACAAACTGAGGGTTGTTGGAGTGGTGGGGGGTGGGAGGGATTGGGTGGCTGGGTGATAGACACTGGGGAGGGTATGTGCTATGGTGAGCGGTGTGAATTGTGCAAGACTATTGACTCACAGATCTGTACCTCTGAAACGAATAATGCAATATATGTTAAGAAAAAAAAAAGAAGAAGAAGATAGCAGGAGGGGAAGAATGAATGGGGGGAAATCAGAGGGGGAGACGAACCATGAGAGATGATGGACTCTGAAAAACAAACTGAGGGTTCTAGAAGGGAGGGGTGGGGGGATGGGTTAGCCTGGTGATGGGTATTAAAGAGGGCACGTTCTGCGTGGAGCACTGGGTGTTATATGCAAACAATGAATCATGGAACACTACATCAAAAACTAATGATGCAATGTATGGTGATTAACATAACATAATAAAAAATAATAATAATTAATAAAAAAACATGGGCAGAGCATCTGAATAGACATTTTCCCGAAGAAGACACATAGATAGCCAACAGACACATGAAAAGATGCTCAATATCACTATCAGGGAAATGCAAATTGCAACCACAATGAGACATTGCCTCATACCTGTCCAAATGGCTCAAATTCAAAACACAGGAAACAAATTGTTGGAAAAAAGGACCTTTATGCACTCTTGGTGGGAATTACAACCATATTTCAAGAAGTGGGAAGAGGCATTGGGAATGCCCTATTAAAATATATTTGCACTACCAGTGCAGCAGTGAAATGTTACTTAAAAGTGGACTTGGCTGTAAAAATTTAGAAGATAGTATAATTTATAGGCTAAGACAGGAGAGAAAATGCAACCATATAAATACAAAAATAAAGCCAGAGAAGGGAGATAAAGAGAATACACACACACACACCCCCCCCAAAGAACAAAGGCAATAAATAACAACCAGTTCCCTATGTGGTAGGTATTACTATAACTATATCACTTTAATTGCCAATAATTTAAATACATCAAATAAAAGACAGAAATTTCCAGAGACTGTCGGAGTGGAAAAAAAAAAATAGAAGACTTACCTATATGTTGTGTATAAGAAACCTGCTTTAAGTATAATGATTTAGATTAAAAATAAAGGGATAGGGAAAGCTATACCATGCTATTACTAGTCAAAAGAAAGATAAAGTAGGTATATTAATTTCAGTCAAAGCTGCTGTCAGAGCAGGGAAAATTGTCAGAGATAAAGAATTTCATAATGTTAAAGATTCCAGTTCTACAAGGAGATATAACAATCTTATTTAATGACAGAGTATCAAAATACGTAAGGCAAAAACTGATGGAACTGCATAGAGAAGTAGATGAATCCACTGTCCTGGCTGGAGACTTCCACACTCCTCTGTCAGTGATTGACAGATCCAGCAGATAGAAAATCAGAAAGAACATAGCTGAACTGAACAGCATCATCGATCAATTGGATCTAATTGACATTTATAGAGTACTTCATCCAGCGGTGGCTGAATACACATGCTTCTCAGGCTTACATGGAATAGTCACCATTATAGACCACATTCTGGGCTATAAAATACAACTTAAACTTAAAAGAATATAAATTAAACAAAGTGTGCTCTCAGACCTCACTTATATTAAACTAGAAATTAGTAACAGACATATAGATGGCAAACCCTAAAAAGGGGACATTAAAAATCACACTTCTAAGTAATAAATGCATCAAAGAAGTCTCAAGTGATATTAAAAAATATTTTTTACTAAATGAAAACAAAATATGACCTATCAGAAATTGTGGAATGTAGTGAAAGTAGCACTGAAGGAAAAGTACAGCTTTGAATGCATATCTTAGAAAAGAAAAAAAAATCTAAAAAAAAAAATCTAATGTAAGCTAACACCTTAGGAAACTAGAAAAATAAAAGCAAATTAAGTCCTAAGTAAAAAGAAGAAAAAAATGTCTGAGCAAAATCAATGAAATTGCAAATAGGAACATAGTAGAGAAAATCAACACAACCCAAAGCTGGTTCTTTGAAAAAGTCAATAGACTTGATAAAACCCTAGCCAAGTAACCAAGAGAAAAAGAGAGAAAAAGCAAATTACCGATATCTTAATATTTATTAAATAAATTGAGTAAAAAGTTAATAACCTTCCAAAACAGAAAGGGCCAGGCTCAGGTGTTTTCATTGGTGAAGTCTACCAGACATCTAAGGAAGAAATGGTACCAATTCTCTACGATCTATAAAGAAAATAGAAGAGAAAGGAACACTCCCTACCCCATCCTATGAGGCCAGCATTACCGTAATACGAATACTAGGCAAAGAGATTACAGAAAAGGCCAGTATCTGTCATGAACTAAATGTAAACATCCTCAACACCATATTGAACCTAACAATGTGTACAAAGAAATGGATACCATGACCAAGTAGAATATATTCCAGATATTCAAGGCTAGTTAACATTGGGAAATCAATTATTTTAATTCATTACATCAACAGGTCAAAAAAAGAAAAATCATAAGATCATGTTAATAGATGCAGAAAAAAAATCAACAAAAATCCATCACCTTTCCATGAAAAAATTTTTCAGAAAACTAAAAATATAAGGAAACTTCCTGACCATGATAGAAAACGTTTACAAAAATCCTTCAGCTAATATTTACCTAATGGTGGGAAACTGGATGCTTTTTCCCTCAGTTCGGAGACAAAGTAAAGATGTCCCATCTCCCCACTACTCGGCAGGCTCCTACTGGAAATCTTTGCTAATGCAGTAAGACAAGAAAAAAAAGTGTACAGATTAGGGAGGAAGAAATTAAATTATCTTTGTTAGCAGATGATTGAGATATAAACTAAAAAAATAAAGAAAAATTAAAAATTGCAGAACTCTCCCATTACACAGTAAAATGACTAATTACACAGAAAAATTAACAAAACACACAAAATCTATGGTCTGAAAATATTAATTTCAAACTACTTATTTTTTTCAATCTACTTCTGTTCGGGCCAACTATTTTTTCCCTAAAAATCTGCAAAAGACGCATTATTGGATATTTCCTCGAAAATAATTGGAATGCTGCTGAAGTCTGTGTTTGTCCTACATGTAGTTTTGACTTATTTTAATTAAGATATGTTAAATTAAGATAGGTAAAATATTCAGGTAAAGATCCTTTCTGCTACTTCCAATACACAGAGAAACTAAAAGAGATGAATACTTGTAATAGGCTAAAAAAATAATAATAAAGCAATTTGGGGATTATTTAAGTTGCTTTTGTTGGAATATAACAGAAACTGTTTTGAGTTTAAGCAAGAAAAGGAAGCTTATAGTGGAACAGAACACACATTCAAGAAAACCACTGGAACTCAGGAATGGAATCTAACACGCACTTGGAATGTTCCACATCCCTATATTGCTGGTGTGTCCCATCTCATTCCTGATTTGTATCTTTTGCTCTGCCGACCGCCTTTTGATTAGCCTCAGTTCATGTGCAGAAATAGTGATTCTCCCACTTTTGCTCCTGAATTTGCATGTTACTGTTTTAGTCCTGTGCAGAAATCAATTAGCTGTTTTCTGAATCTCAATTAAATAATATATCAGAAAAAATGTAAATGCCCAATACGCACATGAGCAGTGTTCAACATTACTATGCATGAACAAAATGCAACAAGATACCACTTTTCACCCACTAGCATGACTATAATCACAAAGACTGACAATGCCTAGGCCTGGTTGTACAGCAAAGGCAGCTTGAACACCTTCTAACGAGAATGTAGGATCACTTCAGAAAACCAGTGCCGCTGCTTTGGTCAATAGGCAGTTTCTTATAAATGTGACAGCAATTCCATACCCAGGAATTTGCTCATGAAAAATGATAGCATATGTCTGCATGTCTACAGCAAGTTTCATTCAAGAATGTTCATGGCAGGTTTTAGCTCTCTGCTTTTAAGTTTTTATCTATCTGTCTATCTATGTATTTTTTGTATATTAGCCCCAAACTATGAATAGTCTAGATGCCCATTGAGGGGAGAATAAAAAACTGGTTTGAGGGCACCTGGGTGACCCAGTCTGTTAAGTGTCTGACTCTTGGTTTCAGCTCAGGTCATGATGTCAGTGTCGTGAGATTGAGCGCCTCATCAGGGTCTGCACTCTGCATAAATTCTTTTCCCCCTCTGCCCCTCTTCCCCGCTCTCTAAAATAAATAAATAAGTCTTTAAAAGCGAACAAACTATGGTTTGTTCATTCCATGGAATATTACTCAGCAATATACAGGAATGGCTAGTAGCACAAAAAAAAACAATATCAATGGATCTCAGAAATATTATGCTGAATGGAAGAAGCCAGACATAAGGGAATCTTCATGAATCCATTGTACGAAGTCCCAGAACAAGCAAAAATTATAAATGGTGGTGTGTGGAGGGCAAAATTATAATGGTGGTATGTGGAGGGCAAGAGACTGCCTGTAAAAAAGCATGAGGACATTTTTTGAGGTGATGGTGGAATAGTTTTATATAATGACTGGTATCTTAGCTGCACAGATTACACATTGGGTAAACCCCATCAAACTGCAAACTTGAGAGCTGTGTATTTTACTATATGTGCATTATATTTCAATAAATCAAAGTAAGCAACACGTTAGATTGAACTGTATGAAATTGGTTGTAAGATCATTTTTAGGTCAAAATGGAAATTTTAATGTAATCCAATCTATTAATAGTTTTGGCCTCCAGGACAGATGTGAAAATTCTCTTTGAGACTTTTCTAGAACTACTAGAGAGGAGTTGGGAGCAGAAGAGGTGGAGAAACAGTGGACTGTGTATAAGCAACATGCCCTGGAAAATCATTGTGGGAAAGCAGGAAAGCACGTAGGTTCCACTCCCCTGTCCCTAATGGTATGTGCACATGTGTGTGCTTGTAAGTGTGTGCACATGCATGTGTGTATACATGTCTGGGTGAACACACACACGTGTGTGTATGTGGGTGCATGTGTGTATACATGCCTGAATGTATACATGTGTGCACATGTGTTTGTGTGCATGTATGTGAGTGCATTGTGTAGGCACATGCCTTTGTGTGTTTACGTTTTGTGTGGGGGGGTTTGTAGTTGAGAATGAATTTCCAACACCTATCAAGGCTTCCCTGTGCTTATTGCCTACCAAGTTGGCCTTTCTGCAAGAGACAGGGTGGTTGAGTTTCAAGACAGACTGGACAATTTATCTGAGTTAATTGCCTTTTTTTTTTTTTTTTTTGCATTGTTTGGGCATTTTGTGGCATCCTTCTAAGCACCTGGATCTGGTTGCTCCATGTAATAATGGATTTCATTCTGAAAATCACAAAACTTTCACTTAGAATGTGTATTTTTACTAGCTGAGACTTATTCTAACATTGTAAGCCTGAAATAAATTTTGTGAGTTTTCAGCAAATCCTTCTCAGATTGCCAGGGACCCCACAGTCTGAATGCACATGTGGAAAATATTGAGAGGAGGCTGTTGAGATGCACTGGTTTATTGGGAAACTGAAAACAGGAAATAGTTAATTGAGTAGAAAATAGGTTTGGCAAGGTTTTACGAGCTGGGGATAAAAGTTGATAGACTGGACTCTGGAATCATACAAATGAGAATTTATATTGTTCAAACTCGACTCAAGGGCCTGTGATGACACTGGGTCAACTGTGAGTCTGGCCAGGGGCCTTGGAAAGATATGCTAGGCACATGTTCCAGAAGGAAGGCCACTGTGGACACTGCATGGACAGACCCTCCTCTTCCCTGGTGGTGACCTCCTCCGGTGAGTGATAAACAGCCCACAGTCACATAGGCCTGCAGCACTGTGTCAATTGCATTAAAAAATTGGGGTATCTGTCAATTGTGAAGCGGTCCTATTCTGGGAGCTACGAGAGAGACTTCTATTCTGGAAGGCAGTTGAATCTGTCGTTCCTTCAGATAAATTTGGTTTACCAAACCTACTGGAGTTTCTTTCAGAAAATAAAACAGGAAACCAAATAAAACAGCTAAATGATACAAAGGCAAGAAGAAAGAAACAGAAAACCAGGTTTCAGTAAAACACGTCAATAATATTAATAGGGATAGCAAAAGTTAATAATTATATGGCAATTACAATGTGCCAGGGAATGTTCCAAGGGCTTCAGATACACAAACTCATTTCATCATAAAATCCTGTGAGATCAGTACTAATATTATCCTCATTTCATAGTAATATATCCCTGAAAATTGTTTATATGGAGTTTGATTTATATTCAGATATTAGCACACTAATCGACACACATATGCAGGTGTGCATGCATATATCTACACATGCATGAACACACACATTCACACATAATTTCATAAGAGAAAGAGCAAGAATGACCTTTGGAGTTAGATCTGTGTTTGGCTGCTGGGTGTCCTTTGGCACACTCGTTAAACTCTGGACTTCAGTGTGCCTTACGTGGAATTTGGTTTTGTGATGCTTTCCCTGGAAGGATTAAGGTATATTAGCTGGAACGAAAAAGGCATTAAAACACCTGGCAACCTTTATTATTTGGTTCAGAATAGCTTATTAAGGACAATTATTTTTGAAACTAAGGAGTGCTTGTTCTTGTGTTAGTAGAATTGGGTCCTCCAGACAGCTTTTCTGCCCATATTATCCTCCTTACTTTTAAATTCTTTTCCCCTACTAGATGACTAGACGTATATTCAGTTGTCTTTCAGATCTCAGAATTTGGAACTCCTCTTCCATGTCCGGCTGTTACCTGCCTGTGCATCACTTATGAAGAATGAGACCAGCAATGAAACATGCTCACTGGTGCTGCTCCAGTTTTCCCTAAATCTTCCCAACATGGATGGGATCACCCCCTAGGCCTGGCTGCTCAAGCGCGGGTCTGGACAGGTGGGGAGTTGTTATGACCTGAACTGCCCTGACCTCAAAACAAAAAAGCCTCACGGAACCCTTTGTTTGAGCACATGGCATTCCTAGTGCCACTGGTTGATCCTGCAGTTTGTTGGGTCCCTATTTCGGGAATTGGGCCCATTTCCTTTTTGGAGGTTTTAGGTGGTGGCACTATCGTTGGAGAACAAAGTAAAACCAAACTAGACCAAAAAAACCTCTTTTTCACTCATTGCTCTGACAATTGCTTGGTCATTTTCAAATTAGAGAACGGCATTTGATCTTCTGTTGACTGTTTTCATGTGGTGTGTTGGCAATTCTATGGTCAGAGTAGGGCTGTGGCCTGGAATGAGGTTTGGCCTGTGAGTAGCTCCAAAATTCCCAATTTCTCCCAAGCACTTCACAACCAAGCCTCTCAATCACAGTGGTCTTCTTTATGTTTACAGAGTTTTACAACATAGATCTTACTAAATTGGATCCAGGGAATCACAAAAATAATCTTAAAAGCCTTCCATGATTTCTTCTTGTGCAGTTAATCTTTTCTCCCCTGTATTTCTATAGCTTGCCTTGTGATCCTGTAGTAGGTCCTTATCACGGCCTGTCTTATTTCAGCTATCCATCCATCCACCAATTTTTCAACTTTCTATCATCAATCAATCATTGATCTATATCTATCACATCCATCATCTACCTATCCGGCTACCATTAATCAATCCTTTATCTATATCTACCCTATTATCTATCTATCATCTATCATCTATCTATCATCTATCTATCTATCTACCTATCTATCTATCATTATCTATCATCTACCTATAATCATCTTATTTTTCCTACTATCTTGAGATTGTTTCCAGGGAGGGGGTAGTGGTGGGCACACCTTGCTTTAAGATCTCTCAGATAGCAGCATCATGTTTTATAAAATTCAGGGTTTCAAAATGCTTTCTTTCTCCTCCCAAAGTTATTTTGAATTGAAATGATCATAGAAAACTATCATTTACCTCTGTTGCATGGCTTTGCATCGGACCTTTCCAACCCTGATCTCCTGCCACAAAGGACCTCACTCTGGAATACAGTGGAAATGTCCAAAGAAATCAGTGGCACATCATGAATTGGAATTGTGTGAAGGAAAATGTAGCAATAAAATTCTAAAATATCCTGGCAAGAATCATGAAAATAGTTATGTTCAAGACACTGAAGGGAAGAGGGGATATTACTGGGGAAAATAAAAGGCCCCAAAGTACTTTTATGCATTTTTAATGTCAACTGTGTTTGTTAATAGGCACATTCTTCATTTTCCGTGTTCTTGAAGGAAGGATAGAATCTATACAAATCAACATTGTTGCAAAGGGAAAGCTTTTCTTAGGGGAAGCAAACATTCCATTGGACAGCTTTGTGTGTCATTTTGACTAAGTGGATTGATGGATCATCATGCACTGCCACACTCGAGTCATCTGGTCATGAATCTCACATGTGGTTGGGAACTATGAATATGACCACTATGAGTGTGTTAAACCAAGGCATTGAATGCTCACAAAACACTGTGGGACAACCTTTGGTTTTCTTTATGCAGTCATAATTATAGTTATGAGGATTCCAAACGTGACTTTCTGAGCTAGGTTTGAAGGCATTTCTCATTAATTAAATAATTCATTCATTCATTCATTATTGTTGACAGTCGCCAATGGCTAACCTGGTGTTTGCGAACCTGCTGGGTAAATCTTTATTGAATGTAATAGGATTAAAGCAACGGACACGTATGTACATACTCACTAGGTGCCAAGAATACAAAGTCTTTTTTTTTTTTTAAGACTTTATTTATTTATTTGAGAGAGAAAGCACAAGCAGGGGTAGGGGTAGTGGGAGAACCAGGCTTCCCGCTGAGCAGGGTGCCCAATGTGGGGCTTGATCCCAGGACCTTGGGATCATGACCTGAGCCAAGGGCAGACACTTAGCTGACTTAGACACCCAGGCGCCCCAAGGGTTATGGTTTAGGAGGTAGAGAAATAGACTTCTGAATTGCAAATGGAAGTGCTATCTACACAAAATCGAGGCAGAGACATTCTCAATGAATTTTAAATGTGGTAGAGAGAGAATCCATGGGGGCATAAGATAGGACTTTTGCCAGATTAAAACACTTAATCAGGGGCACCTGGGTGGTGCAGTCAGTTAAGCATCTGATTCTTGGTTTTGGCCCGGGTCATGATCTCAGGGTCATGAGATCAAACCCCGTATGGGGCTCTGTGCTCAGGGCAGAGTCTGCTTAATATTCTCTCTTCCTCTCCCTCTACCCCTCCCCACTGTTCACTCTCTCTCTCTAAAAGATATAAATAAATATTTTAAAAAATTAAAAAAAAATAAAACACCTGTGGGAAGGAACAGGGTATTTTAGGGAAAAAGAGACTGAAGTCATTGTTTATAACATGGCACACCATGGGCAGAGTCTGACTACAGGGAAGAGATGTATCATCTGGGAACCAGATTCTGTGTCAATTCCAGGTTTGGGATTTGTTCTGCATGGTATAGGAATCCACTGAAGGATGGCAGTGCATATATACACCAGATGTTCTCTCTCTGGGTAATGAAACAGGATGGGGGACTACAGCATGGCAGAGGAAGTCTACATGGGGCTCCAAGTTCTCCACTGCTAGAACAGATGCACTTGAGATGCCACACTGTCTCTCAGGTTTGTGACAACAGACCAGTAATGAACAACTTCTCCTGCATATCACGATGAGCCCAAGTCAGCAGAAGATAATTCCATTTAATTTATTTATGTTTCCTAAATGTTTATTAAAAGATTTTTCTTATACTTCTATATAATTATAATTTCTTATAAAGAAGTCTTATAATTTCTTTCCAAAATGAAAATAAAATTTAAGGAATAATTAAACACCCATTTTCTCACCACCTAGATTCAATAATTGTTAATATTTTTTCTCTATTTCTTTTATTTTCTTTGTGTATATATATATTACTTGGCCTGTCATTTGCTTTTTCTTATATTTCCTCTATTTTCTATAAGCTGGGATTAAGGCTGTTCTTTGTATAGTGAATATATCACACTAAGAATGTAAGAATGTAAAGTCAGAGTGTTGCATTATAAAATATCTTGAAATAATTATTTCCTATGTGATTATGTTCCCAGTTTCACATATGTACACTTGTTTGTTTCATTTCATTCTCAATTTCATGTCTTTCTTTTTTCCCCTTTTGGTTTCAATTTTTCTGATTATGTAAAATGTTCACTCCATTGAAAACTCAAAAATATAAAAATGGTATACACAGAGACTCCTCATTTCCATCTCTTTGCCCTCCATTCTATTCTGACTCCCATTATTCTTTCTACTTTATCCACCAAGAATTTAGTTTAGTTTTTTTTTTTTTTTTTTTTTTTGCCAAAAAACCTCACACCCAACTAGGTACACTGATATTATTCTTTCTATTACAACATAAGACGCTTTAGATAGTCACTGTTTTGCACCTGACATTTTTACTTAAATATATACATCCTGGAACCCTCTTCATATCATTACTTTAGGGAATCATTTTTTTCTTATAGCTGAATAATACACCATTGTGTGAATATTCCATATATGCAAACAGTCCCTTAATCAAAGGCATCTGAGTTGTTTCCTGTCTTCTACCTTGTAGACCATGTCATAGAATGTATCTTTGTTTATTCAGTGCTTTATATTTATGGAATTTACCATCAGGATATATTCCCAGAAGGAGGATTTCTGGGCCAAAGAGTTTCTGTGTATGTGGGGTGTGTGTGTGTGTGTGTGTGTGTGTGTGTGTGTGTGTGTGTGTGTAATTTTTATACATATATGTCAAACATATCCTCTCTAGGTTTTTTTGTTTTGTTTTGTTTTGTTTGATAATGCAATATATGGCTATGGCTGTTCCATCAAGCTTCACCATGAGTTTTGTCAAACTTCTAGAAGTTTTGCTGATCTGATCATTGATAATTGTTTTGCAATAGAATCAAACCCACAGGTGATCCAGCTGTGATATGAGACATGGACTTTTAAGATAACTCTGGTTAATCTGCTTAAGTGTACAGATTCAAGACAGACAGTTTCATCAAATTTCAGAAATCTATGAAAAGACATTAACTGTTAATTCTAGACCTGAAATATAGAGTAACTGGGATTAGTGACACAACAGATGCTTTTAATAGATAAAGTGGAAGAGAACATAACAGACCTTGAAGATAGGTTAATAGGAAGATGGAAGCATGAGAAAGAAAATAATAGAAAATACAGGGAGTGTATGGAACATATTTAAGAGGCCTACTATATGTGTAATTGGAGTTTCAGAAGGCAGTGCCAACATTTGAAGAGATGAGAGCTATTTTCCCCAAATACAGAAATATATCAGTCAACTCACAGATTCAAGGATTACTGGATTACTACAGAACTCATGCAGGATTTAAAATAAAACACAGCCAAACCTGTGGTGCAACATAGTAAAACTCCTAAAAATAGAGGTAAAAGAGAAACTCTCCTAAGCAGCTAGAAAAGAAAGACGACTTAAACGTGCAATAGAGCCAAGTTGTCTTAGAGCAAGTTTCTCAGTAGAAACTAGGCAGGGCAAAGGATAACGGAATCACATGCTTTGGGTGTAGAAAGAAAGTAACTCAATATAGAATTTATTTTTTTAAGATTTTTGTTTATTGGAAAGGGAGAGAGTGGGTGGGGGGAGGTAGGGAGGGGGAGGGAGGGAACATGCAGACTCTGCACTGAGCATGGAGCTTGACACAAGCTTGATCCCAGGACCCTGAGACCATGACCTGAGCAGAAACCAAGTGTCCAACACTCAACCAACTGAGCCACCCACGTGCTCCTAACTTAATATAGAATTTAAATGCAGTGACAGCGTCCTTCAAAATTATGGTAAAATAAAGAAAATTCCAGGAAAACAAAAACTAAAATAATTGGTCATTGTTTAACACAAACTAAATGGTTCTCTTCGGGCTGATGGCAAATACATCTAGATGGAAAATTGCAGCTATGAGAACAAAATTATAATATTGTAAAAGACATTGTGCTCCGAGTGACTTGAAGGGGTTAAAACATTTTAGTTACAGCCATAAATTTCATTTTATGTCTGCTTCGGTGATGAAGCCACCCATGGAATCCCAAACCTTCCATGTCTTATGAGCATCCTCTGTGTTACAGTGGAAGTCCTGTGGGTACACAGAGAACAGGGTGATTATGAAGGGCAGGAGGGAGGAAAGAAAGGGTTCCCAAGCAGGGGCATCTCCTTATAGGATTTAAGTTGGAAAATCTTCAAAGTCACTTTATCATTGGAACTCACTTCAAATGCAGTTAGGAATCAAGGTTAATAGGTATAATAACTTGAACTCTAAATGAATAAGTAAAGTCACTGAAGGATGACCGTTGTGAGTGCTACAATCACCCACACAAAATTGAATTCGTGAAAACATTTCTGAGTGTATAATAGGTTCTATTTTAACAATCATTTTTTCCCATAGCCTTCCTAATTAAAAAAAAAATCTAGCATTAGAAACAGATGCACTTTTTTCTATTTCATTTAATAAATTTCAATGAAATTTATTTGAAAATCATTTTTTTTCCCTGAGAAGTTTTTGTATTTCAGACATTGGGCTAGTTACAGGAAGTACAGAAAAATCTAATTTTTTTTATCATTATGAAGTTTACAGTCTAGTGAAAGAGTCACTGAGGTGAGAAAAAAATAAACTGCATCATGGTATGTTAAGAACTTAAAGTAGAAGACTACATTCGTCCTCCAATGGCACAGAGAAAGAAGCTGCTTATGGTCCATCTTGGAGGAAGAGATTTCCTTCATGAACCTCAGGGAAGATAATATTTCAGACAAATGTTAAGGCATGGAAGAGAGTCATCATGTATGTAAGGGGTTCATGTGTGGTAGCAGTGGGGTCAGTGTTAGAAGAGGTGCAAAGGGAGCCAGGTGAGAGGCTATGGATGGGGGCAGCAGTGAGAAATTCAGCATCTCAGTGCATACTCCATGCATGGGCCAGGAACAATATAGAAAGGTAGAAGTCCTTTAATTACACTTTACCTTGATTGATTTTATTTTATTTTTTAAAGATTTTATCTATTTATTTATTTATTTATTTATTTATTTGGGAGAGACAGCAGGGTGGGGATGTGGCAGAAGGAGACGGAGAATCTCAAGCAAACTCCACGCTGAGCACGGAGCCTGACGCAGGGCTCAATCCCAGAACCCTGAGATCATTGACCTGAGCTGAAATCAAGAGTTGGACTCCCAACTGACTGAGCCACCCAGGCGCCCCTACCTTGAATTATTTTCAAGAGAGTGATGAGGTTAATGCCTTTCAGGAATGGCATTCTGGCCATTGTCTGAGAGCTGTAAGGTGGCAATCAAGAACCTACAAAGAAATAGTTTCAACTGTGAATACAGACTGTGGTGGGACCCAGAATTATGGATACCTGTTCAGGACAAGAACTAGAGAGGTCTTACTTTTCATCTCACTTCATCTTCATGACATCACTATTCGGGTATTTTTATTAGAGCAGATATAAATCTTGGGCCATAAGCTTAGGTATGTATGGAATGTTATTACTTTATGTGTTCTATACTTATTCTGAATATGCTTTGAATGCCCTCCCACTAGCATTAGAGATATAATCACTGTTAACTGACAAATTCATATAACTGAGCTCCTTCCCAGAGTGCACTGCAGCCTTGTAGCCAAGGGTGAGTTCAAGTCCTGGAGAGTTGACATTGCTGAGGTCAACGATGCTATCTATCATCTCTGTCTGAAGCTGAAACCCTCCAAGTCATCCTGAGGGTGATCCACAGGGGCCATATCCAACCTTTTGTATCTCATGCCTGGATCTCTGCTTAGAAAACTTCAAAGCCAAATATTTGTCTATTTTCATTACTTTTCTGTGCATTTTGTAAAAACATTTCCTTGAAGCAAGAGATGCCTCATGGTTTAGCTGTTGAATAGCACAAGGTCACAGGGTAATAAGAAATCCTGCAGAAAACACACCAGTTGATATTCCAGTTTTTTATTAAAACATTTTTGGTCCTACACAGAAACATTTTATATTGAGACACTGTATATTCAATTTTATGTTGAAACATTTTTGTCTCTGTATTTACAAGTGAAGAGACAAAACTTACCAAATTATCTGTCAAGCAATCAGGGTCACAGGAAAGGATGAAGAGAGATTAGAGAGATTTGCTTTTTAAATTTTAGAGTATATGTGGTGGGGGGAAGGTATCTGACTGGAATAAGAAGCTAATATCAATAGAAAGCCAGATTATAAAAAATACATAAACAAGTAATTCAACCAAATTGCCTTTTCAGAATCAACATGGAGGGGTGAGACACTGTGTAAATTAATAATTATGTTGCTATGGTTACTCTTTCTGATTGGAACGATACCATTGAATAGTTGGTTATTTTAAGCTGACTTCAGGTAACGTTTAATTTATTGGGGAAAGACACTTGATTTGCATCTAGACATAATTTTAAAAAAAATCATCATTTCTATGACATTTTGGTACAGATCTACGGATCAAAATTAAAATTTAGTTTCTTAGGGGGCACCTGGGTGGCTCAGTTGGTTAAGTGACTGCCTTTGGCTCAGGTCATGATCCTGGAGTCCCGGGATCGAGTCCCACATCGGGCTCCCTGCTCAGCAGGGAGTCTGCTTCTCCCTCTGACGCTCTTCCCTCCCGTGCTCTCTATCTCTCATTCTCTCTCTCGCAAATAAATAAATAAAATCTTTAAAAAAAATTTAGTTTCTTAGTTTATAGATTTCTTAAAAGTACATATTCACATTTCAAGAATGCAAGACTGGATAGTTTCTTTCCATTTTACCTTTCTGGGGAGATTATCATGGAGGTCAAAATAGAAATGTCCTACAATTGGGAGTTGGACAGAAATAAAGTCATGTCATGTTGCTCACTACACATGAAATCAAGATCAAGTTAATTAAAATCTTTGAGCCTTAGTGTTCTAATTTATATAGCACAGATAACCATCATAATAGCATGTAATAAGATGTGCAGTAATGTGCTGGGAATCTGTTTCCATTATCCTGGACTGGCGTTTCTGTGGTTATAGCTATTAATATTACATCCATAGAAAAGGGAAGAAAATAGCAAGGTTCCATTCATTTGAAAACTTGGTTACTGGTTAAAAAATAACAATGTAAATGTATTTTGGGAGTCACATCCAAAAGGAATATGTAAGGGGATTCTAGATTGTTTGCTGTTAAATTTATGTGGCTGATGTCAGTGATGGAAAATCTTTCTCTGTCACGTGAATTAACTTGCATCACTGTGTGTTAAATATACTTATTGACTCTTGGGGCGGAGCAAGATGGCAGAGGAGTAGGAGACCTGGATTTCGTCTGGTCTCAGGAATTCAGCTGAATAGAGATCAAACCATTCTGAACACCTACGAACTCAACAGGAGATCGAAGAGGAAAGTAGCAACAACCCTGTGAACAGAAAAGCGACCCCTTACTGGAAGGTAGGACGTGCGGAGAAGTGAATCCGAGGCGATATTCGGGAGGATAGACGGCGGGGGAGGGGCCTCCGTCGGCCGCTTCTGGCAAGTGCTAGAGCCGCGGAGCACAAAATCGGACCTTTTAGAAGTCGGCTCCGCGGAGGGACGTCGCTGCAGTGGCTAAGCAGGGGGTGGAATCCTCCCGGGACAGTGTGGTCTCAGGACCCTCGGGGTCACAGAAAGACCGGGGGAGCCTGAGTGCGCCAGAGCTCCCAGGGATCGGAGCGGGGAAGCCGGCTGCAGAGACGGAGCCGAGGCGCGGGCTCTCAGCTCGGGGTGGCCATAAACTGTGATCCGCGGCCCAGTCGGGCCACTGCTCCTCCAGCAGGGACCCAACAAGCAGCAGATCTGGGGAGACTCCCCTTCCTCCCCCGGGAGGAGCGGCGCGGGAGCGCACCGCAGGGATCTGATGGGTTTGGAGACTCCGCACAGGGCCGGGTGCCAGAGATAGCAACGCTCGGTCACAGGCCGGGTGAGCACGGAGTGCGGCCGGAGACCAGGGAGATGGGAGTGACTGCTTTTCTCTGGGGGTGCACTGAGGAGCGGGGCCCCGAGTTCTCAGCTCCTCCGAGTAGAGATTGAGAGGTGACCATTTTCACCCTGGTCCTCCAAAGCTGTGCTGAGAGCTTGCAGGGAAGAAAAGCTCCCGAGAGCAAACCCGAGCAGCTTGCTTAGCCCGGGCGACAAGGGCGGGGCAATTCCGCCTCCTTTGGGAACCACGGCAACAGGCCCCTCCCCCAGAAGATCAGCAGGAACAGCCAGCAAGCCAAGACCAAGTTTACCGATCAAGGAGGACGGGAGAACTCCAGTGCTAGGGGAATACTCCACATAGAATTCATGGCTTTTTTTTTTTCCATGATTCATTAGTTCATCAAAATTAATTTTTTTAACTGTTTTTTTTTTTAATTTTTCTTTTTCCCTTTTCCAACCAACATCTTATCAATCCCTTTTTTAAAAAAAAAATTTTTATTTTTCAATTTTAGTCATATTTTTCCCTTCATAGTAGTTACCCTTATTTTTGGCATATATATATAAGTTGTTCTCTCTTTAAAATTTTGAGATACAGTTTCTTCTAACAGATCAGAATATAGGCTAAATCACTAGTGTATGGCTTTGTTCTAGTCTCCTGCCTGATCACATTCTCTCCCTTTTTTCTTTTTCTTTTTTTTTAAATCTTCTTTCTTTTTTCAAACAACTTATCTTATCAATTCCTTTTATAAAATCTTTTAACTTTTCATCTTTACAGTCATCTTCCATCCCTTCATTATAGCAACCCTTATTTTGTACATATATGTCTTTCTTCCTTTAAAATTTTAACAGGCACTTTTTTCTAACAGAACAAAATATGCCCAAAATCTAGTGTGTGGCACTGTTCTATGCACTAGGCTGATCATATTTGATCATATTCTGCTTTTTTTGTATTGTTCTGTTTTTGTTTTTATCTTTTTTCCCCTCTTTTTTCTTTCTTTCCCTTTCTTTTCCCCTGGTTTCAGGTCTTTTCTGATTTGTATACAGTATATTTGCTGGGGACGTTGTAAACCTGTTAGCATTTTGTTCTCTCACTCATCTATTCTCCTCTGGACAAAATGACAAGATGAATAAACCCACTTCAGCAAAAAGAACAAGAGGTAGTACTGTCAGCCGGGACCTACTCAATACGGACATTAGTACGATGTTGGACCTAGAGTTCAGAATCATGACTTTAAAAATACTAGCTGGTCTTGAAAAAAGTGTGGAAGTTATTAGAGAAACCCTTTCTGGAGAAATAAAGAACTAAAATCTAACCAAGTCGAAATAAAAAAGGCTATTAATGAGGTGCAATCCAAAATGGGGGCACTTTTTAGTGCTAGGATAAATGAGTCAGAAGAGAGAATCAGCGATATAGAAGACCAAATGATGGAAAATAAAGAGGCTGAGAAAAAGAGAGGGAAACAACTACAGGAACACGAGGGCAGAATTCGAGTGATAAGCGATACGATACGACGAATCAACATTAGAATAATTGGGATCCCAGAAGAAGAAGAAAGAGAGAGAGGGGCAGAAGGTATATTGGAGCAAATAATAGCAAGAGCTTCCCTAATGTGGGGAAGGAAACAGGCATCAAAATCCAGGAGGCACAGAGAACCCCTCTCAAAATCAATAAAAATAGGTCAACACCCCGACATCTAATAGTAAAACTTACGAATCTGAGACAACGAGAAAATCCTGAAAGCAGCTTGAGAGAAGAGATATGTAACCTACAATGGTAGAAATATTAGATTGGCAACAGACCTATCCACAGAGACCTGGCAGGCCGGAAAGGACTGGCATGATATCTTGAGAGCACTAAACGAGAAAAATATGCAGCCAAGAATACTATATCCAGCTAAGCTGTCATTGAAAATAGAAGGAGAGATAAAAATCTTCCAGGAAAAACAAAAACTAAAGGAATTTGCAAACACGAAACCAGCCCTCCAAGAAATATTGAAAGGGGTCCTCTAAGCAAAGAGAGAGACTAAAAGCAGCACAGATCAGAAAGGAACAGAGACAATATACAGTAACAGTCACCTTACAGGCAATACAATGGCACTAAATTCATACCTTTCAATAGTTACCCTGAATGTAAATGGGCTCAATGCCCCAATCAAAAGACACAGGCTATCAGATTGGATTTAAAAACAAGACCCATCCATATGTTGTCTGCAAGAGACTCATTTTACACCCAAAGAAACCCCCAGATTGAAAGTGAAGGGGTGGAAAACCATTTACCATGCTAATGGACACCAAAAGAAGGCTGGGGTGGCAATCCTTATATCAGACAAATTAGATTTTAAACCAAAGACTGTAATAAGAGATGAGGAAGGACACTATATCCTACTTAAAGGCCCTATCCAACAAGAAGATCTAACAATTGTAAAATCTATGCCCCTAACGTGGGAGCAGCAAATTATATAAGGCAATTAATAACAAAAGCGAAGAAACACATTGACAGCAATACAATAATAGTGGGGGACGTTAACACTCCCTTGACTGAAATGGACAGATCTTCTAAGGAAAAGATCAACAAGGAAATAAAGACTTTAAATGACACACTGGACCAAATGGACTTCACAGACATATTCAGAACATTCCATCCCAAAGCAATGGAATACACATTCTTCTCTAGTGCCCATGGAACATTCTCCAGAATTGATCACATCCTAGGTCACAAATCAGGTCTCAACTGATACCAAAAGATTGGGATTCTTCCCTGCATATTTTCAGACCACAATGCTTTGAAACTAGAACTCAATCACAAGAGGAAAGGCAGAAAGAACACAAATACATGGAGGCCAAAGAGCATCCTACTAAGGAATGAATGGGTCAACCAGGAAATCAAAGACGAATTAAAAAAATTCATGGAAGCCAATGAAATTGAAAACACAACTGTTCAAAATCTTTGGGATACAGCAAAGGCAGTTCTGAGAGGAAAGTATATAGCAATACAAGCCTTTCTCAAGAAACAAGAAAGGTTTCAAATACACAACCTAACCCTACACCTAAAGGAGCTGGAGAAAGAACAGCAAATAAAGCCTAAACCCGGCAGGAGAAGAGAAATAATAAAGATCAGAGCGGAAATCAATGAACTAGAAACCAAAAGAACAGTAGAACAGATCAACGAAACTAGGAGCTAGTTCTTTGAAAGAATTAACAAGATTGATAAACCCCTGGCCAGACTTATCCAAAAGAAAAGACAAATGACCCAAATCAACCAAATCATGAATGAAAGAGGAGAGATCACAACCAACACCAAAGAAATACAAACAATTATAAGAACATATTATGAGCAACTCTACGTCAGCAAATTAGATAACCTGGAAGAAATGGGTGCATTCCTAGAGATGTATCAACTACCAAAATTGAACCAGGAAGAAATAGAAAACCTGAACAGACCTATAACCCCTAAGGAAATTGAAGCAGTCATCAAAAATCTCCCAAGAAACAAAAGCCCAGGGCCAGATGGCTTCCCAGGGGAATTCTATCAGACATTTCAAGAAGAATTAATACCTATTCTCCTGAAACTATTCCAAAAAATAGAAATGGAAGGAAAACTTCCAAACTCATTTTATGAGGGCAGCATTACCTGGATCCCAAAACCAGACAAAGACCCCATCGAAATGGAGAATTACAGACCAATATCCTTGATGAACGTGGATGCAGAAATTCTCACCAAAATACTAGCCAATAGGATCCAACAGTCCATTAAAAGGATTATTCACCACGACCAATTGGGATTTATCCCTGGGCTGTAAGGCTGGTTCAACATCCGCAAATCAGTCAACGTAATACAATACATTAAAAAAAGAAAGAACAAGAATCATATGATCCTCTCAATAGATGCAGAAAAAGCATTTGACAACGTCAGCATTCTTTTTGATCAAAACTCTTCATAGTATAGGGATAGAGGGTACATACCTCAATATCATAAAAGCCATCTATGAAAAACCTACAGCGAATATCATTCTCAATGGGGAAAAGCTGAGAGCTTTTCCCCTAAGGTCAGGAACGTGGCAGGGATGTCCACTATCACCACTGCTATTCAACATAATATTAGAAGTCCTAGGCACAGCAATCAGACAACAAAAAAAATCAAAGGCATCCAAATCAGCAAAGAGGAAGTCAAACTCTCACTCTTTGCAGATGATATGATACTGTATGTGAAAAACCCAAAAGACTCCACCCCAAAACTGCTAGAAGTCATACAGGAATTCAGTAATGGGGCAGGATATAAAATCAATGCACAGAAATCAGTGGCATTCCTACACACCAACAACAAGACAGAAGAGAGACAAATCAAGGAATCGGTGCCATTTACAATTGCACCCAAAACCATAAGATACCTAGGAATAAATTTAACCAAAGAGACAAAGGATTTGTACTCAGAAAACTATAAAATTCTCATGAAAGAAATTGAAGAAGACATAAAGAAATGGAAAAACGTTCCATGCTCATGGATTGGAAGAACCAACGTTGTGAAGATGTCAATGTTACCTAGAGCAATCTACACATTCAATGCAATCCCCATCAAAATACCATCCACTTTTTTTCAAAGAAATGGAAGAAATAATCCTAAAATTTGTATGGAACCAGAAGAGACCCTGAATAGCCAGAGGAATCTTGAAAAAGAAAAGCAAAGCTGCCGGCATCACAATTCCGGACTTCCAGCTCTATTACAAAGCTGTCATCATTAAGACAGTATGGTACTGGCACAAAAACAGACACATAGATCAATGGAACAGAATCGAAAGCCCAGAAATGGACCCTCAACTCTATGGTCAACTCGTCTTTGACGAAGCAGGAAAGAATGTCCAATGGAAAAAAGACAGTCTCTTCAACAAATGGTGTTGGGAAAATTGGACAGCCACATGCAGAAGAATGAAACTGGACCATTTCCTTACACCACACTCAAAAATAGACTCCAAATGTTTGAAAGACCTAAACGTGAGACAGGAGTCCATCAAAATCCTAAAGGAGAACACAGGCAGCAACCTCTTCGAGCTCAGCCGCAGCAACTTCTTCCTAGAAACATCGCCAAAGGCAAGGGAAGCAAGGGCAAAAATGAACTACTGGGACTTCATCAAGATAAAAAGCTTTTGCACAGCAAAAGAAACAATCCAGAAAACCAAGACACAACCAACAGAATGGGAGAAGATATTTGCAAATGACATATCAGATAAAGGGCTAGTATCCAAAATCTGTAAAGAACTTATCAAACTCAACACCCAAAGAACAAATGATCCAATCAAGAAATGGGCAGAAGCCATGAACAGACATTTTTCCAAAGAAGACATCCAAATGGCCAACAGACACATGAAAAAGTGCTCAACATCGCTCGGCATCAGGGAAATCCAAATCAAAACCTCAATGAGATACCACCTCACACCCGTCAGAATGGCTAAAATTAACAAGTCAGGAAACGGCAAATGTTGGCGGGGATGTGGAGAAAGGGGAACCCTCCTACACTGTTGGTGGGAATGCAAGTTGGTGCAACCACTCTGGAAAACAGTGTTGCGGGTTCCTCAAACAGTTGAAAATAGAGCTACTATACGATCCAGCAATTTCACTACTATGTACTTACCACAAAGATACAAATGTAGGGATCCGAAGGGGTACGTGCACCCCAATGTTTATAGCAGCAATGTCCACAATAGCCGAACTGTGGAAAGAGCCAAGATGTCCATCGACAGATGAATGGATAAAGAAGAGGTGGTATATATACACAATGGAATATTATGCAGCCATCAAAAGGAATGAGATCTTGCCATTTGCAACGACGTGGATGGAACTGGAGGGTGTTATGCTGAGTGAAATAAGTCAATCAGAGAAAGACATGTATCATATGACCTCACTGATATGAGGAATTCTTCATCTCAGGAAACAGACTGAATGTTGCTGGAGTGGTGGGGGGTGGGAGGGATGGGGTGGCTGGGTGATAGACATTGGGGAGGGTATGTGCTATGGTGAGCGCTGTGAATTGTGCAAGACTGTTGAATCACAGATCTGTACTTCTGAAACAAATAATGCAACATATGTTAAGAAAAAAAAAAAGAAGAACATAGCAGGAGGGGAAGAATGAAGGGGTGTAAGTCAGAGGGGGAGACGAACCATGAGAGAAAATGGACTCTGAAAAACAAACTGAGGGTTCTAGAGGATTGGAGGGGAGGGGGATGGGTTAGCCTGGTGATGGACATTATAGCGGGCACATTCTGCATGGAGCATTGGGTGTTATGCACAAACAATGAATCATGGTACACTACATCAAAAACTAATGATGTAATATATGCTGTTTAACATAACAATAAAAAATTGCAAAAATATATACTTATTGACTCTCTTTGTGATATACGGCACACTCTAAATATTAGCGGAATAGAGACTGAACATTGCATGGTGCTTTCTTTAGAGAGACTGTACCAACTAGATGTTAAAAGACTCAGAAGCATTGCCATGTCGAGCCATATCAGAGTCTGAAGCAAAACTAAATTCACTGATACTAATCCTGTCTTTAAAATTTTTATTTTTTTTTTGTTGATAGTTAATTTTATGTTTAACCTTGACTGGGCCACAGGGTGCCCAGATATCTGGCCTAACATTATTCTGTGTTTCTGTGAAGATGTTTTTGCATGATATTAACATTTAAATATACATTAAATAAAAGAGATTGGCCTCCCTAGTGTGGTTGGGCCTCATCTAATCAGTTGAAGGCCCTGGCTTGAGCGGAATAAAACTGTCTTCGAAGTGGGAGATCAGCTTCTTCCTGCCTTTGAACTCAAACTGAAACATCGACTCTTCCTGGGTCTCAAACCTGCTGGCCTCAGACTGGAACTATAACCTTAAGTTTCTTCCAACTTCCGCTTGCTGACTCACCCTACAGATCGTGGGACTTGGACTTGTCAGCCTCCATAATCTCGTGAGCCAATTCTTTTTTTTTTTTTTTAAGATTTATTAACTTACTTTAGAGGAAGAGAGAGCGCGAGGGCACGTGCTAGAAGGGGGAGGGGCAAAGGGAGAGAGAGAGAGAGAGTGAGAGAGAGAATCTCCAGCAGACTCCCTGCTGAGTGTGGAGCTGGGCACAGGGCTCAGTCCCAGGACCGTAAGAGCAAGGACCTCAGCTAAATCAAGAGTCAGATGCTCAACTGACTGAACCACCCAGGTGTCCCGCCAATTCTTTATAAAAAATCTCCCTTCTCCCCCATAGATAGATGATAGATAGATAGATAGATGATAGATAGATAGATAGATGATAGATATAGATGGTTTTTGCATCAGTTTGTATTTATTTTTTAAAAAATATTACATTAAAATATTACATATCTTGATTGCTGAGTGTTTTAGCATCCTTTTACATTTTACATCCAAGGTGAGTTTCTCACTCCCCTCACTAGTCCTGGGCCCGCATTGGACATATTAAAGTATATCTGCCCATCAATTTGTCTTTAGACACTCAGAGGCTCTCGTTGCCTTCTTCCTGAACACACGTTTTTAAGGCTCTGCACATCACCCTCGTAGAATCCATTCTTTCTCTCCTTCCCCATTGCCCGTGTTTCCAAACCTCACCCAAACCACTGTGATAGTTTCCAGTTTGGTTTATTTTCCTCCAGGGCACATTATTCTTTGACGCATTTATGTTGTTGTTGTTGTTTTCTCTTTTCCCCTTTGATCCATTTTTTGTAAAACAGCATTCTGATTGCATCAGCGTTCTGCTTAAAAAATCTTCCTTTACTCACCATTTCCAATATTCTTAGCATTGTACAGAAATTATGTTTCTAACTTTGTTTTATGTCTTTCACCCGTGATAATACCCAGTGAGCTTAAGGCACATGAAAGCACTTGCCAAGGCCAAACAGGCAATGCTCTTTAACTGTGCCAGCTTTTTATGTATGCAGGTCCTTCTACTGGGAGTCTGACGTGTCCTACTTATTTTCACCATCCTGCCTAATTTTATCACGTGGTATTTAATTTTTACTCCTTCTGCTTTAGAAAGCTTGACTTTTCCTCCCTGGGCTCTCATGGCACTTATTATCTTGAAAGTGGTAGTGCTTCTCACCATAACATTTTAACTATATGTTTAGAAATTTACCCCACTCCGCTAAACTCTTGAGGCAGGAAAGAGTGCCTTCCCTGTATTATGAATCTTTTACACTTATCTCAGTGCCCAGTCGTGGGGAGACTGGAGAAAGTTATAAGTTTCATGAAAGTGGTATAGTTATAGGAGTTTCTGATTATGCAAGAAATGTTGAATGGCAGGGAAAATCCCTTAGGGATGAGAAATTCTCTGGGAGTACGGCGCCTGATATTTGGCGTATCTTCTCTATTTGAGGTTGTGTAGCCACGCATCTTATACAATGTTAAAGGAGAAATATGAGATCCACACAATTCGTTTTGTATGCAATAAATATATATAAACCCAAATTTCTGTTCAAACTGAAAGAGATAAAAAGCAATAGTTAAAAGAGAATTGGAAACTTGGAAAACTTTTAGCCAGTTGACATGGGATTCTCATTTCTCAATTTCACATTTACTGTACTTTGTTCTAAAAATTGAAGTCCCTGGAGCCGTATTCATGTGAACACTGAGCTTTTAATGATAGAAGGTGGACTTTTTTTTTTTTTTTTTTTTTAACTACTTCTTCAATCCTGCCGCTGCCGTGTTTTGACCTGGCTGTGTCTTGACTGTCCGGCATTACTTTGCATACACTCACTGCCTGCAAAGCCAGTACTTATTTCTGCCTCTGTTTAGGTTGCTTTTAATAATGTATCCTTAGTTCTTTTCTCAGAATCTGAGCATGAGTTCTCCTGTGTAACTCCCCTTGTGGCTTTATTTTCCACAAGGAGACTCTAGGGATTTGTCTTTGCCTATGAGCTAAATTCCAGTCAAGATAAACGTGTCATCTACCTTTGCTGCCACGTGTAATCTTCTTTGTAAATCCCAGACAACCACTGAATAATCAACCCCCAGATACTGCTAGAAATCCCTGCACATTTCCAGGCTCTGTTCATTTATTTAAAAGTCCTGTTCTTCTTAAAAAGATCACAAATTCTGTCCTCCCCCACTAAAATTTTGTATACCATTTCTGTGGTTCTTTGAAAAAGAAAAGTGAAAACTGATCCAGATTCTCCCATAGGGATTTTAATTACTGCATATTTTAGAAAACACCACTTTCCTGGCATTTTTGGGCTCTGAAGTCTGCCGTGGTAAGAATCTCTATAGGCAGCAACATGTACATTCACTTAAGGTTCTTGAAATACAATTTGTCAATGCCATGCATACAGAAGGGGAAAGAATAGTTTATTTTACACCTATAATTCCACACCTTAAAACAGCATTTCTTATTTATATAGCTGTTAGTTTTAAAACATACTAGGCAAGTCAGGAATAATTATCTCCAAGTAACAAGTGAGGTTCAGGGACCTACACCTCAGGTCACACAGAAGTTAAGACAGAACTGTAATCGGATGAGATCTATGTTCCTAGGTATGATAGTGCTCATAAAATGCCATTGTATAATCATACTCCTGAGGAAAATAGAAAATTTGAGATTAGGAAAAATACTTAGAATTCTTGACTGTTCATATTTGTCGGTTGCTAAGTTGTCCACCATCAGGGTTGGCTTTTTAAAAAGCAAACTGTAGGTTTAAAAAGCCCTTTTAAAAAGCCCCAGCAAATGATTCATTATTTTGCTCATATAATTTTCTTGCCATGATGTTCATGCAGTAAAGGGATGAGCTCGCTCCTAGGGGAGTCATGAGAAAAGTTGACTATGATCTTTGCGTGTGGTTAACAATTTGAGTGGTCCTGCTGGAAGGCAGGGCCTCACCTGCAGGACTCTTGGCATTCGAGCTCTGCCTTAGGGTGGGTGAAAATGCCCCCTTCTGTGCTACACATGACGGTTCTTTAAATAGGTAAAGACTCTGAAGCCTTTCCATTCCACATTCAGCTTTCCGAGTTCTGGTCCTTCCTTTGGACACTCCAGCACACTATTCTTTCTGGGAAACTGTGCTGGACATCCTCAATACACTGTTTATTCCTGGAGGAAAACCTGATTATCTGCAGGAGGTGAGTGCACTCTATAGTCTCTGCTGACAAGACCAGCCAATGTCTGCTCTAAGAAGACTCCCTCCCCACATCAAGAACTAATGATGTAATGTATGGTGACTAACATAACAATAAAAAAATAAAAAAAAAAGAATTCCAACCTATCAAAAAAAAAAAAAAAGAAAGAAGAAGAAGAAGAAGACTCCCTCCCCACTCCGGCATAGTTTTCTCGAATCCATGGAGCCCTAAATGGACCATGGCACTACGGTTATGTCATACTTGCTTACTTCCTCCCAATAGGTTTGACTCTGAGAATGTTTATTGGCTCCTCAGTTCACTCCTCTACAAACAAGAAAGCCACCACCTTGCCAATGTGTTCAACAATGAATATTTCCCAAGATCAGCAGCTTCCATGAACATCGCTGATTGCTTACTGTGTGAGAGTTTCTGCTAAGAGAACACACTAAAGCTTGCTCTGAAATCCAGGACTCAAAGGTCTTGTTGGGAAATATATCTCACACTACCCGTGCCTCCAGGCAGCCTAAACTCATCACAGATGTAGCAAAGATTCTACCAGTTCCCATCTTTTTAATAGAATTAGATGTTCCCAATAAGTAAATGTTACAGCTCCTAAATTCTGGACACAGCGAGGAAAATTATGCAGGTCTGTGTTTCCTAAAGATGTTTGCCATAACCTTTTTGTACTACTCCCAAATGCATGCAATATCCACAGAGACTAATAGTATATTTTCTTTTTAAAATTAAGGTTGTAACTCCTGTCCCTCGGAAGATTTGTTTTCTTATCCCAAACTAATGTAGCTTACAGATTTGTAGTACTAAAAATAACAATTTCTAGAAAAGAATTGGGTCATTATTTCACATCAAATCAAATATTTAATCCAAGGGAATATATCAGAAAAGCTTTAGTAAGGGATTTGCATTCCGGGAAGATGACAGACTCCCTTTGGCTTCTGAAGAATGTCTAGGGTCAGTTATCAAGCCTTCTGGGGGTTATTTCTCTCACATTCTGATCTTTACTATCTATATGCTCATGGTCTTCAAATCTTTATCTCAAGCAAGGTATTCCTGAGCATGAGACTAACACACCCGTACTCAGGGTCCTCTTGGAGAAGTTCCTTTGTGTTGTATCTCTTCAAGCTCAAGGAAAGCTCTGGACTTATCTTCTTTGCCAGTTCCTTGTCTTCTCCACCTTGAAAAGGTTACCAGGTCAGATCCTGAGAGCTTTCCACCTACCTCTCCCTGTCCCTCATCACAGTAGATTACCAATGCCTGCCAATTATACTGCATGAACGTCTTCTCAGTTTGTACCCTCTCCTCTCTCACAAAAACCATGATCCTAGTTCAGGTCTTAGTCTTCTCTTAATATTTTCTGTTTTACTTCCTTTCAATCTGTTCTCCATGCTCTGACAAAATGATCTTCCTAAAATACGGAAAAAGATCATTTCATTCTTTGCTTAAAAAAAAAAAATCTCAATTTTTCCTTCATTGCTTCCCCCGCTTAATAACACATCTTTTTTTTTCTGGTGTGGTAAAATTTACATGCCATAAATTTTATCATCTTAACCATTTTTAAATGCACAATTGAGTGGTATTAAATACATTCATATTGTGCGACCATCACAACCATCCATCTCCAGAACTCTTTTATGTTTCAAAGCTGAAACTGTCCCCAGTAAATAATAACTACCCGCTTCCCCCAGCCCCTGGCAACCACCATGCTACTTTCCGTCTCTATAAGCGTGACTAGTCTAGGGACCCATATAAGTGGAGTCACATAGTCTTTGTCTTTTTGTGACTGGCTTCTGTCACTTAGCATAATGTCCTCAAATTCCATCCATATTGTAGCATTCTACCTCTTTAAGCCTGAATAATATTCCACTGTATATATATATACCACATTTTATTTATCCATTCATCCATCGGTGGACGCTCGCTCAGGTTGCTTCCACATCACAGCTATTGTGAATTCTGCTGCTGTGAACGTGGCTCTACAAATATCTTTTTGAGACTCTGCTTTGAATTATATGGGGTATATACCCAGACACAGAATTGCTGGGCCATATCATAATTATATATTTAATCTTTTGAGAAGCTGCCATACTGATCTCTGTAGTAACTGTACCATTTTACTGTCCCACCAACAGAGCACTAGGGTTTCAAATTCTCTATAACCTCAACAGTCAACACTTATTTGTTATTTTTTCCCTTGATAGTAGCCATGGCAATGTGTAGGAGGTGATATCTCATTATGGTTTTAATTACATTTACCTAACAATTAGTGATGTTGCACATTTTTTCATGTGCTTACTCGGCATGTGTATTTGGGAAAATGTCTGGTTCAGGTCCTTTGCCCATTTTTGAATCAGGTAGTCTGTTTTTGTTGAGTTTTAGGGGTTTGCTCTATATTCTGGATAGTAACCTCTTATCATATATGTGATTTGTAAATAATTTTCTCTCAGTGGATTACTTTTCTATTCTATTAATAGTGTCTTTAGATGCACAAAAGTTTAATTTTGATGGAATCCAATTTATGTTTTCTTTTATCATTTGTTCCTTTAGTGTAACGTCTAAGAAATCATTGCCAAATTCAATGTCATGAAGGTTTGTCCTGTGTTTTCTTTTAAAAAAATTATAGTTTCAGTTCTTATGTTTAGTTTAGGTCTTTGATATATTGTAAGTTAATTTTTTGTAGATGATCTTAGATAAAGGTCCGCCATGGTCTGAATGTTTGTGTTTCCCCAAAATTCATATGTTGAAATTAACCCCTAAGGTAATGGCTTTAGAAAGTGGGGCCTTTGGGAGGTGATTAGGTCATAAGGACAGTCCTCGTGAGTGAGATGAATGCCCTTATACAAGAGACTCCAGAGAACTAGCTTCCCCTTCTGCTGTATGACTTTTCAGAGAAAAGGTGACTATGATGAAGCCTGCTCTCACCAGACATCAAATCTGCCAACATCTTGATCTTGGACTTCCCAGCCTGCAGAAATTTGTGAAATAAATGTTGTTTATAAGCTACCCTTATAAACTGTTTTTTATAGCAGTCTTGACAGACGGAGACAGTATTCCACTTCATTCTCTTGCAGGTGGATACCCACTTTGCCCAGCACCATTTGGTGTCAACACTCTCTTTTCCTCATTGAATGGCCTTGACACCCTTGTTTGCTATTGTAAATGAAACTGCTTTCTTAATTTCCTTTTCAGATTATTCATTGTTGGGTATAAATCCAACTGATTCTTTTGTGTTGATTTTGTATCCTGCTACTTTGTAGAACTCACTTATTCATTGTGTGTGTGTGTGTGTGTGAGAGAGAGAGAGACAGAGAGAGAGATAATCTTTAAGATCTTCTGCATATGGGGCACCTGGGTGGCTCAGTTAGTTACACATCTAACTCTTTAATTTCAGCTCAGGTCATGATGCCGGGGTCATGAGATTGGACCCACATCTGGCTTGGTGTTCAGTAGGGAGTCTGTTTAGGATTTTCTCTCTCTTCCTCTCCCTCTGCCCCTTCCCATTCTTCCTTTCAAATAAATAAATAAAATCTTTAATAATTGATTTTCTGCATAAAAGATCGTGTCATCTGTAAACAGAGACAATTTTACTTCATCCTTTCCAATTTGGATTCTTTCTATTTCTTCTTCTTAACTAATTGATTTTTCTAGAAAATCCCAGTATTATAATGAATAAAAGTGGTGAAAGGGGCCATCTTTGCTTTTTCTTGATCTCAAGGGAAAAGCTTTCATTCTTTCACCATTGACTATGTTGTTGGTGGTGGGTTTTTCCCTTATGGCCTTAACTGTGTTATGATAGCTTCCTTCTATTTTCAGTTGAGTGTTTTTATCACGACAGAGTACTGGATTTTGTCAAAAGTTTTCTGCATCAGTTGAGACGAATTTATGGTTTATTGTTCATTTATTCTGTTAATGTTATGTATATTATTGATTGATTTTCATTTGTTAAGCCATCCAGGAGTAATTTCTACTTAGTCATGTCATACAATCCTTTTAATATGCTACTGAATTCAGTGTCCTACTAATTTGTTGAGGATTTTTGCATTAATCTTCAAAAGGGATATAGTTCTATAGTTTTTGTTTGTTTGTTTGCTTTGTAATGTGTTTGTCTTGCTTTGGTATCAGGGTAATTTTCATTGAATGATTTAGGAAGTGTTACTTCCTCTTCAATATTTTGGAAAAGTTTGACAAAGAATGATGCCCTTTATATATTTAGTAGAATTAACTAGTGAAGACATCAGATCCAGGACTTTTCTTTGTTGGCAGAGTTTTGATCACAGAATCAATCTCTTTAGTAGTTACAGGTCTATTTGGAGCTCTTTTTCTTCATGATTCAGTCTTGGTAGGTTTTGTAAATGGTAACTTGTCCATTTCATCTGGGTTATCCAGTGTGTTGGTGTACAATTTTTTATAGTACTCTCTTAGAATCCATTTTTATTTTTGTAGCCCCCACTTTCATTCTGATTTTAGTAATTTGTATGTTCTCGCTTTTTCTCATAGTCTATCTAGCAGTAAATTTGTCAATTTTGTTCGTTTATTTGAAGAACTAGCATTTGATTTTGTTCATTCTCTCTATTGTCTTTCTATTCTCAATTTCATTTATCTCTGCTGTAATCTTTCTGATCTCTTCCTTTGTTAGCTTTGAGTATAGTTTGTTATTTTTCTAATTCCTTAAGTTGTAAAGTTAGGTTATTGATTTTAGACATTTCTTCTTTTGTAATGTAAGCTTCTATAACTATAAATCTCTCCCTTGGCAGTGCTTTTGCTGCATCCCATAAGTTTCAGTATGTTGTGTTTTTACTTCGTTGTCTCAAGATATTTCCTAATTTCCCTTCTGACTTCTTTCAGTCACTGGTTGCTTAAGAGCATGTTATTTAATTTACACAAATTTTCAAATTTTCCAGTTTTCCTTGTGTTACTGATTTCCAGCTTTATTGTATTGTGGTTGGAGAAGATAATCTATCTTTTTGAATATATTGAGAATTTGTGGCCTAACATGTGGTCTATCCTGGAGAATGCCCCATGTGCACTTGAGAAGAATGTGTTTTTATTTCACTGTTGTTGGGTAGAGTGTTCTGTGTCTGCCTGTTGCATTGAGTTGATTTGTCTCTCCCATTGCTTTTTCCATGAACTCTGTACCCTTAGTGTGGCATTTCAGTCCTTTGTGGTCAGCCTCATAAAAACCTGCCAGGCTCACATCCTGCTATCCCCAAGCTCATCCTGAGTGATGGTGGCCATGAGGATTCATTTGCTAATTTGCATGGGACACACTCTTTCACCCACTGTTGTTTCCACCCCATATGTTCTTTCTCCATTCTGTATTCACCACTTCCAAATATTCTTCTTTTAAGACCCATGACATATGTCTCTTCCCCAAAGAAAATGTTCTGGATTTCTGCAGGCTGATTTAGCAGTCCTTCCTTATGCTCCTGTAGTATTATGTGTCTGCCTGGGTTAAGCATGCATCACAGTGTGTTGTAAATGGTTTAAAATTTCATATCTTTTAGATCCTTTTTAAAAAGTTTCCTGTGCCAGTAAAAAGCTGAACTGAATTATAAAACTTGACATAGTCTTTCACTATTAGCCCCAACTGATGGAGTTTCAAAGGGAAGGATAATGTTTATTCAACAGAAATCTCATCGCCTGTCTTCCCAACACACACCCACACACACAGCACAATGGGGACACTAAATAAAAGTTTAATGAATGAAAAACTGGATTTCTGTCCTGTTGTTTTCTCTGCTCAAAGCTTCTTTGGCAGGGTGCATAGTTGGTTAAGTGTCCCACTCTTGGTTTCAGCTCAGATCCTGATCTCAGGGTGATGAGATTGAGCCCTGTGATGGGCTCCATGCTCTGCATTGGGCTCCACATTCAGTGTGGAGTCTTCTTGAGAGTGTCTCTCCCTCTCCCTCCACCCCTCCTGCTGATGTGCTCTCTCTCTCTTTCTCCAAAAAAAAAAAAAATCATAAAAAAAAGCTTCTTTGGAACTGCACATGTCTTCTGGTTTTCTGTTTTGTTTTGTTTTTATCCCTGGATAAAGGACCAGTGGTGTTTCTCTTGGTCACTATGTTGAAGGGGGGGCAGGTTTAGCTGTGACAGTCTCTGGGTTCATCTGCTCATTGCTCACTGATTAGAAAAGACTATCACGTTATAAGATAGCTGAGAGTTCAAGATTATTGGGACTACGGGCATATCATTTTTCCCATTTAAAACTGCTATGAAATGGAACATTAAGCTTGATATAGATCCCATTTCAATATCGTCTCTGGTTCTCTGAAACTTGCATAAGTAGCCATTGTAAAATTTGGCCTGCTATATAATCAATGAGCTGCAAAAGGACACCATCGAGGAGGAAACATCATTGGAGCCATGGCGTATATTATATGCTGGGTACAAACGGCACTGGACATAAGAAAATGCATAAGCGTGCATGACAATCTCACTTCATTGCGTAGTGTGACAAACCCAACACCCTTTCCAGCCCTGTCCATTAGGACTGGTTAAGGGAAAGGAAGGTGCAAAACTGTATTGTTTTTTTTTTTTTGTAGTTAATGGTGATGCATGCACTATCAATGTTCTCACACTCCTTGGGGATCAAGCTCCAAAAGATGTACGTGATGGATTCTGGCACCTACACCGGTAACTTCCTAGTATGGGGTGGTGAGAAACAGGAACTGGCTGGAAGGTTTCACTGGTTGGATTATCTGTAGCACCATGAGGCTAGAATCCAGCATGCTTTCACGAGGCTTTTCTCTTCCTTTCTCTGCATGTCCCCCCTAAACGGTCTTTCCTCTATCTTCACTACATGAAAGACCATTTTAGTATTCAGGAGACAGTCCTTCCCTACCCTGTCTCAGAATGCTTACAACATAGTTAGAGGAATCCCTGGCTCAAGTCTTTCATGTGGCATGACAATTCTGCATGAGAAGTCCCAAAGTAAAAATTACCAAAGATACCCCACATGTGTTATGTTCTGACACTTGGATGCTTTTTGTTTCAGGTATCTATCATTGCATAACAGTGTCAAACTGAGTAGATTAAAACACCAGCTATTTATTACAACTCATAATTCTGTGACTTTGCTAAGTCCCGCTGAGCAGTCCTTCTGTTCCATGTGGTGTTGGCTAGGGTTACTCATGCCTCCAGAACCCACTGGAGGATCCACTGGGTCTGGGACTTTCAAAAGGGCTCCGCTCACACCTCACAGTCGTGCTGCATCAGGCTTCTCTTTTCCTCCAGTGGTCTCAACTTGCTTCCTTGGAGTGTGAAGACCAGAACCCAAGAGATTAGAGTGAAAGCTGCCAGTCCTGTTAAACCTAAAACTGGCAAAGTGTCAAATCAGAAACTCACCCCAATTTGAGGGAAGGGACAACAGCATGCCCATAGGGGCCAGTGAGCAGTTGTTGGAAGCCATCTTTAAAGGTAACCTACCACACCACAGTTCATTCCAGAGACTCCTCCAGAACACCTCTTTGAGTCCTGTAGGCCCCTAATCCCAGGGTGAGGGTTGGGAGGGAGGGTATCAGGCTGAGTGTGAATTAAGGCACTACATAAATCTCACACATAAAGAAATCAGGATGGGAATTGGACCTTACAACATGGTGGTGTCACCCCATGAAATGCATCTTTAGCTTGATGCTTCTCTTGAAACATGAAACACTAGTTGCAAAGAGTTGTCTGTGATAATTTTTGGAAAATGACTTAGTTTCACTTTGAGGGAATTTCCTCTCCCAAATCACTGGTTTTCCTTTTACAAAGACCTCAAACAAATAGAGGGTGGAAGTCTATTCAAGTCGACAATGCCCTGACTTTACACCTCGCCTGGCTTTCCTAGTCATCAGAGATGTCAGGGTAAACCACTCATCTTCCCTTGGCCTCTTTATTCACATAGAACCAAGGAATTTGATTTACATTCTATAAATATGTCAAAAATGGATCCTGTTGCCCAGGTTTAACCTTAATATTGTAGTCAATCAACCAGGTGTTTTTGTCCAAATTCTTCATCCACATGTGTTAGGCTTTGTACAGAGAATCATGGGGGATGACTGTCTGAATATTTTCTTTTCCCCACTAACGCTTTTGCATTATATAGACATGGATTCAGTGTGCACTCAGGCATCATAAGGAACTGTCAGTTCTGGTTTTTGAAAAATGAACCAAACCTGCAAGGAATTCAAGTCCAGATTAAGTTGTTTGGCATTGCACCTCAATGAATAATTCAGCTAATTTGCACCATAGTTATTTGCACATTATGAATGCACATGCTTTGAAAGTATTTCTGTAACTTTGCCATATTGCTTATGAAATGCCTTCTGAAAGTGGAATGCCACGTGTGAATATAAGTCCACATTTAAAGAGTATGTGAATTGCAATTCGGTGACCTTGTGAACAACTTTGCCACTTCTACAGACTATTTTTATATGACTGTGGTTAGGAAAGACTCCCCCATTTAAAGGTTTTGGGAACAAAAATGTCTCATCTTTAATATATATGTTTGAAAAAGAGTAAGTTTCTTGGTTGTAGAGAAAGATTGATTTTTTTGTTTATACCTTTATTATCAGTCAACTCATATTTTAAATTGTTATGGTTGGTTGAATAGACGTCATTTAATTATTTACACTACTTAAAGGATTCTGTCATCCAGGAGTGAGCAAGTGTGAGTGAGAGAAGGAGGTCGTAGAGAAAGGAGAGAATTTAATAGTCCTATCCCTGGGGACAAGGCTTCTGTTTATTTATTTCTATGCTTGTTTTAGGCATAGTTCTCCATAGAAACAGAACTAATAATGTTATTTATTTATTTATTTTAAAGATTTTATTTATTTATTTGACAGAGAGATAGAACCAGAGAGCACAAGCAGGGAGAATGGCAGAGGGAGGAGAAGCAGACTCCTTGCTGAGTAGGGAGCCTGATGCAGGGCTCGATCCCAGGACCCTGGGATCATGACCTGACCCGAAGGCAGACACTTAACCGACTGAGCCACCCAGGTGCCCCCAATACTGTAATTTATTATTTGTGTTTTTATTGGGAAGAACTGGCTCACAAACAGATGGAAGCTGGTCCGTCCTCTAATCTGTTTTGCATAAGCTGGAGACCCAGGAAAGGCAGCAGTATGATTTGGTCCCCGCTCAGAGGCCCGGGAACCAGAGGAGTCAGTGGTATACATTTCCGATGAGAGATGTCCCAACTCACGCAGTGGGGCAGGAACAGACTGGATAATGCCCACAGCACTGAGGAGGGTGATTACAGAGTCCACTGATTCAGATGCCAATCTCATCGAGAAGTACCTTCACAGACACACCCAGGAATAATGTTGAATCTGGGGATTCGAAGTCCAATCAAACTGCCACTGAAAATCAAAAAGAGTTAATAGGGACCATCATAGTCCATATTCCACAGTGCCTGACACTGTGGAGAAGGTGCCTGAAACCCATGGATGAGCAACTGAGGGCCTGCATCCCATTAGTGGAATCCATACAATTGACACAAGCAAAAAACCTATTTCTTGGTAAGTGTGTCACTCACTACACACACAGAAAATATTTGTCCAGAATTTTTTTCCCTTCCATGTGGTGGCTTCATATTGAAAATGAACAGATGTGGGCGCCTGGGTGGCTCAGTTGGTTAAGTGTCTGCCTTCAGCTCAGGTCATGATCCCAGAGTCCTGGGATTGAGTCCCACATCAGGCTCCCAGCTCAGCAGGGAGACTGCTTCTCCCTCTGACCCTCTCCCCTCTCATGCTGTTTCTCTCTCTCTCTCTCTCAAAAAAATAAATAAAATCTTTAAAATAAAAAAAGAAAATGAACAGTTGTGTCAGAAAGTAGGGAGTCTAATATTTTTGTTGGGAAATCTATGCTTACTTTGTAACATATAATTATTGTGAAATAACAATGATACACAAAATACATCCTCCCATTACATAACAAATGTTCCTACCGATGTGTGTCTCCAACATGTCTCTTGTTCTCTGTAGCCAGTGTCTACAATAGTCTGATAGAGGCATCCCACATCACATTTCTTTAGGCCGACTTTGTCTCTGACTTTGATCTTCATAAATTGATATGTATAAGCTGTTGTTTTCTGATGGGAAAATGCTCACCACTTTGTAGCCACTTGACACAGCTCAAGAAAACCATGCACAATGCTATTTTAATATTATTTTCAGAATTATGTTATATATCTGGGCATGAGATGACTTTTACATAAAGAAAAAGTGGATTATCATAAATCACTTTGGGTTTTTTATATTTGACTTTATACAGAACACAATGTATTGCATAAGTTTGCATCTTAACAAGGCCATTTTCATTATTAATCATTTATAATCAGTGTTATTCTCAAGCCCTTCTCTGCTTTTATTTAGATCAGTTTCCTGTTGCTGTGACTTATATCATAAAATCTGTCATTGGCACAATTCTCTTCACTTGTTCCAACAACCTATAAACCACTAGTCTCTCTGAGAAAGCTGCTAAATAAATCCAGTTAGTTTCTGGGTGTTAGTCTCTGAGCTAAACCTAGAGCAAGCTAGGTATTTGAAGCAACCCCAGAACACATGAGAAATAAATGCAAAAGGAAAAGACAGCTTTATTTATGCCGGTGTTTGCATAATTATCGTGGAAGTACATATATTGTTCTGCATGGAATTTTGACAAGGGAACCTGGAGAGTGAGGACATTGGCAATCTTCTGAAATGGTGGAGCTGACGTGTCAAGAATTTAAGAAACAAAACAAATGAGCAAAGGGAAAGAAAAGAGAGAGACAAGCCAAGGAACAGACTCTTAATTACAGAGAACAAACTGATGGTCACCAGAGAGGAGGTGGGTGGGGGCATGGGGGGGAACAAGTGACGGGGACTCAGGAGGGTACTTGGGATGAGCACCAGCTATGATATGGACGTGCTGAATCACTATATTGTACACCTGAAACTAATATAACACGGTATGTTCACTAACTGGAATTAAAAACTTAAAAAAGCCTCTTAAACATTTTTTTTAAAAAAATTAAAAAAAAGACTTTATAACAGGCCGGGCACTGAGCTGAGCTAGATGTATTTCCAGTGACCTGGGATCCAAACCTGCCAAGGGGATGGACACCTGGAAAGTTGACCTATGATACACCCAGTGCCAAGTGAGTACTCAGGCCAAGTGTTGGGTTGCCGGTATTAATTTCTCAGTTATTTCCACGAGTGAACAGGTGACCACTTAGCAAGGGACTGTCTAGGGCAGTTGGGAAGGGCCAGGGAGGCACAACAATGCCTGTGGGAATAACAAAGAGCATGTGCCTATGTAATATTACACTGGGATCTTCACTCGGTTATAGTTCAGACAGTGATAGCGTGGCCTTGTTAGAGGAATGTGGCCAAAGAAGCTGGCCCTCCTGTGGAAGGTGCTCTGGCACCTAGGGCTGCGTGAGGATGTCCTTGCATTACTCCTGGGCCTTCACCTTTGTCTGAGGGCTTCCTTTGTCCATCACTGTCATCCTTAAGACAATCACATGGTGGGGCACCGAGGTTCAGGGGTATTAGTGTTGTGGCCCAATGACAAGGTGAGGGAGTCAAGGACCGAATTCCATTGGTCCCTCAGTTACTCAAGTTTATTGCACTGCTTGCTGAGCTTCTGCATCCAGTGGTTGCAGCCTCCAAAGCATCAAACCCATTTCTATTTACATGTAAATTCTACGTGTAAATAAAGATGATTTCTATATTGCCTTCCATCTGGATTATCCATGCCATAGCTCTATTTAATTAGCAAAAGTAACTTAGAGGTGACGGTCATGTGGAGAATGTACTGATGGGTAATTTTGATTTGTTATTTTCCTAAAATGTTAAAGACCTGGAGACTTTTAAATGGTAGTGAAAGATGATGCACAACCAAAAATTATTGTGATTTTTTTTTTTTTTTGGATAAATGATGCCATTAGTTCACATGAATGCTCTATTTAAAAATAGAGGCAGAGAATGAAGGAAAAAAACCGAGGAAGGTAACCTTTAATTTGAAATTGGATGCATTGTGATGCTTGTGCTGTAAAAATCTGATGGTGTATTAATGTCCTCACATATATTATCTCAAATTGTACCTTTCAGTTATAATGGCTGTTCCAATAACATAATAGCCACTCACCTGTAATTATAAGTTCTCAAAGCCTGAAATGATTCCAGTTGTTTTTCTCTGTACTTTCCATGGGCAGCTACAAGTTCCAAAAGCCTTGTTTTAACTTTCTTTCTTCCCATATAGTGTCTCATGTTGCAATTTAAAGTCATCTTGGGGCACACAGTACTGTGAGGACAGCACCAAGGACATTCATCGGAAGGCATGTCAACCTTGAGGATTGTGGTGACTTGCATCGGCCACCCCCAACACCCACCTACACACATTTGAACCCCATTTTCCTTTCTAAATGGATTTAGCCTCTGTCCTGCTCACTTTCCACTGTGCTTGTGTATCTCATCATGAGGCATATCCAGGCCACCCCTTCATTCTGTTGTGTGACCAGCCCTTCAGAAGGGGGCTGTTCTCATAGGCGGGGCAAGGGGTTCAACGTGCCCTTCTCCACCAGGTAGGGAAGCCCCCTGCTCCAAAAAAAGTGCCTGAGAGTGCATGTGGAGGAGTCTTTGTCACCATCCCTACTCATATCCTTAATCCTGCAAAACGAAGGAGAGGACAGATCCCACAAGAGCCTGGAAAGAAAAGTAGGAAGGGAGCTCTGTTCAGGTTCAGAAACTCTCCTTAGGAGATCCCTTGGCACTTGGACAGCTTCCTGAGTATCCTGGTACTGTCATGGGACCCCTGTTCTAAGACCTGGGTCAGCTTGGCAGTTGGAAGAAGGGGAGGGGGACTTCTTAGGGACTTCAGGGCGTCATTGGGTGAGGTCGAGACGGTTAACTCTTGGCAAGACTGTAAGACAAGAGTGTAAGATATTGCTTCCCTATCCTTTCTGGCATGGTGTAACATGCACATGAATGTGCAAACACGCACACTCACAGGCATGGATGCACACTCACACATACGCACACCCTTACACATATGCATACACACAGTGGGGAATATTCCGCACAGCCAAGTTCAAATGGAACCAAACCCAAGGATTCATTCTCTTCTGATTGTCACCAAGATGTGAGGTGTAGAAATCGTTTTGCGGCTAGGCAAGGTGGAAATTGAAAAAGAGGTTTTGTGACAGAGTCGCGTCTATGTTGGGATCCAGGCTTTAGGGTAGCAGATTAGTGGTGATTTAGGTTTGTGGTTCTCAAGCTCTAGAGGGCAGCAGCAGCCCCTACAGGGCTTATGATAGTGGAGGCGGCTGGGTTCGCCCCCAGAGTTTCTGATTTCCTAGGTCTGCGTGGGGTGCAGAAACTGCATTTCTAACAGGTCTCCTGTGGAGTTTGAGAGGCACAAGGAGTGCCTGGGCATGACGATGGGATGGTAGATAGTACAATTCGGCCACCAAGAGAGGGGTGCCAAACCACCACCCGTTTCCAGAGGAGCCAAGTTTGATGCAGTTTCTTTGGGGTGAAAGGGCCTGAGGGTTTCATAAGAAGGTGGGCTCAGGGGCTGTGCAGCATGTGTGGTGGGCAGGGAGAGGACTTTCCCCAATGCAGGCTGCAGGGCATTTGGTCAAATGATTTTAGGATGGTACCTGCCTGACACTGAGCTCAGTCCAGCTCGCTCAGTGCCTGAGACCATCCAGCATGCCGTGTCACAGAACCAGCATTGGAAGTGAGGGACTAGTGGCGGACCTCATCATCTCCCCCCATCAGTCTGGCTAAGATGCAGATAAGATGGAGAAGGTTTCCTGTCCCATTCTGCTGAGCAGAGTATCTCTCCCTCCCTGCTCCTGCCTTGTGAGAAATAGGTGAAAACTCTGTGGATTTAGGAACCATAATAAGAGTGGAGGGTGAAGAAAAGTGCTTGGCAGAGAAATACGTGAGTTGTACTAAAATTTTCTCAGCAAAAGATGGAATTTTAAACCAGGGACTAGTATTACAAAAAGCTTCAAAATTATTTTCTGCTGCTGATTGGGGAATTGAAACACATAAAGGAAATAAATATAGTTCTATGTTCACCTGCCATTGATTTGACATTGTCAAGGGGTAGAGGAACTAAGAACTTGACAGTTGACCATTGATTCATATTTATCATTCACTCAATAAATCCACTGTTAGCAGCCAGACTGGGTGGTGAGTTACAACAATGGGCTTTGCCTAATTTCAGTAGAATGGTAATATTTTAAGCTATTGAGTGACTTGGACAATTTCCAGGAAAGCTCAGGTCTATGTTTGAAGACCACAACAGAATTCAAAGTCTAAAATCACATTAAAAAAGAGAGAGGGAAGCAAACCATAAGAGACTCTCAATTGTAGAGAACACACTGAGGACTGATGGAGGGAGGTGGGTGGAAGATGGGCTTACATGGGAGATGGGTATTAATTAGGAAGGGCACTTGTGATGAGCACTGTTATATATAAGTGATGAATCACTGAGTTCTACACCAGAAATCAATTTTACCATATATGTTAACTAACTAGAATTTAAGTAAAAACTTGAAAAAATAAAATAAAATCACATTACACATCAGGTTTTGTGAGCAGTGCCTGGGTGGCTCAATCTGTTAAGCGTCTGCTTTCAGCTTGGGTCATGATCTCAGGGTCCTGGGATCGAGCCCCATGTTGGGCTCCCAGCTCAGTGGAGAGACTGCTTCTCCCTATGCCTCCGCCCTTCTCCCTGCTCATGCTCTTTCTCTCTCTCAAAGAAATAAATAAAATCTTTAAGGAAAAAAAAGAAAACAAGTCAGGTTTCATGAATATTTCATTTGCTGCTCTGTGTCAGCCAACACCTCAAGTACTGGGGGCAAGAGATGTTGCTTGCGGAGACACTTCAACTGCACCCCTAGAAAAGAGAGGTTATTCCCTCCTGTGACCCCTCGCGCCCAGGGTGTTCTGTGTGATTTCCATGCTTTTGGATGACCGGCTTTCTAGTCCCAGATGGGACAAGAGTGATGAACCCAGGCCACTTGTCTTTGCCTTGGGGACAGGATTTTCTGGCACTGTGAACGTCCTAAATGGGAGGGGTCTCCGCCTTCGTTTAAGATTCCATCCATAAAAGATCCCAGAGAGAGTGGCCAAATGAAAGGCACACGGTGGACAGGTGAGTAAATAGGCAGCTGCAACCTGGTGCCATGAGGTCAAGGTCAGGGAGCTGGAGCAGGGCTTCCTCCTGGCACTGGGACAACCCATTACTTCAGATCCTTTATGTTCTCGCCTCTTAGATGGGAGATGGTTACTAGTCTCTCCCTAGTCTCTCCCAGCAGGCAGGGGTGTGCGCATCTCCATGGTTGAGCCCGAGTGTGGACCACAGCATTGGATATGGATTCAGGTTCTGCCACGAGTAGCGGATGACTTGGGGTGCTCCTTGGCTGAGCCCCAGGTTCCTTGACATAATGAGAGATGACTGTCCCTCCAGAGCAGTGTAAGGGCCTGGTCTGCTGCACACACTCAGCACCAGCTCCTCATTAGGAGACCCTGTACGTGTGTGGCTCCCTCTGGTGCCCCATGCCCCCTGCATTTGCACAGAAGAGCTATTTGTTTTCATGGTAATGCCAGCCTCAGGCAGCACCTCTTGGGCAGGGCAGTGGCGACAAATACAAGAGGATTGCACTAGGGCTGTCAGCACTCTGTCAGCTCAACAAAAGTAGTTTTATTTATTTAAACTTATTATCATTATGCAGCAAACACACCGGGAGAAACGGAGAGACATCCGACCTCCGACCTTGTTGGCTGATTATGTTCAGGTGCAGGGCCAGGAGGGACTTGGTGCCATTGCTCTGTTTCTTGAAGAAAGTGAAAAATGCTAACTATTCCTCTGCCCCTTGCCCCCAAAACCAGTCATGACTTTCACACTCCAGAGGGGATCATATATTCGTTCAGTTGTCTTGTGAGCATCCTCCTTGCAAAAACTGTGAAAACATAGAAATATTTTTCCAAACTGAAGTTGAATTATACCATAACCCCTCTTGTATCACTGCTTGCTCTTTTTTTTTTCTTTAAAGATTTATTTATTTATTTTTTAACAGAAAGAGAGACAGGGAGAGAGGGAACACAAGCAGGGAGTGTGGGAGAGGGAGAAGCAGGCTTCCCGTCGAGCAGGGAGCCTGATGTGGGACTCGATCCCAGGACCCTGGGATCATGACCTGAGCTGAAGGCAGACGCCTAATGACTGAGCCACCCAGGCGCCCTCACTGCTTGCTCTTTTCCCCCAAACAGCAGAGACAGACTTGTTTCCAGGTCAGTGACAGATTCTAACTCATGCTTGCAAATGGCCGCATGGTTTTCCATTTTGTGCTTCTAACATTATTTATTAACCACCCTACGCTGATATACAGTCACTGAGCACATTTCTGACTCTGCTGGAAGCCTCAGAAGCTGCAGGTGAGGCGTGATGATCCTGAGCAGGTGTCAGGGATTGGGGGGGTCAAACCCTGCCGTCACCCTGGCCAATGCTGAGCCTGCAACAACTCAGGGTGGGTCCCTGAGTCTCACTTGCCTTCTCTGTGGAGAGAGGGCAATAAAGATAACTCACAGGTTGGGGAGAAGATTTAAATGCAATCATGTTTAGTCAAGAGCTTTGAAAAATAAAAAGCACAGTATTGTTATATCTTTTCTGATCACAGCTACTGTATTAAATAATGATTTCATTCTTCTTTTCCAACCCATCACTTGAAAATGGGTGCGAGTGTGTTCAGAATAAATTGAAAGCCTTTCAAAGGCTGGAACAAAGTTAAAGCATGCCTAGCTGGTGGGCATGTTGCTAGGTGCCGTTGGCAGCTAAAATTTCTCAGACTACTCAGGCCTCCCCTGTAGAATTCTGCAGCCCTGGGTCTGTGTTTGCCCAGGGCTGGCTTCAGTCGGTCCAACAGGCTTTCATTCCCAGAGTGAATCCAAATGAGAGTGATTTTCAAAGGGCTTGAGTCATTTGTAGTCTATTTGCGTTCTGAATGTTATTTCAGCCTCTCTCCCACAGAGCAAATATCACCAGTGGCAAGACCATATCTTTTTTGTATCTAACACACGCAAAAAGAAAAAAAAAAAAAGACAGTTTAGCAACCTCAGTAAAAGATATAAAGATTTGAGGGTTTGGGGAGTTTTTATATTTTTTTTTTCCTCCCCTGAGAATTTAAGAAAAGGAAAGCCAAGGGGTAGAGATACCAGGAAATTCTTCTCTGAATGAAGTGCATACTTGACGCGGTCAACTCTCACCAACATTGAAGACCCAGTAGGGGCGATGGACGGCTCAGCTAGCTTCTCACTGTCTCATCAGATTTCTCCAGAATAGCTTTTCATTCCCCAATCCAGATGATGCAGTTTAGGTAAAGAATCTGAAATCACCCTCCACACACCTGGGTGAGATGTAAGATCAGTCCAACATAAGGCGATTTGGTCCATACGATGCTGCATAGGCCGGTGAGTTTTTATATCACATACATGATGATCAACTTCTGCCTTTTTATTGAGAGGGAAGAAAGCAAATATTGGAAGCCATATAGTCTATTACTGAGCAGTATTTATATATAACACTTCCTTTATTTTCTATCATCATTCTGTCCGATAGGTATCATGGCAAGCATTTTGCAAACAAGCATGTGAATCTTGGAGTGATTAATCCAAATGCCTGACAGTGAAGAGGTGGGAAGTGAACAGCAGGTTTCAAAGCAATCCTCTGGGCCCAGAGCAAGCTCTCCTTTTAGTCAAGGCCACACGAGGGCTATGTTGATATGGAGAACACGCAAATGCAATCCACCCTGTGTTCTGAGACTTCCATTTCTATTTAGAAAGGTAAGAAGATCTGAAGAATGTTCTTTTGTATGATCATATTTGTTGCATCTAAATTTCAATGGAACAAATGAAGTGACACGCACAGCCAAGTCACCTACCAAACTCTTGAGAAAAAATGTGCATGTCTGTGTAGGACATGATGGCTGGTCTGTACGCTAGTGAGAGAAAGAGACTTATTCTTAGGAAATACACTTGACTTTTAAATAGCCATAGCCTGGGCACCTGGATGCCTCAGTTGGTTAAGCCTCTGACTCTTGATTTCGGCTCAGGTCATGACCTTGGGGTCATGGGCTTGAGCCCTGAGTTGGGCTCCATGTTGGGTGTGGAGCCTGCTTAGGATTCTCTCTCTCTCTCTCTCTCTCTCTCTCCCTTTCCCTCTGCCCCTCCCCCTGCTCTCTCTCTCTCCCTCTAAAATAAATGAAATCTTTAAAAAAAATCTTATTTTTACATATGAGAAAATAGAGTACAAGGAATTTTCTCAAAATTATATACAACACACGCTTTCTTTTTAGGCTTTTTCTTTTATGAATTTGGACTAAATTTTTAAAAATCATAGTATCTTATTACTTGCTGGGCTGCAACCAACAATATTTATGTTCTACCTTGAGAAGATTCATGAATGTGCTCGGGGAGCTTCAGACTCTACCCTGGTTCTTACCAGCTAGCTTTGCAATTTCCTCTCTGTACCTTGGCTTCCTCCTTTAGAAATCGATTTTGGGAATTCGATGAGGGCCTCTATGGATGGATAGAATGACTGGACAGCGCCATAGCAGTGCTAGCTCGCACTTTTCAGTTTTGCTGTGTTCTGGGCTCATTACACTCATGGTTTCTAGAACACTTTAACTGAGATCACCAGTCATCACGGTATTACAAACAGAGGGTCCCCAGCTCAGTGAGGTTTGTTGATTTTCCTAAGGCCTCACAAATGGAAAGTGATGGAGACAGAGTTTGAACAATTCAGGACTGTCTCTATATGACATGGGAAAGAAGTAGATTTTTAGGTACCAAGATGGAGAAAGAAAGATCAACTCCAATTTGGTGAAGCAACAGAGCAGGTGGTTTTACATTATTTGTTTATTTGTGGGCATTAATAGGGCCGTCATGCATGGGTGCTGGGAGACATCATGCTTGTGTGCTTTCACAAGCTAACCCTCCAGTTGACTATGAGAGCACAGAATGATTGCAACATCCAAAATGTTTTTGGTTTTTTTTTTTTTTTTTTTTTTTTTGGTCTCAAACATGGTGAACATTTAAGAGGGCTAAAGGGGTGGTTGACATTTACCTTTAATCGTTTTCAGCTCCCCTGGATGAAACTCCTTATTTGACTGATGCCTGGTTGTTTGCCATGGGGCTGTAGACTTTGATAATGTCACACCGGCTTCCTCCAACCCTAAGGTTTTGGTTCTGATTAATTGAGACTCCCCAACATTGACCTCAAGTGCTGTTGCCCATTTCACTTTGTTGGGCAGGCTTGTAGCTGCCTAACAAGAACTAAATTAAGCACCAGTGTAGAGCAGTGACACAGGGCCTGAGCCAGGCAAAGGGTAGGCCTTCCTTGTGTGCAAATAGATATAATGTCTATGAAGACATTTCAAAAACCCTGCCTATGTCTTATTGGATATTCAAAAAATATCAGTTTCCTAATACACATTCCTCCTGTTTTTTTTTTTTTTTCCCTTCTTGAATCTATTCCAGGATCCCACTGTCATTAAGTGTTGTCTAATTTTGGTGTTGAATTTTGCAAGTACTTACAAAATTGGGGAATGGTCATTGTTGCAGTTAGTTTCCTCTTTGTCTTAGAAAGTCTTAGGGGTCAAAGTTGTTGAGCATGCCCTTCATTGCTGACTAGGAGTGTCCTCCTTTGGTGAGAGATGTGCCCCAGCTATGACTGTGGTAGATACCTCTACCAGGGAGTTACCAGAAAAAAAGTGGTGTCCAGGTGGGGAGGGGAAAGTTGCGGGAGGGAGTGGCACTTGCTGAGTTTCTAGAAGGTGACCTCCTGTCCAGCTGTGCCTCCTGATAATTTTAGAGAGATGCTCCCACAGGAACTTGTGAGGTCTACCTGGGGGGAGCTGAGAGATGACATTGGAGCTTCCCACTGAACTTCCCAGCCACCGTGGCTCAGGCATGTCCTATGTCAGTGGGACACCACCACGAGTGGCTGAGTAGCTTTTAAGACAGCCACAGGAGCTGTGGCCACTGCCAGCCACCTCAAGGAGTACCTTCAGAAGAGGCTGAGGGGCCCTATCATCTCACATGGCTCCAGCACGGCCATTACTGACATGTGACTCCATATTTAGGAAGCAACCTTCTTGTCCCACTGTCTGCTCAGAACCCTGAAGAGAAAATGGGCAGTACTACTCTTCTGGCAATTTCCTTACTGAGTAGACCCTTCCTTACTGAGTAGATTTTAGGGAAGATCTATCTGGTTGGGAAGATTCGAGGACAGATATATTCTTGATTTCAGCTGGAGATGCAGGTCTACCCAGAAGGCAAGCTGGAAGGGGCGGGCATTGGGAGACAAGGATATAGCAAAGGAAAAGACATATGCCTAAGAAAGAATGTGAACTTTTCTAAGAAAATACGCCCTTTTTGAGAGTTGTGAACCAGAAGATAGTTGTGGACTTGCTTCAAATTTTAGGCAAAGAAGAGAAGAGACCTCACCTTGCTTTTTCTATGCTGATTCACTCTGATTGAGAAAAAAGAGAATTGCAAGGATGCCATGCCGGGAAAAGGTAATACTCAGTGTTGGTGAGGATGTAATGAAACTGGTATTTACACAGTGCTAGTGGCAGGTATAAACTGGTGTAGACCTTTTGGAAAGCAGTCTGGCTGCACGGGTCAAAAACCATTCAATGAACACATTTCAACTTGAGAACAGCATTTGGATGTTCCTTTGCTAAGGAAATTATCCAGAAACACAGGAAAGCTCTTTGCACAAAGATGCTATTGGAGGCTTTTGTCAGGATTTTTTCAGGGGAAATAAGTTGAATACTCATTTATAGTAGAATGATTAAGTAAATATCAAATCTATTCACTGGCATTTTCAGGAGCAATTTAAAAGAATACACAGCAACACTGAAAATGCGTATGATATTATATTAAAAAAACAAGTAGATTATAGACTACGGACTAGTCAAATGCATATCATCAAAACAGAATTATAAATTATCCCAGGAAATGTTTAAACTGCCACATGTGATACATCCCCCAAAGTCTTTAAGATAGAGGCTCTGAAATCCGCATTAACTACATAGTAGTTGTTGCTCCCCTTTTAAACTGAATGAGACACGATATTTGGTAAGTTAATAGACCTCCAGTCTTGGACCAGCATGGTCCTCTGTAAATAAGCAGAGATGAAGAAAGCTTAAGAAGATCTGGTTTTTGTTTTGTTTTTAATTTCCCAGATGACCCAGCCTTTTCATTCCCAGCCATTACATACCTTCCCAAAGTGGGGAAAACCAACAACATATGTTCATACAAAGACTTGCTCGTGGATGTTCACAACAGTTTGATTCGTAACAACCAGAAGGTAAAAGCCATTGAAATGTCCAACAATTGGTGAGTGGATAATCACAATGTAGTGTACCTAGTCAATAGAATACTATCCAGTTATTGAGGAGAACAAAGGGCAGATACATGCTGAAACAGGGGGAGACCTCAAAACCATGTGAGGGAAAGAAGCCAGAGGCAAAATATCCCATACTGTCTGACTCAGTTGATACGAGATGTCCATATAAGGCAAGTCTGAAGAGACACAGAGTAGATTAGAGGTTGCCTGATCCAAGCATGAGAAAGAGGGTTAACTCTAAATGAGCAAGGGGATTTCATCAGTGATGGGAATGTTGTAAAACTGATAGTAATGGTGGTTGTTGCACTACCCTGTGAATTCACTAAAATTCATGGAATTTCATACTTAACATAAGTATTTGATGACATGAAACTATACCTTAATAAAAGTGTTGAAATAATCTTTTTCTCATAAGATATAGTCGATGTTAGAAATAAAATGAATGAGATTTTTCCATGGAGCACCAAGATACCTAGGTCATGGTCCACTCAGAAAATGGTAGGCTGGAATAAGTTTTTTCTGGAGAAATGGAAGGTTGGAAGGTTGGAGACCTGGAGGGACCAGGTGGCAAGTCATCCTGTGAGTGCTCTACAGAGCTGTGGCATTACCTCAGCTGCACCAGCTATACCCTATTTTAAGTGAAGAAACACTCAAAATGCAGAAAAGCACTGGATATAATATGATAGACTCATTAAAACCCACGACTCAGATTTTGGGAATGTTAACACTTTTGCAGTTTTTCTGTCATGGTTGGTGGTTTTTTTTTTTCAAATCAGATTTGGTGAAGGCACCTCCCCCCACATTTGTCCCCTGTCCTTCCCACACTGCATAGGAAACTACATGCCAGAAGCCTGTGTTCACTTTTTCTGGGTATGTCTTTATAAATCTCGTGCAGGCTTCTGGATCATTTGATATGTTAGTTGCTGGAGAAACAGACTACCCGACTGCCTGAGACCTCTCCTATTAGCAACTGTTTCGGGTCACTTAGTGAGAAGGGTGGGGCTCCCCCAGAGCTTGTACACAGCTCAGCCAGGGTCAACTAGCTTCCCGCTCAGGGCTGTAAACTGCAGCTCAAACATCACTTTCCCCTACAGCAAGGTGGAAAATAAGGAAAGCAGGAAAAATTTCTCCTCAAAAGGGTCTCACTTTCATTAAGAGGAAAAATGTTTGAAAGCTTCCAAGGATTTTGCTTGTATTTCTTTTGTTAGATTTGGGTTTCATGATCACACTAATAGTAAGTCAGATCCTAACATGGCATTATGATTCCATGCTTGGTGTATACATATTGTATGATCTTGGCCCTTGATTGTGAACAGCACCTGCAGTCATGATGTGAGGTCATTCTTGTGGAGAGGCTATAAACCTGTCAACTCTGAATTAATCAAAAGGGAGATTATCCAGGATGGGCCTGACCTAATCAGAAGAGCCTTTTAAAAAATGTGAAGCATCTGAGCAGTGTGCTGCTAGGCTGGAAGAAGGCAAACAACCACATTGCGAACAACCTGTGGGGAAAGTCAGGTCACTGGATCTGAGAGAAGTCCTCATGTGACAACCAGCAAGAAATGGGAGGACCTCAGTTCTACAACCATAAAGAAATTAATTCTGCCAACAACCTGTGAGCTGGAAGAAGACCTGGGACTCAAATGAAACCCCAGTTCTGGCTGACGCCCGGTTGTCAGCCCAGTGAGAACCTGAGCAGAGAACGCAGCTGAGCCCCATGCAGACTCCTCACCACCCAACAGAGGCAGGAGCTAATGAATGTGGGTTTTTTTTTTAAGCTACTGAGTTTGTGATGACTCCTTACACAGCAGTAGCACACAAATACACCCTGAAGGAATCCCTGGCAAAGGAAAGTGGATCTGTTATAATATGCCTTGGATTTATTTCTATCATATTCTTGTACATTTTCTATTGCCCATCTGTTTCCTGTGCTGTTTTGTTTTTCTTCCCCATCTTTAATTAAATTACCCATACTTTATTCACTCACACACACTTTGTTTTCCCTTCTGCTGATTCTTATTTTTATTCTTACAGTGGACTATTCTTTTTTCTTTTTTCTTTTTTAGAGAGAGAGAGAGAGAGAGAGAGAGTGCAGACATGCAAGTGGGGGGGGCAGAGGGAGAGGGAGAAAGAGAGAGAATCTCAAGGAGTTTCCCCACTGAGCATGGAGCCTGTACCTGGGCTTGAGTCTGATGCTTAAACAACTGAGTCACCCAGGTGCTCCCACCCCCCCCAGCTTTTTTCTTCTTTTAATAGTAGACTATTCTTAAATAATCTTAACTTAATAAATACAATTGAAAATGAAGCAGTATCACTGCAATTTTCACTCTCTTCCCATCTTTCATGTCATTTTTGTGTAGCATTTTAATGCTATTTCATTTTTAATCCTTTTGAAATAACAACTCTAATTATTATAGTGTTTCAAATCAACAAATATTTAGATTTATTTACAAGTCTACCAATAATTTATGTGCTCACTGTGGCTTCTTGCATTCACTCACTTTCTTTCTTTGTACAAGGTCCTTCTTACTGAAGGATCATTTTCAGTTACAGGCTGGGCTCAGTGTGAGGCAAGGAAGGCACAGAAGAGAAGCAGAATGTGCCAACCATTGTCACTGAGTTCCAGGTTCAAAGCACTGTGGTCTGAAAATATGCAAGGAGTGATCCAAACTTTTGGTACTAGTTGAGAGACCTGATTTGTGACCTAGTATGTAATCTATTCTGGAGAATGTTCCATGTGCACTGGAGAAGAATGTGTATTCCATTGCTTTGGGATGGAGTGTTCTGAATATATCTTTGAAGTCCATCTGGTCCAGTGTGTCATTCAAAGCCCTTGTTTCCTTGCTGATCTTCTGCTTAGATGTGTCCATTGCAGTGAGTGGGTATTAAAGTCCCATACTATTATTGTATTATTATAAATGTGTTTCTTTAATTTTGTTATTAATTTGTTTATATGATTAGCTGCTCCTATGTTAGGGGCATAAATATTTACAATTGTTAGATCTTCTTCTTGGATAGACCCTCTAATTATGATGTAGTGTCCTTCCTCATCTCTTATTACAGTCTTTAGTTTAAAATCTAATTTCTTTGAGATAAGTATTGCCACAAGAGGAAATTGGGAAAGAAATCACATACATGGAAGCTAAAGAGCATCCTACTAAAGAATGAATGGATCAACAAGGAAATTAAAGAAGAATAAAAAAACTTCATGGAAATAAATGAAAATGAAAACAAAACTGTTCAAAACCTTTGGGATGCAGCAAAGATGGTCCTTAAGGGGAAGTATATAGTAATAGAAACCTTTCTCAAGAAACAAGAAAGGTCTCAAATACACAACCTAACCTTACACCTAAAGGAGCTAGAGAAAGAACATTAAACAAAGCCTAAACCCATTAGGAGAAGAGAATTAATAAAGATTAGAGCAGAAATCAGTGAAATAGAAACTGAAAGAATAGTAGAACAGATTAATGAAACTAGGAGCTGATTCTTTGAATTAATAAGGTTAATAAACCCCTGGCCAGATGGATCAAAAAGAAAAGAGAAAGGACCCCCCCCCAAAAATAAAACCATGAATGAAAGTGGAGAGATTACAACCAACACTGAAGAAATACAAACAATTATAAGAACATATTATGAGCAACTCTATGCCAAAAAATTAGGCAACCTGGAAGAAATGGTTGCATTCCTAGCAATGTGTAAACTACCAAAACCGAAACAGGAAGAATTAGAAAACCTGAACAGACCCATATGCAGCAAGGAAATTGAAGCAGTGATCAAAAATCCCTCAACAAATAAGAGCCCAGGGCCAGAAGGCTTCCCAGGGGCATTCTACCAAACATTTAAAGAAGAATTAATAAGTATTCTGAAGCTGTTTCAAAAAATAGAAATGGAACAAAAATTTCCAAACCCTTTCTAGGAGGCCAGCATTACCTTGATCCCAAAACCAGACAAAGACTACACCAAAAAGGAGAATTACAGACCAATATCCTTGATGAACATGGATGCCAAAATTCTCACCAAGATACTAACCAATAGTATCCAACAGTACATTAAAAGGATTATTCACCATGACAAAGTGGGATTTATTCCTGAGTTGCAAGGATGGTTCAACATTCGCAGATCAATCAATGGGATACATCACATTAATAAAAGAAAGGATAAGAACCACATGATCCTCTCAATAGATGCAGAAAAAGCATTTGACAAAGTACAGCATCCTTTCTTGATTAAAACTCTTCACAGTGTAGGGATAGAGGGAACATACCTCAATATCATAAAAGCCATCTCTGAAAAGCCCACAGAGAATATCATTCTCAGTGGGGAAAAACTGAGAACTTTTTCCCTAAGGTCAGGAACATGACCAGGATGTCCACTATCACCACTGTTGTTCAACGTAGTACTGGAAGTCCTAGCCTCAGCAGACAACAAAAAGAAATAAAAGGCATCCAAATTGTCAAAGAAGAACTCAGACTCTCACTCTTCACAGATGACATGATACTCTATGTGGAAAACCCAAAAGACTCCACCCAAAAATTGATAGAACTCATACAGGAATTCGGCAACATGGCAGGATACAAAATCAAACCCCAGAAATCAGTTGCATTTCTATACACAGATAATGAGGCAGAAGAAAGAGACATGAAAAAGTTGATCCCATTTACAATTGCACCAAAAACCATTAGATACCTAGGAATATACCTAACCAAATAGGCAAAGGATCTGTACTCAGAAAACCATAGAACAGTCATGAAAGGAATTGGAAAGAAATGGAAAAAATGTTCCATGGTCATGGATTGGAAGAACAAATATTGTTAAATTGTCTATGCTCCCTAGAGCAATCTCTACATTCAGTTAAATCCCTATCAAAATACCATTAACTTTTTTCACATAGCTGAAACCAATAACCCTTAAATTTGTATGGAACCAGAAAAGATCCTGAATACCCAAAGGAATGTTGAAAAAGAAAACTAAAGCTGGTGGCATCACAATTCTGGACTTCAAGCTCTATTACAAAGCTTTAATCATCAAGATAGTATGGTACTGGCACAAAAACAGGCACATAGATCAATGGAACAGAATAGAAAACCCAGAAATGGACCCTCATCTCTATGGTCAACTAATCTTCATCAAATAAGGAAAGAATATCTAATGGAAAAAGGACAGTTGCTTCAACAAATTGTGTTGGGAAAATTGGACCGCTACATGCAGAAGATAGAAACTGGACCATTTCTTACACCATACACAAAAATAGACTCAAAATGGGTGGAAGACCTAAGTGTGAGACAGGAATCCATAAAAATCCTAGAGGAGAACACAGGCAGCAACCTCTCTGTCCTGGGCCACAGCAACTTCTTACTAGACAAGGCTCCAAAGGCAAGGGAAACAAAGGCAAAAATGAACTATTGGGACTTCATCAGGATAAAAAGCTTTTGCACAGCAAGGGAAACAGTCGACAAAACCAAAAGACAACCGATAGAATGGGAGAAGATATTTGCAAATGACATATCAGATCAAGGGCTAGTATCCAAAATCAATAAAGAACTTACCAAACTCAACACCCAAAGAACAAATAATTCAATCAAGAAATGGGCAGAAGAGATGAACAGATATTTCTCCAAAGAAGAGATACAAAAGGCAACAGATACATGAAAAAATAGTCAACATCATTCGGCATCAGGGAAATCCAAATCAAAACCACAATGAGACACCACTTCACACCAGTCAGAATGGTTAAAATTAACAAGTCAAGAAACTAGAGATGTTGGCAAGGATGTGGAGAAAGGGAAACCCTCTTAGGCTGTTGGGACTATAAGCTGGTGCAGCCACTCTGGAAAACAGTATGGAGGTTCCTCAAAAAGTTGAAAATAGAGCTACTCTATGATCCAGCAATTACACTACTATGGATTTACCCCAAAGATACAAATATAGTGATTAGAAGGGGCACCTGCACCCCAGTGTTTATAGCAGCACTGTCCAAAATAGCCAAATGATGGAAAGAGCCCAGATGTCCATCAACAGATGAATGGATTAAGAAGATGTGGTATATGTATACAATGGAATACTACTCAGCAATCAAAAAAATGAAATCTTGCCATTCGCAATGATGTGGCTGGAACTAGAGGGTATTATGCTAAGCAAAATAAGTCAATCAGAGAAAGAATTATCATATGATCTCACTCATATGTGGAATTTAAGAGACAAAAGAGATGCTTATAGGGAAAGAGAGGAAAAAAATAAAACAAGATGAAATCAGAGAGGGAGACAAACCATAAGAGACTCTTAATCATAAGAAACAAACTGAAGTTTACTGGAGGGGATGGGGATGGGGAGGTGGGGTAACTGGGTGATATGTGGACATTAAGAAGGGCATGTGATGTAATGAGTACTAGGTATTATTAAAAACTAATGAATCACTGACCTTTACTCCTGAAACTAATAATACATTATATGTTAATTAATTGAATTTCAATAAAAAAAGAGCATGTGCTCTTTGGCACAAGGATTATTTTAAGCGGATTATTTTGACCAACTGTAGACATAGGAGAAGCTCTGACAAGAGAATAGGAGTTACCCTTTTGTAAACAAATTTTACATTTCCAAAGGAAATTTACATTAGATAAGGGGCCAGCTTTCCCAGAAGACAGCTATTCCCAGAGATCACTTTTTCCTTGGAGAGATTTACCTGCAAGGCAGGGCAATCTTTGTTTACCAAACATTTCCTCTTGTCACTGTCTTATGAATTGCCTTCCCGTTTTGAAGCCATGGATTCTTCTCCCTTTCTTTAACTCAGGATGATCTATAAGCCTCAAGATCTAGCTGCCTTTTGAGTCTCCTAGATCTTTGTGGGATTCTCTACATACAAACATAATTAAAATCTTTTTTTCTCTTGTTAATTTCTCATGTGTCAGTTTAATTCTTGGACCAGCCATAGAACGTTGAATGGTAGAAGGGAAGATTTTTCCTCCCCTACAGCATTCACCTTGGGCACAAACTGTAAGAGGGGGAGAAAAAACTCGGTTTTCAAGATAAATAATATATTAATTCAACACTGTGAAAAAATAAAATTTAATGAAAAACCTTCATGGAGATAAAATATCAACATTTTATATGAAGACAGGCTGTTGCTTGTTTGTTTCATGGCCTCCTGTTATTCTGCAACAAGAACAGGCATTTCCCATTAGCCTCTAGCCCCTGGCACATGAAGCAGGAGAAACCACCTGCAGGAACTGATTGTTTGGGTATTGTGACTCTCCTGTGACTTTTGGTTTGTGTACTTGGGTGTGGATTTGAGTCACATTTTGAAACAGGTATGCCTTGTGGGATTCTAAATCACCAATGGCAGGATGACAGATCCTTTAAATTTAGAAGGCAATCACACAGAGGTGCCTGGGTGGCTCAGTCAATTAAGCGTCTGCTTTTGGCTCAGGTCATGATCCCAGGGTCCTGGGATCGAGTCCCACATTGGGCTCCCTGCTCAGCGGGGAGTCTGCTTCTCCCTCTCCCTCTCCCTTCCTCCTGCTTGTGCTCTCTCTCTCTCAAATAAGTAAATAACATCTTAAAAAAAAAAAAAAGAAAGAAGAAAGCTCTTATACTATACAAATGTCCTATGGGTACCCATAGGAGGGTCAACTTAATAGAAGGGGAAAAAGCCTCATGGTTTACTTAAAATACTCCTTTGATAAAATTAAAAAGCAAACCTGAGATTTAAAACAAAAATTAAATCCACACACACTGTAAACCCTCCCCCACTGTTTTAAAATGTCTCCTGCTGCCAGGAGAATTTAATGTTGGTTCTGGTCAAAAACCAGGTTATAGGCAAATATTGCCCCAAACCGCCTCTTAGAGCAGCTATTTTGGAAAGCTCTCATCCTTTCTTCCCTCCTTTGAGATGTAATTTATGGACCACCCAACACTGCCTTCTCAAGGGCCTGAAAGCTATCTCTTTTAAAGGAAAGCATCTGAGGTTCTTAACTCTGGATCCCAGTCAGAAAGACGCATTGCTTCAACTTCTCACTTGACTCAATCAGTGAGATAAAGGGGTTAAAGCCGCAGCCTCCATGAGGCTATATATCAAGAAAAAAAACCTTAAAAGTCACCCCCACAAATATTGATAAAAACCTCAGCCTTCATTTTGAATACATAACACACATGAACTTGTTCTATCTGCCAGAAACATAATTTGGATTAAAAAAAATGAGGCAAAGATGTTGGTCAACTTATATAATTAGTGAGTTCTGTATTTGTAGCTGACTCATGGCCAAAACCTGAGCATGAAATCCATGTAATCTGCTTGCATCCGTCTGCATGTTTATATATATATAATATATGTATATTATATATACATATATATGTGTGTGTGACTTTTCTGACCTCCAGAAGACATTACCAATGAATAAAGGAGTTCTATTCTAAATTGGCTTAGAGAAAAATAAGTGGTTATAAATTAATTATTCTTAAAACTTCCAGGAATATACAAAACAACTCAAATACTTTCCAAGTTCACATGAACTGGATACATCTTTTGTAAATAAAACTAGTTTAATAGTATTGGTTAATAAAAACAGGTATGTTTAAAGTTTCCAGTATTAAATACAATGCAGAAATGCATTTTTTTCCTACTCAGGTTTACCAGTCAAATAAGCTAATATTATAGTTACTACATGTTTAAGATTATAAAACATAGGTTTGATGTTAATCAAATTGAGTCATTGTTCTGACAAACTTTATTTCAACAATGACTATGTTTTATAAAATGTCTGCATAAAGGTAGTTCCCAAAATCTTTTGGTGACTTGAAATTTTAGAGTTATACCAAATTAAATGACAGATATTCACTGAATATTCAGAACATTTCTTAGTAAGATAAAATATTCAAACATAGTGGACCTAAGTTTAAGTTTTTATACTTTTGGCTTTTCAATTTTTATAGGGAGATGAAAGGTATTTGGGCATAATTAATAAATGTGTTCATTTGCCACATCAATAAACAGCATTATAAAAAGGCACAGCCTCTAGAGATTATATTATGTTCAACATTTGCTAATCTACTACAAAATGACGATAGCTGACAGACACTTTGCATTTGTCTACTTTCTAGATTTGTCTGGAAAATAAAGGATACTAAGAAGTAACATTTATAGGGGTGCCTGGGTGGCTCGGTCAGATCAAGCCCCGCACTGGGCTCCCTGCTCAGTGGGGAGGGGACCTGCTTCTCCCTCTGCCTCTCCCCCTGCTCAGTGGGGAGGGGACCTGCTTCTCCCTCTGCCTCTCCCCCTGCTCATGTACCTGTGCTTGCTTGTGAGCTCTCTCAAATAAATAAAATCTAAAAAAAAAAAAAAGAAGTAACATTTATAATCAATCGATAGAAATTAGACTTCTAAAATAATAAGGGTGAAAGTAAATAATTTTGTAAGCAAAGTGTGCAAGGAAAATAAGGTGAGTTTTGGGTAAGGACAAGAATACAATGTATGCAATACGAAGGATCAATTGTTAAGAAAATTAAAGGAAAGTAACTTTTGTTCTTAGATGACTGTTTAGAAATTAAAGACTGTTATGGAATGAAAAAAATAAGACACAACTGCAAGGTTTATGGATAAAAGAAAAGGGAGGAAAAGAGAGAGAGTCCTATCTTGTATGGTCAAACCAGCCCAGATTGAATGGATTTGTTGTAAACTGTAAAATGAGCTTCAGTATCTCGAGTGAACCAATGCTTAAGCTGACTTTGGTTTTCTTTGTAAAGTTTTCCTGAAATGTTGGTCTGCTTCTAACAAGAGACTGTAAAGGTTTTTCTTTAGCTTTTGAGTAATTTGCATAAGAAACAATAATTAATTTAGGCAAACCTAGTTCTCCCAGTAATGAAAGAACTATACATATATTTTTAAAGATTTTATTTATTTATCTGACAGAGAGAGAGACAGCGAGAGAGGGAACACAAGCAGGGGGAGTGGGAGAGGGAGAAGCAGGCTCTCCCCTGAGAAGGGAGCCCGATGCGGGGCTCGATCCCAGGACCCCGGGATCATGACCTCAGCCGAAGGCAGACGCTTAATGACAGAGCCACCCAGGCGCCCCGAACTATATATTTTTTATCATATGATCTTCTATACTTATTTTTGAAATCATTTATAGTTACTTTGGCTAAATGGGTAACTAAATGCTGTTCAACACTGGCCTGTGATCTTCTCTAATCAAATGTTGAGACCTCTTAACCTTTTGACAACTTCCCCAAATCAAATTCTAAATGGAATCCTCTTGACCTTGAGATTTTGCAGAGGGTCCCTGGAAAATCTCCACTTATTCTCTTGCCTTTTAAAAAAAGAGTGTTAAACTAGTCGGGTTTGTTTGATACATTAAATTGTCAAATTGTTAAATTGTCATATGGTAAATTGCATAAACTTCACTCACTATGTTCAATTTATATGGACATATGTTATTAATATAAGTATTTTAGAAATTATATAAAGTTCCTAGAAATTTATCAATGTCCTTGCTGTCCACGGTATGTCCTGATGTAATGTTATCGGTCAATTATTGCCTTAAAATGTTGTATGTCACAGAGGCAACCAAATTTCCTTGTCAATTGCATTGTAATGTACTCTCATCAGATCTTTAACCAAGAGAATGTTAAAGCTATTGACATACAGTTATTGTTTTATTCCGGAGCTTCTCTGAAATTTCCTACAGGCCAGATGCTTGTTTGCAACAAAAGGAAGGCTTCTGGAGCCTCCTTCCTGGAAAGGACTCTGGCAGTCACTTTGAGGCGCAGGCTTCTGACGGCATTACTATCTTTGATATATCACTGGTCTGAGTAAGGATTTCCAGAACCCATAAAAAGCTGATGGGTTTGATCCAACAGGACTGGAGTTAACCACATGGGACTAAGATGACTGCTAAAAAATAATTATGATTCTTTTTATGACTTTTGCTTAGAATACTGCTGTTTTGTTCACATCTTATTTTATGAATTTAAGCAACACCTTTTCTCTTTTCTCCTAAGTTCTATAACTTAACAGCAAATTAGTAGATCATACTTTTAAAAATAGAAATAAAACATTTATGTTTCTCCCTATTTGATCCCTCCAGAATTCAGAAATTCTTAAGGAATATTTTTATATTCTTGACAATATTGTTACTGTATAACTTCAGTAAGAATCTCTTCTCCTAAAGGGAACCCCTGTGCACTGCTGGTGGGAATGTAAACTGGTGTAGCCACTGTGGAAAACACCATGGAGGTTTCTCAAATAATTACAAATAGAAATACCATATGATACAGCCACCACATTTTTTCTAAAGTCTATTTCTTTATTTGAGAGAGAGCAAGTGCAAGCAGGAGGAGGGTCAGAGGCAGAGGGAGAGAGAGAATCTCAGGCAGACTCCATGCTGAGCGCGGAGCCCTATGTGGAGCTCGACTCCACCACCCTGAGATCATTACTGGATCTGAAACCAAGAGCCAGATGCTTAACAGACTGAGCCATCCAGGCTCCCTGAACCACCCCACTTTTGAATATATATCTGAAAAAAATGAAATTCCTATCCCCAGCAGATGTCAGCAGACCCCACCCCCCACCGTGTTCACTGCAGAATTATCCATAACAGCCAAGACATGAAAACAATGTAACTGTCCATTGACTGATGAATGGGTAAAGAAAGTGATTTATACAATGTTCTATGTCAATTATACCTCAATAAAACTGAAAAAGAAAAAGAATCTGTTCTCCTCACCATAGGATATAATTGATAGCATCGGTTATATCACCAAGGTTTGACTGGAAAGCCACACTTGAATTTGATGTTTGTCGACTCCAATGTGACCAGCTTTAAGGATCTGAGGTTGACTTTGTGAAGCCAGTGCTAACAAAACCCTCTTTTTAAAAAAAAAAATTATTGTTATGTTAATCACCACACATTACATCATTAGTTTTTGATGTAGTGTTCCATGATTCATTGTTTGTGCATAACACCCAGTGCTCCACGCAGAACGTGCCCTCTTTAATACCCATCACCAGGCTAACTCATCCCCCCACCCCCTCCCCTCTAGAACCCTCAGTTTTTCAGAGTCCATCGTCTCTCATGGTTCGTCTTACCCTCCGATTTAGTCCCCTTCATTCTTTGCCTCCTGCTATCTTCTTCTTTTTCTTTTTTCTTAACATATGTTGCATTATTTGTTTCAGAAGTACAGATCTGTGATTCAACAGTCTTGCACAATTCACAGAGCTCACCATAGCACATACCCTCCCCAATGTCCATCACCCAACCACCCCATCCCTCCCACCCCCCCCACTCCAGCAACTCTGTTTTGTTTTTTTTTTTTTTTAAAGATTTTATTCATTTATTTGGGAGAGAGAATGAGAGATAGAAAGCACGAGAAGGAAGAGGGTCAGAGGGAGAAGCAGACTCCCTGCTGAGCGGGGAGCCTGATGCGGGACTCGATCCAGGGACTCCAGGATCATGACCTGAGCCGAAGGCAGTCGCTTAACCAACTGAGCCATCCAGGCGCCCTCCAACAACTCTGTTTCCTGAGATTAAGAATGCCTCATATCAGTGAGGTCATATGATACATGTCTTTCTCTGATTGACTTATTTCCCTCAGCATAACACCCTCCAGTTCCATCCACATCGTTGCAAATGGCAAGATCTCATTCCTTTGGATGGCTGCACAATATTCCACTGTGTATATATACCACCTCTTCTTTATCCATTCATCTGTCGATGGACATCTTGGCTCTTTCCACAGTTTGGCTATTATGGACATTGCTGCTATAAACATGGGGGTGCACGTAACCCTTCGGATCCCTACATTTGTATCTTTGGGGTAAATACCCAGGAGTGCAATTGCTGGATCGTATGGTAGCTCTATTTTCAACTGTTTGAGGAACCTCCATACTGTTTTCCAGAGGGGTTGCACCAGCTTGCATTCCCACCAACAGTGTAGGACGGTTCCCCTTTATCCGCATCCCGCCAACATCTGTCGTTTCCTGACTTATTAATTTTAGCCATTCTGACTGGTGTGAGGTGGTATCTCATTGAGGATTTGATTTGGATTTCCCTGATGCCGAGTGATGTTGAGCACTTTTTCATGTGTCTGTTGGCCAGTTGGATGTCTTCTTTGGAAAAATGTCTGTTCATGGCTTCTGCCCATTTCTTGAAGGGATTATTTGTTCTTTGGGTGTTGAGTTTGATAAGTTCTTTATAGATTTTGGATACTAGCCCTTTATCTGATATGTCATTTCCAAATATTTTCTCCCATTCTGTCGGTTGTCTTTTGGTTTTATTCACTGTTTCCTTTGCTGTGCAAAAGCTTTTTATCTTGATGAAATCCCAATAGTTCATTTTTGCCCTTGCTTCCCTTGCCTTTGGCGATGTTTCTAGGAAGAAGTTGCTGCGGCTGAGCTCGAAGAGATTGCTACCTGTGTTCTCTTTTAGGATTTTGATGGACTCCTGTCTCATGTTTAGGTCTTTCAACTATTTGGAGTCTATTTTTGTGTGTGGTGTAAGGAAATGGTCCAGTTTCATTCTTCTGCATGTGGCTGTGTAATTTTCCCAACACCATTTGTTGAAGAGACTGTCTTTTTTCAATTGGACATTCTTTCCTGCTTTGCCGAAGATGAGTTGACCATAGAGTTGAGGGTCCATTTCTGGGCTCTCGATTCTGTTCCATTGATCTATGTGTCTGTTTGTGTGCCAGTACCATACTGTCTTGATGATGACAGCTTGTAATCGAGCTTGAAGTCTGCAATGGTGATGCCGCCAGCTTTCCTTTTCTTCTTCAAGTTTCCTCTGGCTATTCGGGGTCTCTTCTAGTTCCATACAAATTTTAGGATTATTTGTTCCATTTCTTTGAAAAAAGGGGATGGTATTTTGATGGGGATTGCATTGAATGTGTAGATTGCTCTAGGTAGCATTGACATCTTCACAATGTTTGTTCTTCCAATCCATGAGCATGGAACGTTTTTCTATTTCTTTGTGTCTTCTTCAATTTCTTTCATGAGTATTTTATAGTTTTCTGAGTACAAATCCTTTGCCTCTTTGGTTAAATTTATTCCTAGGTATCTTTTGGTTTTGGATGCAATTGTAAATGGGATCGACTCCTTGATTTGTCTCTCTTCTGTCTTGTTGGTGTATAGGAATGCCACTGATTTTTGTGCATTGATTTTATATCCTGCCCCATTACTGAATTCCTGTATGAGTTCTAGCAATTTTGGGGTGGAGTCTTTTGGGTTTTCCAAATACAGGATCATATCATCTGCAAAGAGTGAGAGTTTGACTTCCTCCTTGTCGATTTGGATGCCTTTGATTTCTTTTTGTTGTTGATTGCTGTGGCTAGGACTTCTAATAATATGTTGAATAGCAGTGATGAGAGTGCACATCCCTGCTATGTTCCTGACCTTAGGGGAAAAGCTCTCAGCTTTTCCCCATTGAGAATGATATTCGCTGTAGGTTTTTCATAGATGGCTTTTATGATATTGAGGTATGTACCTTCTATCCCTATACTCTGAAGAGTTTTGATCAAGAAAGGATGCTGTTCTGTGTCAAATGCTTTTTCTGCATCTATTGAGAGGATCATATGATTCTTGTTCTTTCTTTTGTTAATGTATTGTATCACATTGATTGATTTGTGGATGTTGAACCAACCTTGCAGCCCAGGGATAAATGCCACTTGGTTATGGTGAATAATCTTTTAATGGACTGTTGGATCCTATTGGCTAGTATTGTGGTGAAAATTTTTGCATCCATGTTCATCAAGGATATTGCTCTGTAATTCTCCTTTTTGATGGGGTCTTTGTCTGGTTTTGGGATCAAGGTAATGCTGGCTTCATAAAATGAGTTTGGAAGTTTTCCTTCCATTTCTATTTTTTGGAACAGTTTCAGGGTAATAGGTATTAATTCTTCTTTAAATGTCTGATAGAATTCCCCTCGGAAGCCATCTGGCCCTGGGCCTTTGTTTGTTGGGAGATTTTCGATGACTGTTTCAATTTCCTTAGGGGCTATAGGTCTGTTCAGGTTTTCTATTTCTTCCTGGTTCAATTTTGGTAGTTGAAACATCTCTAGGAATGCACCCATTTCTTCCAGGTTACCTAATTTGCTGGCATAGAGTTGCTCATAATATGTTCTTATAATTGTTTGTATTTCTTTGGTGTTGCTTGTGATCTCTCCTCTTTCATTCATGATTTTGTTGATTTGGGTCATTTCTCTTTTCTTTTTGATAAGTCTGGCCAGGGGTTTATCAATCTTGTTCATTCTTTCAAAGAACCAGCTCCTAGTTTCGTTGATCTGTTCTACTGTACTTTTGGTTTCTGTTTCATTGATTTCTGCTCTGATCTTTAGTATTTCTCTTCTCCTGCTGGGTTTAGGCTTTATTTGCTGTTCTTTATCCAGCTACTTTAAGTGTAGGGTTAGGTTGTGTATTTGAGACCTTTCTTGTTTCTTGAGAAAGGCTTGTATTGCTATATACTTTCCTCTCAGGACTGCCTTTGCTGTATCCCAAAGATTTTGAACAGTTGTGTTTTCATTTTCATTGGTTTCCATGAATTTTTTTAATTCTTCTTTAATTTCCTGGTTGACCTATTCATTCTTTAGTAGGATGCTCTTTAGTCTCCATGGGTTTGAGTTCTTTCTGACTTTCCTCTTGTGATTGAGTTCTAGTTTCAAAGCATTGTGGTCTGAAAATATGCAGGGAATAGTCCCAATCTTTTCGTACCGGTTGAGACCTGATTTGTGACCTAGGATGTGATCAATTCTGGAGAATGTTCAATGGGCACTAGAGAAGAATGTGTATTCCGTTCCTTTGGGATGGAATGTTCTGAGTATGTCTGTGAAGTCTATTTGGTCCAGTGTGTCATTTAAAGTCTTTATTTCCTTGTTGATCTTCTGCTTAGATGATCTGTCCATTTCAGTCAGGGGGGTGTTAAATCCCCCACTATTATTGTATTGTTGTCAATGTGTTTCTTTGCTTTTGTTATTAATTGCCTTATATAATTGGCTGCTCCCATGTTAGGGGCATAGACATTTACAATTGTTAGATCTTCTTGTTGGATAGACCCATTAAGTAGGATATAGTGTCCTTCTTCATCTCTTATTACAGTCTTTGTGTTAAAATCTCAGTTGTCTGATATAAGGATTACCACCCCAGCTTTCTTTTGGTGTCCATTAGCATGGTAAATGGTTTTCCACCCCCTCACTTTCAATCTGGGGGTTTCTTTGGGTCTAAAATGAGTCTCTTGCAGACAGCATATGGATGGGTCTTGTTTTTTAATCCAATCTGATAGCCTGTGTCTTTTGATTGGGGCATTGAGCCCATTTACATTCAGGGTAACTATTGAAAGGTATGAATTTAGTGCCATTGTATTGCCTGTAAGGTGACTGTTACTGTATATTGTCTCTGTTCCTTTCTTGTCTATGCTGCTTTTAGGCTCTCTCTTTGCTTAGAGGACCCCTTTCTGTATTTCTTATAGGGCTGGTTTCGTGTTTGCAAATTCCTTTATTTTTTTTGTTTTTCCTGGAAGCTTTTTCTCTCTCCTTCTATTTTCAATGAGAGCTTAGCTGGATATAGTATTCTTGGCTGCAGATTTTTCTCATTTAGTGCTCTGAAGACATCATGCCAGTAGTTTCTGGCCTGCCAGGTCTCTGTGGATAGGTCTGTTGCCAATCTAATATTTCTACCATTGTAGCTTATATATCTCTTCTCCCGAGCTGCTTTCAGGATTTTCTCTTTGTCTCTGAGACTCGTATTAGATGTCGGGGTGTTGACCTATATTTATTGATTTTGAGAGGGGTTCTCTGTGCCTCCTGGATTTTGATGCCTGTTTCCTTCCCCACATTAAGGAAGTTCTCTGCTATTATTTGCTCCAATATACCTTCTGCCCCTCTCTCTCTTTCTTCTTCTTCTGGGATCTCAATTATTCTAATGTTGTTTCATCTTATCGTATCGCTTATCTCTCGAATTGTGCCGTCGTGATCCTGTAGTTGTTTCTCTCTCTTTTTCTCAGCCTCTTTATTTTCCATCATTTGGTCTTCTATATCACCGATTCTCTCTTCTCCCTCTTTTATCCTAGCAGTTAGTGCCCCCATTTTGGATTGCACCTCATTAATAGCCTTTTTGATTTCGACTTGGTTAGATTTTAGTTCTTTATTTCTCCAGAAAGCGTTTCTCTAATACCTTCCACGCTTTTTTCAAGCCCAGCTAGTATCTTTAAAGTCATGATTCTGAACTCTAGGTCCGACATCGTAGTAATGTCCATATTGTGTAGGTCCCTGGCAAACGGTACTACCTCTTGTTCTTTTTGCTGAGGTGATTTTTTTCGTCTTGTCATTTTGTCCAGAGGAGAATAGATGAATGAGAGAACAAAATGCTAACAGGTTAACAATGTCCCCAGCAAAGGTACTCTATACAAATCAGAAAAGACCTGAAACCAGGGGAAAAGAAAGGGAAAGAAAGAAAAAAGGAAGAGTCAAAAAAGGAGAAAGATAAAAACAAAAACAGAACAATACAAAAAAAAACAGAATATGATCAAATATGATCAGGCTAGTGCATAGATCAGTGCCATACACTAGATTTTGGGGATATTTTGGTCTGTTAGAAAAAAGTGCCTCCTAAAATTTAAAGGAGGAAAGACTTATATATGTACAAAATAAGGGTTGATGCAATGAAGGGATGGACGATGACTATAATGATGAAAATTATAAAATATTTTATAAAAGGAATTGATAAGAATTTGTTTGAAGAAAGAAAGAAGATTTAAAAAAAAAAGAAAAAAAAAGGGAGAGAATGTGATCAGGTAGGAGACTAGAACAAAGCCATACTCTAGTGATTTAGGGTATATTTTGATCTGTTAGAAGAAATTGTGTCTCAAAATTTTAAAGAGAGAACAAGTTATATATATATATGCCAAAAACCAGGGTAACTACTATGAAGGGATCAAATATGACCAAAAAAGTGAAAAATAAAAAATGTTTTTTTTTAAAAGGGATTGAGAAGATGTTGGTTGAAAAGGGGAAAAAGAAGAATTAAAAAAAAAGTTAAAAAAATTAACTTTGAAAAACTAATATCATGGTAAAAAAGCCATGAATTCTACGTGCAGTATTCCCCTAGCGCTGGAGTTCTCCCGTTCTCCTTGATCGGTAAACTTGGTCTTGGCTTGCTGGCTGTTCGTGCTGATCTTCTGGGGGAGGGGCCTGTTGCCGTGGTTCCCAAATGTCTTTGCCGGAGGCGGAACTGCCCCGCCCTTGTCGGTCCGGGCTAAGCAAGCTGCTCGGGTTTGCTCTCGGGAGCTTTTGTTCCCTGCAAGCTCTCCGTACAGCTTTGGAGGACAGGGTGAAAATGGTGGCCTCCCAATCTCCACTCAGAGGAGCTGAGAACTCGGGGCCCCGCTCCTCAGTGCGCCCCCAGAGAAAAGCAGTCACTCCCGTCTCCCCGGTCTCCGGCCGCACTCCGTGCTCACCCGGCCTGTGACCGAGCGTTTCTATCTCTGGCACCCGACCCCGCGCGGAGTCTCCAAACCCAGCAGATCCCTGCGGTGCGCTCCCGCGCCGCTCCTCCCGGGAGAGGAAGGGGAGTCTCCCCGGCTCTGCCGCTTGTTGGGTCCCTGCTGGAGGCGCAGTGGCCCGACTGGGCCGCGGATCACAGTTTATGGCCACCCCGAGCTGAGAGCCCGCGCCTCGGCTCCGTCTCTGCAGCCGGCTTCCCCGCTCCGATACCTGGGAGCTCTGCCGCACTCAGGCACCCCGGTCTTTCTGTGACCCCGAGGGTCCTGAGACCACACTGTCCCGCGAGGGTTCCACCCCCCGCTTAACCACTGGAGCGACGTCCCTCCGCGGAGCCGAGTTCTAAAAGTTCCGATTTTGTGCTCCGCGGCTCTAGCACTTGCCAGAAGCGGCCGACGGAGCCCCCCGCCCCCCCCCCGCCGTCTATCCTCCCGAATATCGCCTCGGATTCACTTCTCCGCACGCCCTACCTTCCAGTAAGTGGTCGCTTCTCTGTTCAGAGAGTTGTTGCTACTCTCCTCTTCGATCTCCTGTTGAGTTCGTAGGTGTTCAGAATGGTTTGATCCCTATTCAGCTGAATTCCTGAGACCAGATGAAATCCAGGTCTCATACTCCTTCGCCATCTTGCTCCCTCACAAAACCCTCTTGAAAAAACTGGCCAGGTACTTGGTTTTGTGGAGTAGGGGCCAAAGGCAGACTGCCCCCAACTGTGCCACTTTGTCATATCAATTATTGTAAATAAAGGTTACATAAGAGACAGCCTATGCCAGAAGGACACTCAGACCCTCCTCTGTCCCCCTGAGAGCAAGGAACACATCTCCCACGTGAAAGACACTGTCCCTATACTAAGAAATAAAAAGACAATCTTATCACCAGAGAGAAAGACTTAAAAGCTGAAAAAGCTATAAAAATGAACCTTCTTACTTTTTTACTAACCTACTACATAGGCCAAATTCTGCTCAGGATGCCCTACTAGTGAAACCTCCTAAACACCTCTTTTCCTTGTACTGTCAATTCCTCATGAACTTATTGTTTCTTTGCCTAAAATGTATTAAAACTGCCTGCCTTGGGCATTTTTTTGGGTCTCAATGTCATTATTAGGCCCCCAGGTGTGGGTAATAAAACTTTTTTTTTTTCTTGTTAGCCTGTCTCATGTAAATTTAATTATTAGTCCAGCCAGCTTGGAAGAGCTTTTGGGAAGTAGAAGAACGTTCCCCAACAGTGGTGAGTAAGGAAGCTCACTTCCTGGCAGGCCCAGGAATCTTAGTATACTTTGGAGAGGAATTGACTCAAATCTGTAGGTACTTCTGGCAAAATCTGATGACAAATTCTTGGCTTGGCTTCAGAGCCCTGAGAGACCTTCAGAAGTCCAATCTCAGAGACCTCACCCAAGTTCCAACAAAGCAAACTTGAGAAGACCTATGCAATGGATTACTATTATTGCTGCACTTAAGGTAAGTTATGAGGCAAAATGTAATTAGATAAGACCGATTTTACATGCTAGACTGATCTCACTTTGATTATCTTTTGTCAAACCTTGAAGATGGCTGGTGGGCCATCTTGTGTTCCAATAGAAAGTGGGGGCCATCTTGTGTTCCAACAGAAAGTAGGGGCACACTGTGGGGGGCATCAGCTTTCAGCCCTGTGCATGGCTGTTTAGGTCCTTCTGCCTCTCTGGAACTGGATCCCATTGTCTTATGTATCACTAAAAAGGAAGATTGGCCTTTTCTCAGGACCCAATGACTCAGCACAAAGGTCAAAGGATTCATCCCCACAGCAGCGTGGGTCTCTCAGGAACTTCGCCAGAACACGCGTGTCTTCCAAGCTCTGCTCCAGGAAACAACCTTGACTGTCGCTGTCACCAGCCCCCTGACTAACTGCACTCTGAGCCCCCGATCCAGAGCGCCGGCTGCCCCCCCTGCCCACACATACACAGACCGTGGGCTAATCATCGGCTCCAGCCATTCACCTTGGTTCCTTCTGTTTCCTTGTTCTGCTTCTCTTTGCAGCTCTTTTCTCTCACAACTTCTAACTGGAAACTTCTCTCCACAGAAATCTGCCCAGGTTTTTGTGAACCTTCGAGGGAAATTTCAGACAAGGGAATTGTGGTGACCATGCAGCCCCCCAGAACTGATATAAAGATTACTGTCAACTAATGACGTTTGAGATTCAACAGATGAAGAGACAAGCCTTCTAGGAGCTTCCCTGATCTCCCTAAGAGCAGAAACGTCTGGGAGCGAGGCTGTCAGCAATCCCCTCCCCAGAGGACAAAAAGCAAAGACCACTCATGCCTGCAGAAACAAACATCATCACAAACTTTCTTATTTCCCGTTTGTTTTCCTAGAAGCCTATTTGCTCTTCCCATATCATTTTTTTCTCCCCTTCCCCATTAAGTGAGGTATATAAATCCCCATCTCTAGCTGTTTGGAGTACCACTAAAACTTTGGGTCCCCCCTCCCCGGTATGGTGTTAGTTCCAATTGAAATCACTTGCCCCCAAACACTAAGAACCTAAGAGGGTACAGGAAGATTTTCTTTCTGTACAAATTCTAAACTATTCCAGAATTTGCCCAAGAATGTCATTATATTGTGCCCTCTCTAGAATGTTGGTTCAGATGGATATAATGAGTATTTGCTCATATGGATGTGGGAAATCCTGCTGTGGTTTTGGGGAAGGAAAGGAATTGGCAGAAGAGAAATTATTATAAAACCATTCTCTTCTGGAGCCAGTCTGGGCCTGATTCCCATGCCATGGATTACACTGTTGTCAAAGAAAATCTCTTCAGATTCCACCAACCACAGATATCGCAGGACTCAAAGAGGCCATCTCTATGACCTGTAAATACCTCTCCATGATAATACTCCCTGTGCTCACATTTTATGTATGTCATAATATAATTATGAATAAAAGGAGAAGGGAAAAACCAAGAAAGACACTGAAATGTTTAAGGTGTTTTTATTAGTATAATAAGATCTGATTTTTTATTATTCATTCATCTTCCAAAAACTTTTAAAGAATGTTTAAATATTTTATTTCTTTATTTGAGAGAGAGAGAGAGAAAGAGAGAGAGAGAGAGCACACACATGAGTTGGGAGGAGGAGCAGAGGGAGAAGCAAGCTCCCCACTGAGCAGGGAGCCTGATGTGGGACTTGATCCCAGAACCCTGAGATCATGACCTGAGCCGAAGGCAGATGCTTAACCAACTGAGCCACCCAGGCGTCCCTCTTCCAAAAACTTTAAAAAACAATTCCAGCTATAGTTGGTTCATTATTTAAAAAAAAAAAATTGTGTTAAACTAAAGCAAAAGATTTAATTATAGTCCATCAGCCAGGATTAAGGTTTATGGCCATGCTGTGAGCTACAGAGTAGGTATTTCTAACAGCTTTCTCCCTGTGCTCTGAATGTTGTGGGGATTTTACTGGCTTAAGACCCACCCATATGATTTCAGGATAATTGTAAAGTCATCAAAATTCAGTAAACAACTTGTAGTAGGCACTGTTACAATCATAAAATGTCAGGGCTCAAGAAGACAGTGTCAGGTGCTGACTTTTAAAAGGATCACTGTCACTTTTTAATAAAAACATTTGTTTAGCATCACAAACATGGAGGGCATTACATGTCCTTGCTTTGGGCTGTTTTTTGCTCAAATGAAAATGAGGATGACCTCAGCTCTTATTCTGAGAGCTACAATTCTCACCTCTTAAATTGCTAGGATTCTCAGTTTGTATCTGGGCTCATGGCTACACAGATAAAGGCAAACATTCCCAGTCTTCTTTGCAACTAAGTGCGGCCATTCGACTAAGCCCAGATCTATAAGACAGACGAAAGAAGTCTTTTGGGTTTTCCACATAAAGTATCATATCATCTGCAAACAGTGAGAATTTGTCGTCTTCTCTGCCGATTTGGATGCCTTTTATTTCTTTTTGCTGTCTGACTGCTGTGGCTAGGACTTCTTAATACTATGTTGAATAGCAGTGGTGAGAGTGGACATCCCTGCTATGTTCCTGACCTTAGGGGGAAAGCTCTCAGTTATTCCCCATTGAGAATGATATTCGCTGTATGTTTTTCATAGATGGCGTTTATGATATTGAGGTATGTACCCTCTATCCCTATACTCTGAAGAGTTTTGATCACGAAAGGATGCTGTACTTTGTCAAATGCTTTTTCTGCATCTATTGAGAGGATCATATGGAGCAAACTGAGGGTTCTAGAGGGGAGGGGGTGGGGGGATGGGTGAGCCTGGTGATGGGTATTAAGGAGGGCACGTTCTGCATGGAGCACTGGGTGTTATATGCAAACAATGAATCATGGAACACTACATCCAAAACTAATGATGTCATGTATGGCGATTAACATAACGTAATTAAAAAAAAAAAGATAGACAAAAGAAATCACGTGCAGCTTCTGGGCCATGACATTGTTCCTCCCTTCTTTGACTTGATTTGGCTGCCCTGGTGAATCATCCCATACCAGGAGATTGAGGGCATTTTCTAGGGCAGGAACCAGCGAAATTCTCCTGTAAAGGGCCAGTCAGTTAGTACTTTAGGCTTTGTGGGCTATACAGTGTCAGAAGAGAAACAAAGCCAGACACTCAGTAGTTAATGTGCTGAGAACAGATTTCAACTGGTAATATGACACTGCAACAGGGAAAAGTATCCAGCATGAATGAAATTCAACTCTGGTGAGTATAGACATGACCAGGCATTTTGTTTCATTATTTTATTTTGTTTTAATTTAATTTAATTTTTTTTATTTCTAATTCAATTTAATTTTATTTAAGTAAATCTCAACACACGACTTGAACTCACAACTCCGAGATCAAGACCTGAGCTGAGATCAAGAGTCGATGCTTAACTGACTGAGCCACCCGGGCGCCCCATGACAGGGCATTTTAAAGGGAGAATGGGGGTGGTGAGCAGCTCAGTAGGGTCAGGGAACTGCAGAATTACAAAAAGCGGGAAAGGGAGGTTGGTTCGTGTAATAAATCCCATGTGTGTTTGCTGACTGGTGCCACTGAAATTAAGTTTCTACCCTCCCAAGGGTCTGGGGTACAGGGTCCCCTTTTCAGGTGTTGGCAGGGACAAACGGTGAATGCTTCTGTCAGCCTGGAGTTTTCGCAGGCAGGCACTTTAAGGGGGGGCAGTGTCACCCTAGACATGTGCCTTGAGCTGTTCGAACTACATCAGTGTCTGTCCAAGCCTGTACAGGGCATGGTTGAGAATCTCTCTCAGAAGAGAGATGAGGGGATCCCGGCCAGAGTTAGGTCAAGGTGAAAATCTTTGTCAGTAGTCTTGGCGGAAACTCTCCAACTCTGATCATACAAAAGCAGCCACAGACAATCTTTGCACAATAAAACTGTCTATAAAAATGGGCTTTGGTCTCATGTTGCCCACAATTGTAGTTGGCACATGATGGATCCAGAAAATGGAGGGAAGCTTGGTCCTTGGAAGACGGCAGGGTCCTACCACTGAAACCCTCAAAATATAAAAAAGCAAGAGAAATTGGTTGCAGGAAGTTGGTATATCAGTGAAAGAGAATTCCAAGAGGCCAAGTAGGGGGCAAGAGGGCGCCTCAAGACCAGTAAAGGCAGAAAGAGCCTCCCCACCCTCCCACCCCTGCACAGTCTCACAGGACAGGAGGGGAGCTCCAGGAGTCCCAGACCCTCTTTCTTAGCATCTTTACCTCAGGGGGAGTGGACTTCCAGCTCGCTAAAGCCGTGCCTCTTTGTATCTCTGTTAAGTGCAGTCTGGCCAGGTCAGAAGTCACATGGAGCTGCAGTGTCCCCATTTGGGACATGGTGCTTGAAAGACGGTGTCTGGTTTGGAGGCTCACATACCTGACCCCCGGGCCAGAATCTCAGTCAAGGTCTGGAATAGCATTGCCTTTCAGAGAAAAAAAGTATTTCAACTTATGAGGAATTGGGGTCTCACCAAGTTCCAGCTTTTCTGTCTTTTTTAAAATTTAAAGTTAGATGCTGTGGAAGTCACGTTATATGACAGGCAAAGCATGGGGTGGTTTCATACCTGCCTATTTATTGGTTTATTTTAAACAGCTTTATTAAAGTATAATTGATGTACAATAAACTGCATACATGTAATCAGTTTGATCAGTTTGGACATAACATCCACCGTGATACCATCACTGCAGTTAGCCTAAGAGATCTGTTCCTCACCTCCAAGAGTTTCTTCATGTCCCTCTGTCTTTAATTCCTTTTTTCCTTCTGTGCTAAGAACTCTTATCCTGAGATCTACCCTCTTAACAAAATGTAAGTGCATGACACAGCATTGCTGGTCACTGGAGCTTACTCATCTTGCATAACTGACATTTCATACCAGTTGAACAGCTCCCATTCCTCTCCCTGGCCCCTGACAACCTCTGTTTCATTCTCTGCTTCTGTGAGTTTGAATGTCTCGGGTACCTCATATAAGTGAAATCATACAGTCCTTGCCTTCTGTGACTGGCTTATTTCACTTAGCTTAGTGTTCTCCAGGTTCATCCATGTTACCACAAATGAGATAATTTCTTTTTCTTTTAAAGGATGGATAATATTCCATTTTCTTATATAGCACATGTTCTTTATCCATTCATCTGTCAATGGACATTTGGATTGTTTCCATACCTTGACAGTTATAAACAATGATGCAATAAACATGGGAGTACATGTGTCTCTTTGAGATCCTGATTCAATTCTTTTGAATATATACAAAGAAGTGGTAGTCCTATTTTTAATTTTTAAGGAAACTCCATAATGTTTTGCTTAGCAGCTTCACTCTTTTACATCCCCATCAATGGTGAAGAAGTGAAGAAGACTTATAATCTTTTGTTTTTCTGGTAATAGTCATCCTAAACTGATGTGAGGTGTCCTCTTACTGTGGTTTTGATTTGCATTTTCCTGATGATGAGTGATGTCGAGCACCTTTTTATCTACCTGTCAGTCATTTGCGCGTCCTCTTGGGAGAATGTCTCCTTAAGTCCTTTGCCCATTTTAAAAACCAGGTTATTGGGTTTTTGGCTATTGAGGAGTTGTAGGAGTTACTTTTATGTTTTGGATTATTAACCCCTTATCAGTTATACAGTATGATGGTTAATTTTATGTGTCAACTTGACTTGGTCAAGAGTGCCCAGATTAAACATTATTTCTGGATTTGTCTCTGGGGGTATTTCTAGTTGAGATTAGCACTTAATCCTTAGACTTTGTAGAGTAGATGGCCCTCCTCAAGTGGATGAGCATCATCCAATCCACTGAAGACCTGAATAGAATGGAAAAGGGGAAGAAAGAGGAATTTGCCCCTTTGTTTCCTGCCTGCCTGTTGAGTTGAGACACTGATCTTCTCCCGTCCTTGGACTGGAATCTACAATACAGGCTCCCCTGCTTTCAGGCCTTCCAGCTAAGACTGTCGCTACTCCGCTCTCCTGGGTCTCTAGCTTACCGTCAGCAGCTCAGGGGGCGTCCGGCATCCATTGTCTTGTGAAGCAATTCCTCGTAATAAATCCCGTGTGTGTGTGTGTGTGTGTGTGTGTGTGTGTGTGTGTGTAGTTGATTCTATTTCTCTGGAGAATCCTGACTAATACACATGGTTTGCAAATATTTTATCCCACTCTATAGGTTGCCTTTTCATTCTGTTGATTATGTCTTTTTCTGTACAGAAGCCTTTTGGTTTGATGTAGTCCCACTTGTATATGACATATAGATCAATGGAACAGAAGAGAGGGCCTTGGAAAATACCCACACAACTGATCTTCCGCGAGTGTGGCAAGGACACACAAAAACAGTCTCTTCAAAAACAGTTTTGGGAAAACTTGATATTCACATGCAAAAGAATGAGATTGGATCCCTATCTTACACCATACATAAACACAGTTACAAAACAGGGTCAAAACTCATAGATAAGACCTGAAACTACAAAATTCTTAGAAGAAAATATAAGGGGAAGAGCTTCTTGACACTGG